>NW_027555847.1:427752845-428150345 GCF_003287225.1 Phascolarctos cinereus | reverse complement strand
TACTGTAGTGGACATCAACCACATTTAAGGAAGGATATCTAACAAGTAAGAGTGTTTGTAATGGTGGGAGAGCTAACATTAACTTCAGGTCATATGAATTTCACTTGGAGGAACTAAGGATATTTTATCTTGAGAAAACTTTTGAGGTACATGATACCTATCTTCAAATGTTGAAACGATTGTCACTTGAAATAGTGATTAGACTTGTTCTACCTGGCCCCAGATGGTCAAAAGCATTTTTAAGCACCTCGTATTTGCAAATGGTAGCAGAATGAATGAATGGAAATTGCCAAGGTTTAAATTTATACTTGATGTAAGGGGAAACTGCCTATCATTTTGGGCTATCTAATAGTGAAATGGGCCATCTTCAAAGTTAATGAGGTTATTTTACTAAAACTTTTCAATTACAGGGTATATGAACACTTGTTAGGTGTGATAAGGACAGTATATATATTTTTTCAGACAAAGGTTAGATAAATAGTCTCTTAAGTCCAAACCCACTGTGAGATTCTCAGTGATTCTATAATAGCCAATAGTTTAAAAAGCAAGACATTAGATATAGCGGTCTATTGTTTTTATCAATTTTACTAATGTTATTAAAATTACTATAAGATTGTTGTCTGCTTCTTTTTCTTAACATATTTTATTTTGTTTTATCAAAACATATTGTTTAGGTATAACTTAACATTTACCAACAAATATTGTAACATATTCCCTAGAAAACATAAATTCCCTGAAAATAATTAGTTTATAGGTTATTTACAGAAAATAATGTTTTTTATTTTAATCATTTGGTACCAACTTTGTCTGCTTCATTTGATCAGAGTTGGATGCATTTCCTTAAAGATTTCAGTAACATTTCATTTCACATTGTGAATATTTTGGTTTTGCTACCTTAACTGTATAATTCATATTTATTCCTATGTGTCTCTGATTTTTGATATTCATTATTTCTATAGATAGTAATGTTCTGTTGTAGTCACATAACATAATTCATTCAGTTGTTCCCAGGTCACTGATACACCACTAAGTGTATAGTGTGATTTGGTAAGTATCATATTTTTTTTTACTGTGTTGGCATGCCCTAGTTTTGAATGTTAAATATCTCCATGATTATTTAGGCCTTTTATTTCTATGAAAATTATTTTGTGTTTGTATTTATAAAGGTCTTGCTTTTGTCTTGGTATTATAATTCCCAGATTCTTAGTGCTTTTTGTTATTAACTTAAAAGGATTATCTCTCCCTACATTTTTTCTTTCTCTTGGGTTTTGTTAGTAATAAAGAGAAAGGGCAATATGTGTGTGTGTGTGCTTATCCTTTTCCTTTATTGAAGCTATTAATTGTGGTTCTCTGTGGTACTATAAGTAAACCATCATATTATCTGAAAATAGAAATAATTTTGTGTCCTCATTATGATTAATCTCACAGTTTATTTTTTCTTATCTTTGTATTTAACATGGTTGTGTCTATATTCATTAGCAATATTGGTCTGTAATTTTCTGTCTTTATCTCTTCCCTATTTGGGTATTAATATCCTATTTGTCTCATATGAAGTCAGTGGTTGGTATCTTTCAGTAAAGACATTATTTGTTATCTAAATGATAGGATTTATTTGTAAATTAACTTAGACAAATTTTGATTATTTATTTTTGTGATTCAAATAACACTCTAACAAGGAGTGGCTGAGAGCTCTTTAGTCATAGCCACCACCAGGTTTTTAAAAAAAAAGCCAGTGAATGCTTAATCTAAGATTATGTCTACTTTTCACTCTTTATTTCTGGAAATAATTCAGAGACTTCTGTTATAACTAATAACATAATTTAGGGTTAGATAATATTAAAAACTCACAAGATCCTATGAGACAAAACAAAATATAATACAAGAGGTCAAGCTCCATTATTATTCTTATTTTCTCTTCTGTACATTCTTTTTAAATGTGATCTTCTTTCTCATCACCAATGCTAGAATGTTTCCTGCTGACCCCCAACTTCCTAATCATTAAAAATAGAGAGGAAAAACAGAAGGAATAAACAACAACAACAATAACAACAAAATACTTGTTAACAAATAAACATGGTCAACCCAATCCATGTTGTGGCTCTTTCTAAAATGTATGACTCTTTCATGCCCTTGAATCTATCCCTCTGTCAAGGAGTGGTAAATATGCTTTATCGTAGGTGTATTGGAGACATGGTTGTTCATTATATTGATCAGAGTTCTTAAGTCCCTCACAACTATTTTTGGTAGCTGCATAGTACAGTAGACAAAGTGCTGGACCTGCAGTCAAGATGACCTGAGTCCAAATACAGTCTCAGACAATTACAATCTGCTGGATTCTAGGCAAGTCATTTAACAGGATAATAATAGCATGGTTTCCCAGCGTTGTTGTGAGGATAAAATGAGATAATGTTTGTGTAAAAGGAATTATGCTGGCCTTCATTACTTCATAGGTTCTACCTTTTTCTCTCTCCTTCTCCCTCTCCCTCTCCCTTTCCTCTTCTTCCTCCCTCCCTCCGTCTCCCTCACTTCCCACTTCAAGATCAGGACACTTAGGACATCTCTTTCATTTTTCCATCCTCCTCAATATTATTTTCTCTCCCTATTAATTCTCCCCCATCCTCATTCCTATTTGTATTCCTGTTGAATATGATAGAATTCTCAATGAAATTGTGTTCAATTATACTTTGTCCATTTAAGATATGAATGTGGTTCATCCTATACTAGCAATCCCCATGGTTACCTCTGTATTTGTGTACATTGCTTCTCATGCACCCTAGCTATGAGAAAAATCAAGTTTCAACTGCTCCATTCTTTATAACACTGTTTTCCTTTTATCCTCCTTTCTCATTCACCTCTTAAAACACTCAAAATAGAAATAAAGCACCATCAGTGCCTATTTTTCTTATTTAAATTTGCCTCAAATACTTTGAAGACATTAAAGCTCTGATAGGATATTTGTCTCTGCTGAATCTATGAGAAAATTAGCAATACTTCATCAAACAGCACTCCTTTCCCCATTCCCTCGCTCCTGTCATTACTCAAAGAAATTTAGGTTTCTAGTTTTCCCTTGGGTTTTATGTTTGTATTCCAGAGTTTTCACTCAGCTCTAGTCTTTTCATTAGAACTGCTTGAAAGTTCTCTTTTCTTTCAGGTCCTTTGTTATCCCTTAGGATTTTGTTCAGCTTTGTGGGGTGAGCTATTATTGGTTGTAGGTCTAATTCTTTTGTCTTTTGAGATTTTATACCTAAGATCTGCTCTGGTTTATAGTAGAAGCTGCCAGGTTTCTTGTAAACCTGTCATTCTTTGCTTCCTGAACTGCTTTTTTCTGGTTGCATTGATGGGTGAACTGAGAATTTTGGTAATGACATTCTGGAGTCTTTCCTTTTGAGCTTTGTTATAGTAGGTTATTGATGAATTATTTTAATCATCACTTTACCCTTTCATTCTAATAAATTTGGGAAGTTTTCATTTATGTTTCTTGAAATACAGTGTTTAGCTTTTTTTAAAAAAAAATGGTTTTCAAGGTGAACAATGATTCTCAAATGTTCTGTCCTTAACCTTTTTTGTCAGTTTTTTAATAACAGAAATTTTACATTTTCCTCCATATTTTTTTTTAAATTTTGTTTTAATATTTCTTGCTATATTGTGGAGTCACTGATTTTAGTTTGTTCTATTGAAGTTTTCAAGGAGACTGTTCACTATGTAACATTTAGCACTTTCTGTTCTAAACTATGTATTCTCCTTCCAGTTGTTTATTCAAGATATTTTATTTTTTATTTCTACTTTGTTTTTTCTAGGTATTCATGTAATCACTGTAGTAAATCCCTCTTTGCTCCTGTGAGTCTCTGCTTGCAGTTAATATCTAATTTCTTTAAGGCTGTTTTTTTTGTATATCTCTAGATCTACAATATAGATAGATAGGTAGATAGATAGATAGATAGATAGATAGATAGATAGACAATTTTCTTCTTTGAAGTGCTCATCTATCAGTTTTAATTCTCAAATTAAAGATTTTTTTTTTACCAGGACCAGCTCTGTTCCCTGCTACATTTTGGAAAGGAACATTTAGCTACCCTTCTCACTGTGACATCTGAGTTTCTATGCTAATTTTTGTTTCCTAAGGTTAGCTACCTCTAAATATTTAAGGTTCAGAGCACTAGATATTTGATGCTCTTTATAGGAAAAAATGTTAGGGACTTCAAAGCTCAAAGGCCTGGATTGACCCTGGGTATTAACAAAATGCGATGGCTGATACCACTGGTATCAACTTCATTCCAAGGCTTCCAAAGTCTCCACAATGAGTTCCTAACAGTCTTTGGGGTTATCTGCGGGAAAATGTCTGCCCTTGAGGGCTGCATATGTCTCTGACTGTTGTCTTGTCAATCTGGTAAACTTTTGGCTTGTTGGCTATATTGCACTTGTTTTGCTGGTAGCTCCTTTTCATATTAACCCAGTGCTACTACCTGACTTTATTTTTCATTCTATTTCTTGGGTGAAAGAAGTCACTATGGTTTTCTATTGGATTTATTAATTGTTAAGCTAGAGTGAATTTTAAATTTTTGTTGCAGTATGTAGGAGATATGTAGTCTCCTTTGCTTATGCAGTCATCCAGAAGTCTTTCATGTTTCTCTTGTTTTTATTTTACTGCATGTTGGTCTGTAAAGTAGGCAGTTTACAGTTTCATTACTTGTATGGTCAATTTTATACAGGTATCATACAATGGTAATTAATAGGTATACTCATAATAACATCAAATAATTTCCAAATGTCTGTCATATCTAGATTTGCCCCTAAAATCCTGGCCAGATATTTAATTTATTTTATTGTTTATACTTCTGTCAAATTTGTCTAGGTCTGAAATTAGTATATTAAAATATCCAGTAAGTATGTATTATTTTACTATTTATATTTTTGTGCAATTTAACTGGTTGTTACTGTAAGTACTTAGGTGACATGGTATTTGGTGTGAATTCAATAATGCTACTATTTCATTGTGCCTTAAATATGTTGTTCCTTAAATCATAATGAAGTTTCCTTGCTTGCCCATTTTGTACATAACTTTTTTTATTTGCTTTTTCTGATATAATGTTTAACTCTATTTTATCTGTATTAAAACAGAATATAATAAATTATAATTAAATCACTTGTAACTCAGTATGAATCTGTTTTAAATATGTTTCTTATACATGCCAAATCATTGGGTTTTGCTTTCTAATTCAATATGGCACCTTCCTCAAGTTTAGGCATGAGTTAGTTGCAATAACAGTCACAACTTTGAAATTTAATTTTGCATTTTCTACTTTTATATACTTTAATACTTAGATACACCTTTTTTTTCATTCTTCCTCTCTCCATTCCTTTCTTCTCTGCCAGTCTGTCTCTCTGTGGCTTTTTCTCTCTTCTCATTCTACTTTGTATTTGTAGGTTTATTATTATAACTAATCTGATCCACTTAATCTTCTTTTCCAATGTGTTATACATTTGCTGTTTTTAGTTTTGTTTTACTCTACTCTGTTGTTTACTGTTGTTCCATTGAATTTTTGGTTCTTTCTTTTGAACTTTTTTTGAGGTATCTCATATTTAATAAGATTTTTCATATTTTAAGCCATAGTTTATCATCTCCAATTTTTTTTCATAAAGAGCTCTTATTTCCTATTTCATCTCTTCCTTCAATTACTTCATTAAGTCATTTAATTCTCTTTTCTAGGATACAATTGATAGTTGTTAAATATATTTTCTCTTCTTTTGAAGTTTTCTCCTGGTATTTTCTTATTCCATAATAATTCTTCATTCTATTAAGAACTGTTGTTTATTTCCCTATTCTTTCTGGTATTTTACTTCCATTAGAGACATGTTTATTTTCCATTATTTTATTTGCTCTTGTTATTTTAGCTATTTGGTCCATTTCTAAGTATTTTGAAGTGATGAGGTTGAATTGGGTTTACACACTTCTCATTAACTCACTTTGATGATGATCACGAATAACTTCTAAAGCAAATCTGTTTTTTTCTTCCCCAAACTAGTTCCTTCTTCATTTTTGAGACTTCCTACTTTAAAGTCATTTTTTTGTGTGCGGGAGTAGGGAACCCCTGTATTTTGTGATTCTGATCTTAAGATTAGCTACCTTCTCTTTCAGTGTGTCTCATAGTTGATTAATAAATGTAAAATTGATCCATGTTATGTGACACCAAGCATGTCAGGTGGTAAATAAGAATACCAAGTAGCCATACCTAGTTTCATTGTGACTTCTACAAGATGATAAATCATCTTTGGCTTTTGCCATTTGTAAACTGGGGACACTATGTTTCATTAGACATAATTGTGTATGTATGCAAGAACAACTATGATAAATCTCTTAGAGTAATCCTGATATCCTTTAATGGATGTTCTATAGCAATTAAACATTACTCTGAGTGAATAAAATCTAAACTTGGTTGTATCAGGTTTTGGAAAGCTAAGTGAATTTTATTCTTCAGAATTTCCTAGGACCAAGAATTTTTGAACTCATCTTATTTAAAATAACATTTTCATTAACAAGATGATGATGATATGTTATATTTATACTGTTCTTCTCAAAATGTTCTACAATAGTACAAACTCTTTCATCCTCACTTTGTGGGGAAAAAAAATCTGATGTTCTGAGGCATCAAGTGATTGCCAATTATAAAAGATATAGTAAATAGCCGAGGTGGGATTTGAATATTGGTGTTCTGAGACTATAAAGTCACTGGTCTATTTACAATAGGATTCTTCTCAATAATACCTTTGTACCACAGTTGTTCGTAGACTTTTCTTATCTTTAGGATAATGAAGGATTAAATTAACTTAATGAATACAAATTGGAAACCTGGCATAAGTAAGCAATTGACTTGTCATAAAAAGAAAAAAAATGAATTTAAATGCCAGTTCTGAAGATTGCCTGGTTTGTTGGATATTCCTAACAACTAAATTTCTTTCTTCAGTAGATAGTTAGGGGTCTATAATATAACATAAATATAATGAGGGAAGTTAACAACTAATACTTGCTTTATAATGAAAGTATTGCTTATGCTTTCAAATTTTTAGAGCAACTCAGTTAAACATAAACTAGTTTTTGAACATATAACTTGTCATTTCTCCTGGCCCCAGCCAATAGACTATAATAAAAAATATTTAAATTAATTTCCACCCTGACTTTTGTTATCCAAATAATAGAAACTTTTTTTCTGGAAAAAAATAGTTCATTATTTTCCCCTCAAATCCTCTCTGATTCATATATTGTCTATCGTGTTAAGGAAATCACTCTACTTCCAATTACTTGGGTTCAAACTTTGAGGTAACTCAGTGAAAGAGTCCAAGAGAGTACAGGACTTGGAATCAGGAAGAGCTAAGTTTAAATCTTGATTCAGACACTTACTAGGTAGCTGGTACCCAGCTACCATTTATTTCTCTAATTATATTGACATAGATATCTATGTGTATATATGGATTACATCTACACATATACCTATATAAATACATATGCATATATGTATATAGGCATATGTTGTATTCTGCAATCATGTATACATGTATGCGCATACATATATACATAAACACAGAGATACACATAGATATATACATAAGAATAAATGCATATAAAATTTAGTTACCTGTCTCTATGGTGTTTTCCTTCAATACGATAAGTTCCTTAAAAACAGAGGCTATTAATGTTTCATTGTGTTTTAAATATCATTGTCTAGCTCAGTTTCTGGCACATAGTAGTCATTTATTAAATGCTAGTTAAAAACAGATGAATGAGGGAAGACAAACAACATTTTTCAATATAAAAATCTTCTTAAAGTGAGCATCTTAAAGCAATAATGACTAACCTGAAATGCCACAAAATAATATTTTATCAAAGGTTAATTTTGGACCTGTCAAAACATCCATAATCATCACTGAATATTTACATTCAGATGCTTTTAGTTTTTATATACTTTATATCACAAAATACGCTTTTGACCTCTTAAGTAGTCAGGGTGCTTATGGATATATTAATAGGACCTTCCTTTTGGACCCCACACATATCAACCTCCAGGACACTAAAGGATATCTTTGGCAAGCATACCTATTCCAGAATTATATTTTACTTGTTATTGTTAATGAAAGGATTGTTAGTCAAACATACTTTGTTGTTGCATCTCTCATGGGATCTTACATGATATTAACAAATGCAGGAAAAATACTTTGTTGATTGAAAGTCTTGAAAAGGATGCTATATATCTATAAAAAAAATTTTCAAGAATTCTGAACAATCAGAATTATAGATATTTCAGGAGGCAATGGAGAAATGTTGCTGTTCAGAGATTTTTCAGTCATCTCTGATATAACTCCATTTAGGATTTTCTTGGCAAACATACTAGAATAGTTTTCCATTTCCTTCTCCAGTTCATATTACAAATGAGGAAACTGAGGCAAACACATATAAGTGACTTACCCAGGTTCACAGCTACTAAGAGGTTGAGGCCAGATATGAAGTCAGGAGTATGAGTTCCAACACTCCAATCACTGCACCATCTAGCTGTCCCAAACAATTACTTGCATGTAAAAAAGTGGCACAAAAGACATAACCAAGTACAAGTATTACTGGAAAAAGTGGATGAAAGATCAATAACTATGAGTGAGTTAGAAGGACTTTGGGGAGCCAAAATGGCAGAGTAATGAGTAAATTGCTGTAACTCTACTATATTCACCTTCAAACAACCATAAAACAATCATCCAAAACAAATACTGGAACACCAGAAGCAGCAAAAAGATGGTGTGAAACAATTTTTAGCCCAAAAAACTTGGAAGATATGCAAGAAAGGTCCATTTCACTCAGGTAAAAGGTGAGCACATTCCAGGATAGGAAGAATCCCAGTAAGCCAGCAGCACCCCCACCTCAGCAAACCGGTGGGAGATCCTGAGCCCCAGTGTGGTGAACCAAGAAAATGCCAACACCAGGATCCCACACATAACTTATCATAACCTGGGAACCAGCAGACTCCAGCTCCAAAAACCACCACCTGCATTAGTGTAGTCCTGGGTAAATAGGCATCCTCCAGCTGCCAGTGTAGCCCCAGAGAAGTGAATAAACACCCAACTGGGCCTCATGGAACTCCAGACACCACCATTAGGATCCCAGCTCAGCACCAGGTGAGTGGACAGACTTCTATGGCTACCAACATCACTGGCCACCACTCACTCCACCCCCTCAGCACAGCACCTGACACAAGGATCCTCCAGGCTTTTAGGGCAACATCAGTGCAGCACCAAGTAAACAGCCAAGGCACGTAGCCACTGGTACAAGAAACCTGAGACAGTGCCCCTTCCACCCTGGAAGCAGAGCTAAAATTTAAAAGAAAGGAAAAGGGACCAAAAGAATGAGCAAAAAACAACAATAACAACAATAACAAATCTGACCATAGAAAGTTTTTATTGTGACAGGGAAGACCAAGATGCAAACTAAGAAGAGGACAATAACACAAAAACACCTATGGGGAAAGCCCCAAATAAAAATGTGAAGTGGTCTCAAGTCCATAAAGAACTGATGGAAGAGCTCAAAAAGGAACTTAAAAATCATATAACAGAAGTAGAAGAAAAATGGGAAAGCAAATGAGAGTGATGCAAAAATCAAATTATGAAAAAAGAGTCAACAACTTGGAAAACTGCTTAAAAAGTAGAATTAACCAAATGGAAAAGGACATACAAAACTCTACTGAAGAAAACAGCTCCTTAAAGAGTACAATTGGCCAAATGGAAGAGAAAGTACAAAAGCTAATGGAGGAAAACAGCACCTTAAAAGTTAGAATTGGGCAAGTGAAATCAAATGACTCTATGAGACATCAACAACCAATCAAACAAATTCAAAAGAATGAACAAATGGAAGAAAATGGTAAAAAAAAAAAAAAACAACTGACCTGGAAAAGAGATCCAGGAGAAACAATATCAGAAACATTGGACTACCTGAAAGCCATAATCAAAAGGAGGACCTGGACAGCATCTTTCAAAAAATTATCAAAGAAAATTGCCCTGATATCCTGAACCAGAGGGGAAAAGAGGCATTGAAAGAATCCACCAATCACCTCAGGAAAGAGATCACAAAATAAAAACTCCAAGAAACATTAAAGCCAAATTTCAGAGCTATCAGGTCAAGGAAAAAAATATTACAAATGGCCAGAAAGAAACAGTTCAAATGCTGGGGAGTCACAATCAGCATTACCAAAGACTGGGAAGCTGCCATATTAAAGGACCAGAGGTCATGTAACATGATGTGCCAGAAGGCAAAGGAGCTAGGCCTACAACAAAGAAGAACTTACATGGTAAAAACAAGCATAATACCTCAAGGGGAAAATGGTCATTCAGTGAAATAGAAGAATTTCAAGCTTTCATAAGGAGAAGACCAGAACTAAGATAAAAATCTGACCTCCAATATCAAGAACCAAGAAAAGCACAAACAGGTAAAAAAGGAAAAGAAAACATAAGGAATTCAATAGAGCTAAACTATGTACACCCCTACATGGGAAGATGATACTTGTAATTCTTAAAAATGGTATCACTAATAGTACAGCTAGAAGAATACGCACAAAGGTAGGAATATAAAGGGAAATTGAGGGAATGACATAAAAAAATTAAGGATGATGAAAGATGAGTACAATTGGTGCAGAAGGAAGGGAGAGCTAGAATGGGGTAATTTATTTCACATGAAGAAGTGCAAAAGACATATTACAGTGGAAGGGAAGATGGGAGGATGGGTGATGAGTATCACTTGAACCTTACTCTTATTAGTATTGGCTCAAAGAAATCACACATACAATCAGTTAAACATAGAAATCTATCTTAGCTGACAGGGTAGTAGGAGGGGAGATCAAATAAAGTACTACACTGACAGAAGATAGGACAAATCAGGGGAAGTGGTAGACAGAAGCAAAACACTGACGAGGAAGTAAAATATGAAAGGAGAGAGGAGACAGACAGGTAGAAAAATAGAATAGATGGAAATACATAGGTAATAATAATAACTGTGAATGTGAATGGGATGAACTCTCCAATAAATGGAAGCAGATAGCAGATTGCATCAAAAAACAGAATCCCGCAATATAGTGTTAATAAGAAAGTCACTTGAAGCAGAGAGACACAACAGAGTAAAGGTAAGGGGCTGAAGCAGAATCTATTATATTTCAGATGAAGTTTAAAAAAAAGAAAAGAAAAGAAAAGCAGGAGAGCAATCCTGATCTCAGACAAAGTAAAATCAAAAATAGAATTAATTAAAAGAGATAAGGAAGGAAACTACATCTTGCTAAAAGGTACCATAGACAATGAAGCAATATCAATACTAAACATATATGCTCCAAGTGCTATAGCATCCAAATTCATTTTTTAACTTTTTTTATTAACTTATTTTGATTTATCAACAATCATTTCCATAAGCTTTTGAGTTTTTAATTTTTTCTCCTCCCTCCTCACCTCCCTCCTGAAGACAGCACACAATCTGATATAGGCTATACATATACATTCCTATTAAACACATTTTCATGTTAGTGATGTTGTAAGGAAGAATTAGAACCAACAGGAGGAACCATCAGAATGAGGAAACAAAACAAAACAGAAGAAACAAAATAGCAAATACTATGCTTTGATCTGCATTCAAACTCTGGATGTGGATAGCATTTTCCATCATAAGACTTTTGGAGATGTCTTAGATCTTTGCATTGCAGAGAAGGGCTAAGTCCATCAACATTAGTCATCACACAATGTGGTTGTTATAGCATACAAGTTCTTAAAGAAAAACTTAAGTGAGCTTCAGGAAGTAATACATAACAAACTATACTAGTGGAAGACCTCAACTGTCCTTTCTCAGAGCTCAATAAATACAACCAAAAATTAAATAAGAAGGAAACTAAGAAGGTAAATAGAATATTAAAAAAAAGTTACATATGACAGATCTTTGGCATGATTTAGACATAAAGGGTGACACCACAAAAAAATTAGAAAACCAAGGAATAATCTACTTGTCAGATCTATAGGGAGGGGAAGAATTCATGACCAAACAAGAGATAGAGAGCATTATAAAATGCAAAATGAATTACTTTTCATTATATTAAATTAAAAAGCTTTTCTACAAACAAAACCAATGCAACCAAGATTAGATGGAAAGCAGAAGGATGGGAAACAATTTTTACAACAAGAGTCTCTGATAAAGGCCTCATTTCTCAAACATTTAGAGAATTTAGTCAAATTCATAAGAATACAAGCCATCTTCCAACTGATAAGTGGTCAAATGATAGGAATCAGCAGTTTTCAGATGAAGAAATCAAAACTATCTATAGGCATATGAAGAAGTGCTCTAAATCACTTTTGATTAGAAAAATGAAAATTTAAATAATTCTAAGGTACCACCTCACACCTATCAGATTGGCTAATATGACAGAAAAGGAAAATGAAAAATGCTGGAAAGATGTGGGTAAATTTGGACACTAATGCTCTGTTGGTGGAGTTGTGAACTGATCCCACCATTCTGGAAAACAATTTGGAACTATGCCCAAAGGACAACAAAACTTTTCAAGCCCTTTCATCTAGGAATAACACTACTAAGTCTATATCCCAAAGAGATCATAAAAAATGGAAAAAGACTTACATGTGCAAAAATATTTATAGCAGCCCTTTTGTGGTGGCAAAATGTAAGAAATTGAGGGGATACTCATCAATTGGGGAATGGCTGAACAAGCTGTGGTATATGAATATAATACAATGCCATTGTTCAATAAGAAATGATGAACAGACAGATTTCAGAAAAAACTGGAAAGACTTGTTCATACTGAGGCAAATTGACATGAGCAGAAGAAGGAAAGCATTGTACACAGTATCACCACCATTGTGTTATGATCATATATGAATGCCTCATCTCTTCTCAGCAATTCAGTGGTCCAAGAAAAGTACAAAGGACTCACAAAGGAAAATGCTATCCATATCCAGATAAAGAACTGATGAACTCTGAAGGGTGATTGAATCATACTTTTTTCACTTAGTTTAATCTTTATTTTTTGGTATCTCCTTTACTAAGCTATTGACTTTTTTCATGATTGTATTTTTGGTGAGGCAATCAGGGTTGTGACTTGCCCAGGGTCAAACAGCTAGTAATTATCAAGTGCCTGAAGTCATATTTGAACTCAGGTCTTCCTGAATCCGGGGCCAGTACTCTATCCACTGCACCACCTAGCTGCCCTTTTTTTCATGATTTTCTTTCATCACTCTCATTTCTCTTCCCAATTTTTCTTCAGCCTCTCTTGTTTGATTTTTACTTTTTTTTGAGCTCTTCCATTGCCTAAGGCCAATTCATATTTTTCTTGGAGGCTTTGGATGTAGGAGCTTTGACATTGTTATCTTCTTCTAAGTATGTGTTTTGATCTTCCTTGCCACCATAATAACTTTCTACAGTCAGAATGTTTTTTTTTCTGTTGTTTGCTCATTTTTCCAGCCTATTACTTGACTTTTAACTATTTGTTAAAGTAGGGTTCTGCTTCCAGGGACAATGTACTATCCTAAGCTTCAGAGATTTTGTGCAGTAGGTTTCAGAGATACTTTTAGGGAACCTGTAAGTTTTCTACTCTTTCAAGGTGGTATCATCTAAGGAGAGGTGTTCACTACTCTCCTGACCTGTGCTCTGGCCTGTGAGTGACCACAAGGATTCTTTTCTGCCCTGGGACTGCAAGGAGGGTGCCCCTCCACTGTGGCCATGAGCTCCAGTGTGCCAGTGATCCTCTTCACCCTAGGACTGCCACTCAGAACTTGGACCCAGTTCTGAGTATGAGCAACACAAAGAAGAGTCCTGCCCCCAGTGCCAGCAAACAGACTCCTGTTTCTCCTTCTGATCAACTGTTCAAACTCCTTACCATCTGGACTGAGAGCTCTGGTAACAGCAGCTCCCAATGCTTGCTCAGGTTTGCTGGGGCTAAGTATTTGCTGGGTCTGGTTCTGTGCTGGTGCAGTCTCTATTGGACTATACTCCACTCTCACCTACTGATCTTCTAAATTGTCTTGAGCTGGAAAATTGTTTCATTCCATATTATTGTGGATTCTGCTGCTCTATGATTTGTTTGGACTCATTATTTAAATGTATTTGGAGGTGTTTAGGGGAGAGCTCAGACAAATCCTTGCCTTTACTCTGCCATCTTGCCTCTTGTTTTTTTTTATTTGATCATTTTCTTCTTTCACAACTTTGACTAACAAGGAAATATTTTCACATGATAGCACATGTATAAATTATATCAAACTGTCTACCATGTTCAAAAGAGAAAAAGAGAGGGAAGGAGAAAAATTTGGAACTCAAAATCTTGAAAAAGTAAATGCTATAAATTTTCTTGACATGTAATTGGTGGAAAAAA
Source organism: Phascolarctos cinereus (assembly GCF_003287225.1). Taxonomy (NCBI): domain Eukaryota; kingdom Metazoa; phylum Chordata; class Mammalia; order Diprotodontia; family Phascolarctidae; genus Phascolarctos; species Phascolarctos cinereus. The sequence continues at coordinate 428,135,961 of NW_027555847.1, read as the reverse complement.
ATAAAATATTATTTAAAAATGAAATGTCAAAAGATGGAGGGAAAAGTGTGTGATAACAAATGCAAATTCAAGCATTACAATGGTATAAATCCAATCTTATAAGGTATAGCACTGCTTCACTAATTGTCGGAGGTCCTCCATGGAAGATTTTTGGATTTTGACAAGGATCCTAAAGGATAAGAAAACATTAATGCTTTGAAATCTGCTTGAATGGAAAGAATAAATAGGTGGATAATATCTTGCAGTTCCATAAGCAAGTCCAAGTATGAATACTGTCTACATTGGTTTTGACCTTTGGTCTTTATATACTTTCATCAGACAGTAACTATAATAAACTAGTCAGCAAACCCAGTATTCTGGAGCAATAAGCACTTGGACACACCCAATGCATTTATTCAATCATTCAAAAGATACAATACATTTTGGTGATATGTAATTGAATGCATATTCCTGTGTTTTCCTGTTCTCCACTGAGGATGCTCTAATAACTACAAATAATTGTTCCATTCCCATACCCTAGCATAACATTATATGACTACATATAAACTTGTCTTCTTATATTGTTCAGGTGTCATCTCATCACTTTAACCTTTGCAATTATGATGGAAGGCTATCACACTAACTCCCCTCCTTGTTCCACATAGGAGAAGTCTTATTCCTAACTATGCCATCCATTATCCTACTACCACAAAATTGTTTGTTGTTCGGTTGGTTTTCAGTTGTGTTCCACTCTTCATGAATCCATTTGGGGTTTTCTTGGTAAAAATACTGGAATGGTTTGCTATTTCATTCAACTCATTTTACAGATGAGAAAACTGAGCAAACAGGGTTAAATGATTTGCTCAGGGTCACATGGTTAATCAGTATCTGAGGCCAGATTTTAACTCAAGAATATGAGTTTTCCTGGCACTCTATCCACTGTGCCAGCTAGCTGCCTCTAATGTTGTGTGATAAGAGACAATGAAAATTGAAGACCACTCTCTGGAAATTATCCTTCGAAATGAACCAACAGTATCTCTCTAAACTTTTGTAAATCACACTTGGGAGGAGACTTGCACTAAGATATTGCCCTGGTAATGATATTGAGATTATTCTTTCAGTTATGTGGACAGTCTTAAGCCAATCAATCTATTACACACATATTGTTTCACGTTCTTTATATCCTACTGAAAAATCATAAAGGGATTTTTTTAACTTTTAGGGGGTTGTCTTTAATATATGAAATATAATACATAGTTGTATGCTAAATGATCACATATAATCAAGTTAATTTTCTTGGTTATGATACTGAGGACAAGAAAAGATAGAATGAGTAACTAGTTTCTTGTTTTTAGTATGCTACCCAAAACAGGTTATTTTGAAGAGAAAGGTTGTTTACTTAAGTCCTTTAAAAACTGTAATTAATAGGGAGGATTATTTGACCACAGCTATATAACTAAGGACAAAAATTCAGCATCAAATATGTTGACTTTATTTATCATCTTAACATTTGATTTCTCAAGCAGATTTTTTAACACCTCTTTAGTCTATTTAGTTTATATCCATAAAATATAGTGGAGACATTGAATAAACAATGATTAGCTTTTTTTTTTCTAAATTTCTATATGGAATTTTACTTAACTGACTTTGGAAATTGGAAATGAATTCTTATAACACACAATTGTATAACAATGCTAAGTGGTTTTGTTTTCTTAATGCAGGTATGCTTTCAAAATGATAGCTTGGGGGAAATAAAAATATTTTTATTATATTTCGGACACTTCATAGATGTTAATGATTTTCTTATTCATTTTAAGAAAGTAAAATTAAGGAAAGCAAATATAATAGGCAGCATAGAGCCTAATCAAATTCTTAGAGACACCTATTTTTATATAATTATATCTTGGAAAGGATTTGACCTACACTTACTATCAAGATATTTATAATATAAACCTTAAAGCTACCATTGATATTTTAATTAGATCATTAATGTTTCCAGGAGATTATGTCAATAGCAATATTTGAAACTACTGCCCTAAAAAATGGTCAAAATTTACTGTAAGGTCTTATTTAAAAATAGCTAGGAGCATTCCATAGAACAACACTAAGAATATCAGACCTTTTGGTACCCAAAAAACCAAAACACCTTTGACCTTCAGTTTAGTTATTCATCACTCTCTCTCTCTCTCCTCTCTCTCTCTCTCTCTCTCTCTCTCCTCTCTCCTTCTTTGTGTGTGTGTATGTGTATATACACATTATACACATACATATGTTTACAAATAGATTAGCTAGACAGAAAGATAGATAGATTTTCATGGAAGAAACATTCATGTCATGATGATTCCATTTACATTATTTGCTATCCTTTCCCCCCATGTTTATAAATGTTATAGAATGTCTTTTCATATCTGTTTTCTATGATTCTTATCAATGCATGTCAGTTCAGATTTCCTTCTGTTTTCTCTGAGTTGTGTTAATAAATGGTCTTAATTGCTACCCAGCTAATATCTTTTAGGCAGAGCACTGGACAGTTATAATCCATTGCTTCATAATCATAAATCTTCACAATATCTGATAAAGATGTAGTTTTCTATCTTTCTATAATTATAATATAAGTGGCAAACTCACAAACAGCATATTTAACCATGAACAGCATATTTAACCATGAACCAAGAACAGCATATTCATCATTTAAGCTGATGTCAAGGTAAATCCATTAACATTTTGACTATTTCTATGCTTGTTACCAAAAAAAGTCATGATTTCTTCTTTGGACTTCTCAGATCATCATACTCTGTTATTTAATGTTTGTTGAAGTTACCCAGGTGTGTACTAGAGCCAGCTCTAATCATATTATTGTCAATTTTTCAGTGTGAGCATTTATACTTCATCATTACAATAGAGGGTTTGATATATTGTTTTGTTGATTATCTAGACTTAAGAAAGTGTTAGTAATGTGAATTAAACTTCAGCATATGTTCATCTATAAATATTTCTTGAGCTCAGAAAGAGTTTAGAAGGCTCTGAGAATAAGGACTGGAAGCCTCATGTTTGTAGATCAACAACAAAAACAATAATGATGATGATAATAATGATAATGATAATTTGTATTTATATAGCACTTCAAGGTATGCAAAGTTATTTTACATCCATCATCTCATTTGATCCTCCCAACACATTCAATACAATTATATTAGAATATTTTACAAAGCACCAAGGATACGAAATAGCAGAAAGTATGTCTATCCTTTTGAAAGGCAAACAATCAGCCTAAATTCATTTTTTGCTTTGGTATTTGTATTAACAAAAAAGCTTTTGATAATATGGATCATTACTTCATAGCAAAATGCAAATTTATCTCTTAACATATTTTTTTCCATACTCTGATCTATTTAATCAATCTGTCACTGAAAATAGGAGAAAAGTTTTTGTACGTGTATGAATGAGAGACAAAGAAAGAAGAAGAAATGAAATGCGACAAATGAAACACAACAAAGTCTAAAACAACCAATTGATTTATAGCTGTATGGGAATATTTTATAATGCCAGGTAAAAGGGCAATAAAACAGACAAGAAATGAATGTTTACGGGGCCAAGCATACAGATAAGAGTAGAGAGGAAGAAATAAAAATGACCAATCCTGCCTGAGAAAAAGTAGACATACCTATTGATGATGTAGAAACTACTGTAGAACTCCACTTTACTGGTTTGCCCCCTCCTTGAAGAGAGTGTTTCCTGGATCAGCCATTTCATCAACCCTCCTATGGTCCTATGGCCTGCTGCAACTCTACACCACACACTTTATTCAACCCTCCTCTGTACTTTCCCCTACCAACCCATATTCCTAGCTAAACACCACTACAGGAGCATTAGGAGGACTCTACCTTGAAGCCAACTCAATTATTGGTAAACCTCTGCCTAGAATTTCATATCATGAGAAAGTCTTCCAGCCTGCCTCATCTCCATGTTTCCTTCCTAGCCCCTGGGAATAATGATAACCTCTCTGACCTTATTTTTAAATGATTATTTTGACTGAGTGGAATAACATCCTCCCAATCCTAAGGATCCTAAAAAATCTAGCTGTCATTGTACAAGTTAGGTAAAGCTCTCTGACACTACCTACTCTTTTGTTCCTATTACCCTCAACATAAATGTTTTACCACTCCATCCAAGATCTACCTGCACCTTCTACTGTGCTTACTGGAATACCTGTTCCATAAATAACACACTTGCTTTCATCTTAAAACTTGTCCTTTCTTACTCCTTCAGTCATTGAGATTTGGCTGCCCCATGATAACACAGCATCCCTGTCTACCTTTTCCACCCCCAGTTGTACTTTCACTCATACCCTTGGTGGAAGAATACTTCTTGTCCCCCATTGCTACTTCTAGTTTCTTCTTCTACCACCATTATTCATAAATTTCTCTTCCTTTGAGGTTTGTTCAATCCACATTTATCACCCAATAAAGATTCTGATAGCTGTCACCTCTAGAACTCCATGACATTCTCCTACATTCCTTAATGAATTTAATTGCTAACCATCTTTCTCTCCTCCTTCACTTCTACTCTAATCATAAGGGACTTCAATATAATTTAAGGTAATCCCTCAGATCCTCAGATGCCCTAACATAACAATTCCTCAATTTAATAATTTCTCAAAGATATTCCTCAACCTATTTCATCAACAAACAAAATTGGTCATACCCTAGATCTTTTAATGATCTAGAAATATTCCATTTCCATGTTAATGAACTCTAGAATCTCTTTATTTGAGCTTAATAGTTTATCATTCCACTTCCTTCTGCCTTATAACCCTTAATGCCATCTATCATCAATAAAACCTCTAATCATTCCACCCCATAGTTTTTTCTAAGGCTTCTCTAGATACTTTTCCCTTTTCCCTATCTTGACCCTTTCATAAACCAGCAAAACTCCACACCATCATCTTATCTTGAGTCCTTCATCCATTATCCTATCATAAATATATACCTACTAAGACCCAGGCTTCTGTTGCTGAAGGAAACTAGAGAAAATCAAGAAACCTTGCTGACTAGATCAACTTCAAATTGATGTTAAATAATCTCAGCTGGGCCTTCACTGCGGGAAGGCAAACCCTTTGTACCTCCAGAACTGATTCTCTATTCCACTCATGATAACAATTTTTCCAAACTTCCTCATGCCTCTGTCATTCCTCATCTCCATATCATCTCAACTAAGAATATTATTCCATATATCACAGAAAAAATCTAGATTGTTTGTTGAGAGCTGCCTCCTCTCCCCTATTTCTCATCTCATAGTAATCAGATGCCTTGTCCCACTACCTTCTACTTCAGACTGGTTTCCTCCTGCCTAAAAACATGTCTTTGCCCTATTCTCAAAAAACACTCATTTGATCTCTCCTTCTACCATAACTATGATCCTATATCTCTATTCCCCTTCATGGCTAAACTCCTGGAGAAGGTCTGTTCATATATTTTGACCATTTATGAATTGAAAAAGGATCATATTTTTATAAGATAGGTGCAGTCCTCTATATATTTGAGAAATGAGGCACTTAACAGAGAAACTTGTTGAATGTTTTCCCAGTTTCCTGTTTTCATTCTAATTTTGGCTACATCAGTTTTGTGCAAAAAATTGATATCTTGTAATCAAAATTATCCATTTTATTTCCCATGATCTTCTCTATCTCTTGCTTGATCATAAATTCTTCCCTTATCCGTGGATCTGACAGTTACATTTTTTTCTTCCCTCATTTAATTATGATATTATTCTTTATGTTTAAATAATTTATCCATTTTGATCTTATTTTGGTACAGGATGTGAGAAGATAGTCTGTGCCTAGTTTCTTCCCAACTGTTTTCCAGTTTTCCCAGCATTTGTTGTCCCATACACTTACATCTTTGGATTTATTAAACACCAGATTACTATGATAATTTACCACTGTGCTTTGTGTATCTAATCTATTTCACTGATAGATCACTTTATTTCTTAGCAAGTACAAGATTGTTTCATGATTGCTATTTTATTGTTTGAAGTCTGGTACTTCTGGGCCACCTTCCTTCACATTTTCTTTTTCATTGATGCCCTTGATATTCTTCATCTTTTGTTCTTCCAGATTAATTTTATTATTATTTTTCTAGATCTAAAAAAGTAGTTATTTGGTAGTGTGACTGATATGGCACAGACTAAGTAAATTAACCTAAGTAGAATTGCCATTTTTATTAAATTGGCTTGGCCGATCTATGAGCAATTAACATTTCTCTAACCATTTAGAACTGCATTTGTGTGAAAAGTGTTTTGTAACTGTATTCATAAAGTTCCTGGATTTGTCTTGGCAGGTAGACTCACAAGTATTTTATATTGTCTGCAGTTATTTTTAATGAAATTTCTCTTTCTATCTCCTCTAGCTGAATTTTGTTGGTAGTATATAGAAAGGCTACTGATTTAAGTGGGTTAATTTTATATACTAGAACTTTGCTAAAGTTGTTAATTATTTCAACTAGTTGTTTAGTTGATTCTCTAGCATTTTCCAAGTATACTATTATGTCGTCTGCAAAGAGTGATAGTTTTGTTTCCTCATTGCCTATTTTATGCCTTCATTTTTCCCCTTTCCTTATTATTATAGCTAGCATTCTTAATACAATATCAAGTAATAATGTTGAAAATGGACATCCTTCATCATCCTTGATCTTACTAGGGTGGCTTCAAGTTTATCTCCATTACAGATAATGTGGCCCTTGGTTTTAGATAGATACTGCTTTATCATTTTAAAGAATTACTCTATTTAGGGGCAGCTAGCTGGTGCAGTGGATAGAGCACCAGCCCTGGATTCAGGAGGACCTGAGTTCAAATCTGACCTCAGACACATAACACTTACTACTTGTGTGACCCTGGGCAAGTCACTTAACCCCATTGCCTAAAATAACAACAGCAAAAAAAAATAATAATTACTCCATTTATTCCTTCACTTTCTAGTGTTTTTAATAGGAATGGATGCTGTATTTTGTCAAAAACAAATTCTACATCTAATAAGATATATTATATTTTTGATATTATGGTCAATTATGCTGATAGTTTTCTTAATATTACACTAGCATTGCATATCTGGTATAAATATCACCTGGTCATCACCTATGATCTTTGTGATATGTTGCTCTAATTTTATTGCTAGTATTTTACTTAAAATTTTACATCAATATTCATTAAGAAAATGTCTATAGTTTTCTTTCTCTTTTTTTCCCTCTCTATGGTTTAGTATCAAAACTATATTTGTCTCATAAAAGGAATTTAGTAGGACTTCTTGTTTACCTATTTTTTATAGGTCCAACAGTATTGGGATTGATTATTCTTTAAACTTTTGTTAAAACTCACTTGTTCATCCTTCTGGTCCTAAGGACTTTTTCTCAGGAGCTCATTTATGGCTTGTTCAATGTCTTTTACTAAGATATCATTATTTAACTATTCTACTTCCTCTTATTTTAATCTGGGCAATTTATTTTATTTTATTATAAATATTCATCCTTTCTACTAAGCTTGCCAATTTTATTGGCATGAAATTGGGCCAAACAACTCCTAATAATTGATTTAATTTAATTTCCCTTGGTGGTTCATTCACTCTTTTCCTTTTTGGTAGTGTTAATTTGGTTTTCTTCTTTCTTTTTTTAAAAATTAAATTAATGTTCTATTTTATTGTGGTTGTTTTAATGAATCCAGCTCCTATTTTTAGTTATTAGTTCAAAATTTTGTTTTCATTTTTTTCTTTCATCTTTGTTGATCTCTCCTTTGATGTTAAGGATTTATGTTTTGGTGTTTGATCAGGGATTTTTATTTTGTAATTTTCCTAGTTTTTTTTTTTAAGTTACAGGCCCAATTCATTGATCTACTCTTTCTCTTTTTATTAATGTATGCATTTAGAGAAGTAAATTTCCCTGTAAGTACTGCTTTGGCTGCACACCAAAAATTTTAGAACGTTGTTTTACTGTTGTCATTCTCTTTAATGAAATTATTGATTATTTATGTGATTTGTTCTTTGACCCACTGATTCTTTAGGATTATATTGTTTAGTTTCCAATTAATTTTTAATCTATGCTTTCATGATCCCTTATTGAATGTAATTTTTATTTCATTATGATCTAAAAATGGTACATTTACTATTTCTCCTTGTCTGCATTTGGTTGTTAGCTTTTTGTGCCCTAATACATGGTCAATTTTGTTGAAGATGCCATGTATAACTTAGAAAAAGTTAGACTACTTTCTTTCCCTATTCAATTTTCTCCAGAGGTCTATCATATCTAACTTACATTCTATTCATCTCCTTAACTTTTTTCCTCATTTATTTCATAGCTAGATTTACCTAGCTCTGAGAGGGTAAAGTTGACGACCCCATTAGTATAGTTTTATTGTCTACTTCCTCCTGTATTTGATTTGACTTTTCCTTTAAAAATTTGAATGCTATACCATTTGGTTCATATATGTTTATTGATGTTACTACATTGTCTATGGTGTCTTTTAGCAAGGTATAGTTTCCCTGCTCATCCCTTTTAATATGTTTTTTTTTGGCTTTTGCTTTTTGTGAGATCATGACTGTTGCTCTTGTCTTGAATCAGCAGTTATACAAAACTAATAATACGGTGACCTCATCTGAAATGTTTGCACCATTCCAAATCTGTAGCTCCCCCTCCCACAAACCTCTGATCTGGAGGAATCAGGAAAGGCCTTATTTAGGAGGTAGCACCTTTGATTACCTTTGAAAGAGTGATTTTAAGCAGTTGATGCAAGGAGGAAAACAAAGGGTACAAAGATGGTGGATATAATATCACCAAGTTGGTAAATGAAACAGTATGGATTCTGATCCAAGGCTTCTAACTCCAAGACCATCGGTCTTTTAACATACCACATTGAATTATCCTCTCCAGGGATATGGGAACCCAATCTTATATTAAATCATGAACTGAGAACCTCTGACTCCAAACAGGGGACTCAAAATTCATCTAACAAGGATTAAGGAGATGGTGGTATTCTAACTGCAAAGATCATGAGCACTCTTACTATCCAGTGATTGAGATAGACAACTATACCATATTGTAACTTCAGATTCAACGGCAATACCCTAGACACATTCTTCAGTGAGGTGACTGGATAATAGAAGATGGCCTGCAGTGTATGGCACCCCTTGTTGATTTTCATACTCTTTTTCATCTGTGAGCTACATGTGTGCCATATAGTCAACAATGACAACCACATGGAAGAGATGTGAGAGTGAGTTGTAGGTTACCCATCACGTGGTTCTGACCTTATGATGTCAGTTCCAGAAGGGTTGATATATGTAGGACCCATTTGTCCTGTAGGGAACTAGTGGGAAGGTATATCTGGAAAGGTAGGCAGGAGGTAGAGAAGAGAGAGCCTTGAATGCCTGGCTAACAAATACACATTTCATATTTTAGACAATGGAGAACTCTTGAAATTTTTGGAGGAGGAAAATCATGTTATAAAAGTCACTCCTCTCTTACTGATATTATTTACTTTTCTTTAACTCGGATAGATGCCCCATCTCCTTCAACTACATGCTGTGCTTCTTATGGAGTTGAGAGACATTATTATTTTCAATCTCACTTTTTTCCAAGTACCAGTATGTTCCCAAACTACCGAGAACTCTGCCTGCTGATCATATTTGTTAGTATATGAAGCAGGATAAGAATCTGACCATTGTAATCCTAAGTAGCACTTTATACTAAATGGCCTTGCAAAAGCACATTGCATCCTCTGTTTTCATCTCTCACTTTTCAGCTAAGCTACTTCCAAATTTCATATTTTCTTCAAGTTCTATTAGCTCATATGTTTTCTGGGTGATATTTCATTTTGTTCTGTATTGCCCTCAATGCTAACCTCATTACGTCTATTTGTATTATTTCTCTGTTCTTCATGCTGTTTGTAACACCTCCCTATTTAAATACAATCTGAAAAATCTCATTAATATGCCGTTTGCTTTCTCTCTCTCCAAATCCTTAATTAAAATGCTAAATAAGATATTAAAGAGAACAGGCCCAAAGAATGACCTCCGTGACAGCCCACCAGATACTTTATTCAACTGGATACAATTACATTTTTAATATTTCTGTGTCAGTCAGTCAATACATATTTATCCAGTACCTACTATGTGCCAGGCATTGTGGTAAGTGCTGTGGAAAAAAAGAAAAATAAAACACATTCTCTGTTTTTAAGAAGTTCACAGTCTAATGGGGGAGAAAACATGCAAATAAATATATGCAAACACACTACTTACAGTTTGGATAGATAAACTGAAAATAATCAATAGAGAGAAGGCATCATAACTGTGGGGGAATTGAGAAAGCCTTCATGTATAACGTAAGATTTTAAGTTGGACTTGAGGTAAGCCAGTGAAGCCAGAAGGCAGAGATGCAGAGGGAGAGCATTCCAGGTGAACAGACAGGAAAAATGCCTGAATAAGGGAAATAAAATGCCATGTTTGTGGAATAATAGTAATGAGGTCAGTGTCATTGGATTGTAGAGGATGTGGGAAGCATTGTGAATTTTAAGAATACTGGAAAGGTTTGCATGTGGGGGTTGGTTATGAAGGTCTTTGAATGCCAAACAGAATTTTATAGTTGATCCAACAGTAGATAAAGCTCTAATGGAATTTATTGAGTAAAAGGCTAAAAAGGTGACTGGTAAAACATGAGGGTCTTTCAGGTTGTTTTCTATGCCTGTAAAACAGATCTTTAAATCAGTTTCCCTAAAGGAGCTCCATGGAATACTATCTATTATAGTCTTTATATTATCTATTTCATATTAAAGAGAGACTACCTCATTTTCTTGATTGACATTACTCATGATTTAATTATGCCTTTAAAGTGTACAAATTTCCCCTTAATTTTTCTCTCTAACCATTCCAAAACTTACTAACATTACTTAAAATATGAAATAGCAATGCCTCTATTAATGAAGATGACTCATTTTCAAAGAGTTATGGAACTATTAAATGTAGGTTGCTGATAATAAGAATAATTAGATGATAGGTTGTTTCAAATTATTCTTGAGTAATAATTTATTCTAGAACATCCCTGGCAAATGGAATGACATCTTCAAGTAACTGTGAAAAGGAAAATACAGGAAAAAGGTGTGGTACAATAGAAAGTGTTCTGAATCAGAGGACCCAAGGTCCAATCCCGCTCTCTATATTTACTACCCATCTGACATTACATGATTCAGCAGAATGAGCAGGTTAGACAAATGGCTTCAAAGGTCTATACCATATCCATGATCCCAAATGAAACTTCAGAGGAAGCCCACTCTATTTTTGGAAAGCTTTTTTGTAAATTTATTCTTGGTTATCAACAATCACTTCCATAAGCTATTGAGTATTAAGTTTTTCTCCCCCTTCTTCCCCACCTCCCTCCCCAAGACAGTACACAACCTGATATAGGCTATACATATACATTTCTATTAAACATATTTAAACATTAGGCATATTGTAAGGAAGAATTAGAATCAATTGAACAAACCACAAGAAAAAGGAAACCAAAAAAAAAAAAAAGAAGAAAAGAGCAAATAGTGTGCTTCGATCTGTATTCAAACTCCATAGTTCTTTTTTTGGATGTGGATAGCATTTCCTATCATGAGACTTTTGGAGGTGTCTTAGATCCTTGCATTTCTGAGAAGGATTAAATCTATCAAAGTTAGTCATTGCACAACGTGGCTGTTACTGTGTGACAACGTTCTCCTGATTCTGCTCACTTCACTCAGCTTCAGTCTATACAAGTCTTTACAGGTTTTTCTGAAATCTGCTTGCTCATCATTTCTTGCAACACACACTAATAGTATTCCATTACATTCATATACCACAGCTTCTTCAGCCACTCCCCAATTGATGGGCATTGCCTCAATTTCCAATTCCTTGCCACCGCAAAAAGAGCTGCTATAAATATTTTTGTACATGTGGGTCCTTTTCCCATTTGTATGGTATCTTTGGGATACAGCCCTAGAAGTGTTATTGTGGGGTCAAAGGGTATGCAACTTTTTATAGCCCTTTGGGCATAATTCCAAATTGCTCTCCAAAAAGGCTAGATCATTTCACAACTCCACCAAGAAAGCATTAATGTTCCAATTTTCCCACATCTTCTCCAACATTTATCATTTTCCTGTTTTGTCATGTTGGCCAATCTGATAAATGTGAGGTGGTATTCAGAGCTGTTTTGATTTTGTGTTTCTCTGATCAATAGTGATTTAGAGCATTTTTTCATATTACCGTAGATGGCTTAAATTTCTTCATCTGAGAACTGCCTTTTCATATCCTTTAACCAATTAGTAATTGGAGAATAAAATGTATTCTTACAAATTTGACTTAATTCTCTATATATTTTAGAAATGAAACCCTTATCAGAGATACTAGTTCTAAAAATTTTTTCCATTTTCTGCTTCCCTCCTAATCTTGGTTGCATTGAATTTGTTTGTGGAAAAACTTTTCAATTTAATGTAATCAAAATTATTCATTTTGCATTTCATAATGTTCTCTATCTCTTGTTTGGTCTCTTCTGTTTCCATAAATCTGACATGTAAACAGTTCCTTGCCTTCCCAGTTTGCTTATAATGTCAGCCTTTATATATAAATAATGAACACATTTTGACTTTGGTATATGGTGTGAGATTTTGGTCTATGTCTAGTTTCTGCCATACTCTTTTCCAGTTTTCCTAGCTGTTTTTGTCAAACAGTGAGTTCTTATCCCAGAAGCTAGAGTCTTTGAGTTTATCAAATAGTAGATTAGTATAGTCATTGACTACTGTGACTTGCGTACCTAATCTATTCCACTGATCCACTACTCTATTTCTTAGCTAGTATGAAGTAGTTTTCATGATTGCTGCTTTATGATACAATTTAAGATCTGGAACGACTAGGCCACCTTCCCCTGCATTTCTTTTCATTAATTCCCTTGATGCTCTGGCCTTTTTGTTATTCCAAATGAAACTTGTTATTATTTTGATTAGTATGGCACTGAATAAGTAAATTAGTTTAGGAAGAATTGTTATTTTTATTATATTAGCTCGGCCTATCCATGAGTAACTGATTTTCCCCCCCAATTATTTGGATCTGACTTTATTTATGTGAGAAGTGTTTTGTAATTGTGTTCATATAGTTCCTGGGTTTGTTTTGGTAGGTAGAATCCTAAATATTTTACACTGTCTACAGTAACTCTAAATGTAATTCCTCTTTCTATCTCTTGCTGTTGGGCTTTGTTGTTACTATATATAAATGCCAATGAGCTGTGTGGGTTTATTTTATAGGCTGCATCTTTGCTAAAGTTGTTTATTATTTCAAGTAGGTTTTTTTATATAGTAAAACTTTATTAACAGAAAGATATTAGCATTTAATTTTAAAAGCTTAGGACTTGCTAAGCATTTCTCAAAAACTCAGACTAAAAGCAAAATCATTTGTAGTACAGAAATTAAGCTATATTCACACACAAGACTTCATATTCCATTGAACATATAAGTCTAACAACAATGGGGGGAGAGGAAGATGGAAACAAAATGTTACAATGAGTCAATAAAACTTATCTTCTACTTAATATATTGTATATTGGACTGATGATAACTAGCATACTGAACTTAGTAAAAAAGAAAAACTTGTGAACTCAGACAAAATTAGATTACTATTAAGTAATACCATGCAGATTCTTTTTAAATGTTAATGTTAGAACACGAAAGATTTTGGGGGGATGTGGAAGAAACCTCACTGTTTATAGACTGAAACCTTTCAAACTAAACAGGCATAATTATGTAAACTATTAGATCCTCTCCCCAGATATTTCATATACGTGACTTAGTATGAATATAAACACAGAATTATTCTGTCTACTAATATATTTGTCATGCACATAAATGCTCAGTTTTCAAAACATAATCTTCAAATTTAAATCTACAAAGCTTCCCTTACAGAATTACCAACGCCCAGTACACACACGCAGTATCTAAACAATGAGACATATATGTCTGCATATACTGACAGACACAGGCACACTGTAATGGTCTAATCATTGTTGCCAAGTCAATAATTCTTTCAAAGCACTAAACAATGATGTGGCTGGGGTTTTCTAAAAATGTAACAAACATATAGGAATTTGCTTAAACTGTTATAAAGCCCTGAGTCAGAACTTTAAATGACTGCAGTTGTAACTTTAAAAGGAAATGACATGTGGGGAGGGAAGAAAACATGTAAATGACCAAAAAGCATTTTGATTTTGGAGGAAATAAATTCAAAGGAGCCTACAAAATGGAAGAGAACAGAATGTGTAACACTGGGCAATTTTATCATACATTTAAATATCAATTTTAACCTTTTGTTATGAATTTAGGCACCAAACTTAGGTGATAAAACCCCAAAGCAGTGTCTTAGGGGTGGGTTTTGCTTTGTGTTTAAAAAAAAAAACCCACCACTAACAAAACCCTCCAACTCCAGACTTCCACTTTCCTTTGACTATAAAGACTAGAACAGTGGCAAAATGTAACACTTTGACAGAAAGGAGGTAGAAAGTTTCAAAGTCTTAAGCTATGAAACATTAACTGATCAACACTAACTGTCCATGTTTCTACCATTCACCAGCAATTACTAAAGAGAAAATTCAAACAATCTAAACATTTTTTTCTATAGCAAAGCAAACAGATCCAACCAGTTTTTAAAAGTTTCCTCAAACATGTTTTAAACTAGCCACAAAAATTATCATTCATAATACTGCTATGATTTTGCTTACTTGAGTAAAATTCCACCTCTACATGATTATCAAGTGATATCAGTGAGTATTCCTATTACAACATATGGGTAAAGTCAAATTAGGTTCTTCTGTTTTAACAAAAATAAATTCACAGATAGATTTTAAAGTCTATTTTACACTTTTACTACCAAGTTGTCTATTTCTGACAATGTTATACTCCCACTTAGCTCAAATTCAGGGCTAACAAAATTGTTTGTAACAATTTTTTTCTAGCTAAAAAAAAGGGGGGGAACAACTATGTTTCAATGAATAGGCATTTTTGAACTCCCCTTAAGATGACTGTATCAAAATTAGTAATTTATTAGTCAAGGGAAGGAACCTTTGGCACATTGTTTTCAGTCTGATGGAAGTGCCGAAAATATTTTTGGGAGAACCATGTTTACCAATAATTTAAGTCTTTTGACTAAACCATTGAGAAATGCACACAAGCAAGTTACTATTGATAGAATTTATGTTTCTTGATTTATATATACACAGAAGAAAAAAATTTAACTTCTCTAGAATTATTTCCACATGAAAAATTATTATTAAATACTTGAGTTATTTATGAGAAGGGTTAAATGATTTCCCTTTTGAACCAAATCAAAAGCCATTTTAAATTTGCAATTTACAAAATTTCGCATTATGTAAAATGTGATAAAAACTGATTTTATTAACTGAAATGGATTTTTTGGTATTAAATATTTTCCACAGGCTGCCGTGGTGAGACCTCAATAATCCCTTTTCTCCTCTATGTTCAGACACCAAACACTCCCTCACCCCCTGCCCTGCAGCAGCCCTGCTGCTCTACTTTTCACCATCTTCCTTCAACATTTCTTCTCCAAAATCCTACCACTTCTTTACTACTCTAAGTTTAAGTGAAGACCCTATGAGAACAAGGAGGCAAAACCTGACTGAACAAGGCAAGAGTAATTTGGCAGCATCCACAATCTAAATGGCACAGATATACCATGTGCACATATGGCAGAGTTAACTTCTTAGGCTACCTAGATAATGTGCTTTGATATAGATACGAGCTGTACAAAAGTTAAGTAACATAGATTTAAATATGTTAAAAAATGGTCTTGCAAACCAAATCAGTCATTTTTAAAAATTCAGTAAAGTTACACTTCAACAAACACTTCCACAATTTGTCAGTTTGTAGTGTTTGAACTTTAGCATTATCTTAACTCAGCTTTTAAAGCTGTGTTACCTATTATGCCAATGAAACTAATTTATTGGTTAGAACTAGTATTATCCTAACAGAATTTTAATTTGCACTAGGGTTTTCATCTTGGGCACGTAGGTTTTTACAAGATACATATATGGTACATACAGCAATAGGAACAAGTACATTAAAATGATTGTGTTTAAAGAATAGCATCTTCAGTAAGTTTTCATTTCAAACTTACTAATATTATTCCAAGAATTGGCAGTGTTATAACAGAAAACTCCAGTATTATAATAGGGAGAGTAAAAAGAGACAAATAAAATATATTGTCTGACTTCCAAACTAACCCTTTTCTCTAAATTTTCTATTTTCCCCAGCCATAGGTGCTTAATGGTGATTAAACCATATTGTACTTCTTTTTCTTATCAAAACTAATTTTAATATCTACTTCTAAGAAGATGTTGAATATAAAATGCCAAATCAAATTACAGTAGTGATTATATAATTACCAGCAGAATTTGACATATTAAAATTCTAACACAGCATTCAGAAAATCCTGACATACCAGGAATGAATATTTGAACTAACACTGAACTTTGAAAGCTTAGTGGTTGACAGAAGGTCTTATAGAATAATTTAAAGTTGGAGTATTTAATAACTTGTTATATGATAATGAATAAGAAAGACTAACAATAATGAAATAAAAATAGCTGCATATATTTGGCTAAATATGTAATACATGTAAAAATATGACAACATACTTGTCCCTTCTCCTTCTCTCTCAAAAAACAAAGCAAAACAAAAAACAAAACCACCCAACACACACAAAACAACAAAAAACAGGTATTAATGCACTGGAAAGAACACCAAATAAGATTGCTGGGGAGGATGTCAAAAGACAAGGGAAATTGGGTACACAGATGAAGATCTTGCCCATAAGAATTTCAAAGGCCTCCAATGCAGGAAATGACATTGACTACAGTTACATTAATAGCGTCTGAGATCCATCTTCCCTAGCTCAAATTAGGATGGGGAATAAAGATTAAAAAAAAATAAGCTCAAAATTAAAAAAAAAAAATTAGTAGCCGTTTCATAACTAATTAGTGTTTGGAAATTCAGAATCCAAACATGTTGGTCACCCAATTCAGTGCAATATGATATTCAATACATACTACTTGATTATACTAAAGAAGTTAAGAATTAAGAAATGGCACAATAGTGACCATGATTCTGAAAGACATTAAGGCAAAACAACATAAATGGTCCTACATCTTTTCTAAAACTAGAATCTTCTAGAGATTTGACCAACTAGTAAGAGTTCAACACATTACTGAAAACAATAAGAAATCCTTAATGACAACAGGATAAAAAGAGGTTGTTAACAGGATGAGAAATAACTTATCAGGAACTACTGCTGGGAAATAAAAAAACAGAGGTCAAAGTTTCAAATTGCTGGAGAAACATGTTAAATTCTGCTCCTCATCATCTTCTCTCACAAAACCAAATTTAAAAAAAACCTTTCAATTGATCAAAACAAAAAGATTATTATCTGTTCACAAAAATAACTTCAGAAATGTAATAACTGACATAAATCCACAAATTCATTAACAATAACTACAAAAAATTATGAACTTTGGGACAGAAGTTTAGAATGTTGTATTTTAAAACCATAAACAGAAGTATTGAGAACAATTGATTTTCTAAGTATATTGTCACATCATTTGCAAAATGTGGTACTTTGTTTCTTCTTTGCCTATTCTAATACCTTCAATTTCTTTTTCTTCTCTTATTGCTAAAGCTAACATTTCCATGTTGAACAACAGTGATGATGATGGACATCCTTGTTTCACCTCTGATCTTATTGGACATGCTTATAGCTTATTCCCATTGCATATGATGCTTGCTGAAGGTTTAGGTAGATGCTACTTATCATTTTAAGGAAAACTCCATTTATTTCTATGCTCTCTAGTGTTTTTAATTGGAATAGGTGTTGCATTTTATCAAAAGCTTTTTCTGCAGCTATTGAGATGATCATGTGGTTTCTGTTAGTTTTGTGGTTGATATGATCAATTATGCTGAGAGTTTTCTTAATATTGAATTCAGCCCTGCATTCCTGGTATAAATCCTATCTAGTCATAATGTATTATTCTTGTGACAAGTTGCTGCAATCCATTTGCTAATATTTTATTTAAATTTTTTTTATCTATATTCATTAGGGAAATTGGTCTGTAATTTTTTTTTCTCTTTTGACTTTTCCTGGTTTAGGTATCAGCATCATATTTGTATCATAAAAAGAATTTGGTAAGACTCCTTCTTCACCTATTTTCCCAAATAGCCTATATAGTATTGGAATTAATTGTTCTTCAAATGTTTAATAGAATTCTCTTGTAAATCCACCTGGCCCTCAAGATTTTTGTCCTAGGAAGCTCATTCAATTTCTTTCTTCTGAGATGGGGTTATTTTAGTATTTTACTCTTTCTTCTGTTAATCTGGGCAATTTGTATTTCTGTAAATATTCATCCATTTCAATAAAATCATCAAATTTACTGACATACAGTTCGGCAAAAATAGTTCCTAATTATTGTTTTAATTTCCTCTTAATTAGTTGTGGATTCACCCCTTGCATTTTTGATACTGATAACTTGGTTTTCTTCTTTCTTTTTTTTTACACTAAATTAACCAAAGATTTACCTATATTTTGTTTTTTTTTTCCATAAAACCAGCTATTAGTTTTATTTGTTAGTTTGATAGTTTTCTTAATGTTAATTTTATTAATCTCTATTTTGGTTTTCAATATTTCTAATATGGTACTTAATTGAGGATTTTTAATTTGTTCTTTTTCTATTTTTTTTAGTTGCATGCTCAATTCATTGATCTCCTCTTTCTCTATTTTGTTCATGTAAGCATTTAAAGATATAAAACTTTCCCTAAGAACTGCTTTATCTGCATCCTGTAAGTTTTGATATGTTGTCTCATTATTGTTATTCTCTTGAATGAAGTTATTGATTGTTTCTATGACTTGTTGTTTGACCCATTCACTCTTTAGGATTAGATTATTTAGTTTCTAATTCATTTTTAGTCTTTCTTTTTTTGGCATTACATATAATTTTTATTGTATCATGATCTGAAAAGGATGTGTTTAATATTTCTGCTTTTCTGCATTGGATTGTGAGGTTTTATGCCCTAGTATATGGTCAATTTTTGTGTATGAGCCATGTACCACCAAGAAAAAAGTATATTCTTTTCTATCTCCATGTAATTTTCTCCAGAGGTCTACCATATCTAACTTTTATAATATTCTATTCACCTCCTTAACTTCTTTCCTGTTTATTTTGTGGTCAGATTTATCTAGTTCAGTGAGGGGGAGGTTGAGGTCCACCACTAGTATAATTTTGCTGTCTATTTCTTCCTGTAATTCTCTGAACTTCTCCACTAAGAATTTAGATACTATACCACTTGGTGCACAAATGTTTAGTAATGATATTACTTCACTGTCTTTGGTGCCTTTTAGTAGGATGTAGTTTCCTTCCTTGTCTCTTTTAATAAGATCTTTTTTTGCTTTTACTTTGTCTGAGATCAGGATTGCTACCCCTGCTTTTTTTTTTTGCTTCAGCTGAAGCATAATATATTCTCCTCCAGCCTTTTACTTTTACACTGTGTGTGTCCCTCTGTTTCCAATGTGTTTCATGTAAACAATATATCGTAGGATTATGGTTTTTAATCCATTCTGCTGCAGCATGTTTCTCAGCCTTGGGCTTTTCTACTTGGAGTTGTGCTTCCCAGAGTTTTGCTGAGGCACCAGGAGATTTGGCTGCCAGAGAATGCCATGGTATGTAGCAGTTTTCTGAGCTGGTTTCCACTGGGTCCCCTGCCATAATGAGGCACTCTGGTGTTCTGGTGTTGGTGCTTGCCTGTTCTGCCATGTGGGGCTCAGGATCTCCCCCTGGTATGCTCAGGTGGGACTTTCCACTACCTTGCTGGGACATCTCCTGTTCTGTACTGCTCCTCCTTCCCCAAGGAAAGAGGGGCCTTTCCTATTGATTTGTCAAGCTTCCTGGATTATAAGACTGCTGTATCTCATCTTCCTTCTGGTTCAGATGTTCCAGTGATTTTCCTTGGGTGATATTTTCTGGGCTTTCAGAGGTTAATAAGGTAGGGTGAGAGTGACTTACTTCTTACTCTACTGTCTTGGCTCCTGGAAGCAGAACCAGAAAGCTTTATTAGTCAAGTTTTTCTAGTATGACTCTCAACAATATCTCAAGGGGCTTTTGTGAGAAAAGAAAAGAAAATGGACGTGAGAGATGTTTGGGTGATTTATTTGACCAGACTTAGCAGCTGTTTAGATATAGGCAGTGAGTGTGAGGAAAGAGTCAAGGCTAAAAAAAAAAAGGCTATGGAGTTGAGTATGTGTAAAGATTTCAGGTGCCCTGGAAAGTAACAGGGAAATTGATAAGAAAGGTGGGCTTGAGAGTAAAGATTAAGAATTTGCTTTTATACATGTTGAGTTTGAGATTCTTATGGAATGTCTGGTTTGAAATACCTTAAAAAAGTAGTTGGAATGTGCAATGGAGTACAGGAGAAAGACTAAGCATGGATTTATAGATCTGAATGTCATCATGATAGAAATGAGAATTAAACTCACATGAACTGATGATTTCACCAAGCAATTGTAAAGAGGGAGTAAGTTGAAGTTTCAGGTAATACCTAGAATTAGTTGGAATGATATGAAAGATGAACTAGCAAAAAAAGATTCAGAAGGAGAGGTCTAAAAAGTAAGCAAAGAACCCAGGGAGTTCAATTTCAGGAAAAATAAGAGAGAACAGATCATTCAGGCGAAGAGGATGGCAAACAAAGACAGCAGAGAGACTAAGAAAGATGAGGATTCGAAAAAGACCATCCAGTTGGTCAATTAAATTCACCATTATCATAAAGAAAGCAGTTTAAGTTGAGCATGTGTGTGTATACATAAATATATATACACATATATGTGTACACATATACACACACAATCTTTAATTAGTATAGCACATAACCAATAATGGCATACTATAAGGAAATAACATTAGGTCAGTTATTGAATCTTCTGATTTTAATATCACTTGAAACTTCAATAATAATAGCTAGTATTTATAAAGCACTTTAAGATTTGCAAAGAACTTGACAAACAGTATCTCATTTGAACCTCACAACAAGCCTCAGAGGTAGGTACTATTATTATACCCATTTTACAGATGAGGAAACTAAGACAAGCAAGCGATTTGCCCAGGGTCACATGATAGCTAGTAATAATAGTGGTCTGAGACCAAATTTGAACTCGGGTTTTCTTGACTCCCCGTGCAGGTATTCTATCTGCTGAGCCACATGGTAGCCTTATACACTTTAAAGGATTTGTGATATAAAATGTCTACAATGCAGAACCCAACAGCTAGTAAATCTTTAACACTTTCTCATAATCTCAACTATTCTCTATATCCTCCCCATAAATCATCCACAGGAAAGCCATACATCATAAAGCACAATGCAATAGCACAAATTAAAGGATTTGTGTTTGGTGTATTGAGAAACAGGCTATTTTAGAGTACAAAGAAAACATAACTTATTTGTATCAAACAGTAATGTATACATTTTAAAAAGGGAAAAAATAAAAGAATATGCAATGGCAAGAGTTGAAGAATTACATCTGAATGCACTAATAGTTTCTGGAACATTTTTAATTGCATCTTAAAATTATACAATTCATATCAGGAGAGGAAATTACCTTTTTTCTGCAATCAAAGAACATGTGCTTTAACTTTAATAATTTAGTATCAAGATTGTCCTGTGGATTTGACCTGCTTTGTTGCTGTTTAGAGTACCATTATTTAAACTGCTGCAGTTATGGAGGATATTGCTTTTCTAGCTCAGCTTCTCTCACTATGCATCATTTCATATGAGTCTCCACCAGTTTCTCTGAATTCTTCATATTCATCATTCCCTAGAACATAAGACAATATTCCCTTACAGTAATGTACCACAATTTGTTCAGCCTTTTATCTCATCTCTTGTTTTATTTCTATTTTCTCTGACTAGGAAACAGATACTATTTGGACTGGAAAGAATGAAACAAAAATTTCTAATACTGAGCTGAAATCCAAAATAATTAGATCAATAATAAGATAAGGCCCTTTGGTGAGGACACGTAAAGAGGCTCTGATGAACTGCATTTTGAGGAGTAATACTGAAAGAAATGGCATATATGATGGCTAAATTACTTTGAGTTATCTTTGAATGATTGCGGAAAATGGAAATAGTGTAGGATTAGAGAAGTAGAAATATGTGTGCTTTTAAAAAAGAGAAGAGCATAAAAGCTTTACACAGGTCAGTGGGCTTAATGTTAGTGGCTGAAAAAAATTTGAAATATATTATTACAGAAACATTTAGGAAAAGGAAACAATGATGAAAATGAAAAAGTAAGAACAGATTATATGAGAATAAGCTCATTTTTTAAAATGAAAGTGTTTTGTTTTAATTGGCAAAGAATAGTGCTATAGATTTATTTTAGTTAGATTTTAGCAAAGCAATTGACATGCCTTGAGCACATCTCTCATCATGTAGACAAGATGGGAAATGTGGATCAGATCAGTAATGTTAGGTGAATTTGGAATTCACTTTCACAAAGTCAGTGATCAAATCTTTGGATGAAAGACTATTGAGGATAACCATAATAATCTTTATTTGTATCCGAGTTATTTAACATTTTTATAAATTACTCATTAAAACCACAGAGTACACAAATATTAAATTTACATTTGACAATCAGTAAGCATTTATTAACTACTTACTATGGGCAAAATGTTGGGGCAGATGGGGGATGCAGTGGATAAAGTGCTGGGCCTGAAGTCAGGAAGACTCATCTTTGTGAATTCAAATCTGGCCTCAGATACTTATGACTTGTATGACCCTGGGAAAGTCACTTAACCCTGTCTAACTCAGTTTCCTCAAGAGCTGGAGAAGGAAATGACAAACTACTCCATTATCTTTGCTTAGAAAATCCCAAGAGATCACAAGTCAGACACAACTAGAACAACTAAATAACAATGGGCAAAATACTATGCTAAGCACTGAAGAATACAAAGAAAAGAGGGAAACAACCCCTATCCTCAAGGAAATTACATGCTAAAGGGGGAAACATGATCATATACAAATATATGTTAAATACGTTCAAAGTAAATATGATACAGTTTTGAGATGGAGTGCACTAACACATGTGGTGATCTGGAAAGACTTCATGTAGAAATTGGAGCCTAACCTGAGTCTTGAAGGAATATCTAGATCCTAAGAGACAAAAGTAGGGAGTGCATTCTGGATATTTAAGATAGTTCAAAAGAAAAGCACTGTGGCCAGACTGTTAATGGAATCAAGGTAGCTTTGTGATAACCACTACATTTCAAACTTATCAACCAGCTCTGTTGTGAAGCAAGACTCTGTGGAGAGAACATCTAGAAGTTTGAGTTAAGCTTGCTTCAAAGTGGACTAACAACAGTTTTGGAACTTTAGGAGTAAGCTTCTGAAACCTCAGAAGAGCTTTTATCTCCTCACTTGCCTTTTATCTCCTTTTCCATCCTTTGGACTGCTTTTCCTGTTTTGTGAATTGATTTTGGAGTTGTTGAAAATACCGTAATTAAATGATTCTTTCTTTTCAAATCTGAACTCTCGGGGTCTGAGTAACTCATTTTGTCAGATGGAACAAAAATCAGGAAACACAAAAATGATAGATGGAGCATTATGTAGGCCTAGATGACTGAGTGTAAGGAAGGAAAAATGTATAAGGAGACTGGAAAGGTAAGAAGGTTGTGAAGAAATTTAAGGAATTAATATTTGATTCTGGAGGAAATAAGGAGCCAGTGGAATTTAATGAGCAAGGGGTTGCATGATCAGTCTGTGCTTTAGGAAAATTACATGGGTAGTCGTATGAGGGATGGATTAGAGTGGGGACAAGCTTAAGGAAGGGAAACCAAATTAGAGACTTGCAATAGTCAAGCAAAACTCAATAAGGAACTGAACTTAGGGAAATGGTTGTTTAAGTACAGAGGCAGAAGTAAATGTAAGAGATGTTGTGAAGAAATAAAAATAGATAGATATGTAGACAGATGACCCAAAACTAAGAGGGACAGCTAATATGTTGGATGACAGAGTGATGGTCCAAAAAAAATTATGAAAGGTTAAACCATTGTGCTGAAACTAATACAATGAAATTTAATAAAGATGAATAATGTCATATGCTTCATTTCAAAACATTAACTTCACAAGTATAAGATTTGAGAAAAGGACAAGATAGTGCATCTGGGAAAAAAAAGATCTATGGGTTTTAGTAGATAGTACACTCAGTATCAGTCAAAATTGTGAAATGGTAGGAAAGAATAAGTTAATACAAAGTCAATCAGTTTTAAGAAAGGCATGATGTCCATGCCTAGGAACATTAGGGTTCTGCTGTACTGTCTTGGTAAGGTTTCAGCTGGTATGCAGTGATGAGTTCTGGGCATCACATTTTACAAAGGACTTGACTGAAGAAACTTGGAATATTTAACCTATGTAACAGAAGATTTAGACAAAGTCATAATATAGCTGTTTTCAAGTATTTGAATGGATCTCAGTGGACAAGGGACTAAAATTATTCTGCTTGGACCCAGAGAACTGTGTTAGGAGGGTTGTTTTGAAATTGCTAAGAGGAAGCTATAGGCTTGTGGTAAGGAAAAAAAACTTCTCTAACCATTAGTGCAGAGGCAGGTGGTGGCACAGGGGATAGAGCACTGGACTTGGAATAAATCAGGAAGATCCAAGTTCAAATCTGGTCTCAGAAACTTACTAGCTGTGTGACTCTCTATAAGTCATTTAACCTCTGTTTGCTTCAGTTTCCTCAACTGTAAAAAAAGGGATAATTGTAGCACTGATCTCACAGGGCTGTTGTGATGATCAAATGAGCCGAGCACAGTGTCTGGCACGTAGTAGGCATTATGACTGTGTGTGTGTATTTAATATATACATACACATACACACATATACATATGTACATATATATACACATGCATATATGCATATATATGTATATATGTGTATATATATATATAGCAAATAAATTCATTCATCTATTTATTTACTTACCTATTTACTTATTTATTGACTGATTGATTCATCTGTTTATCTATTTATTTATTCCATTTTCCTTCCCTGTGCAAAAGCCAGGAGATAGTGGTCTCTACTCACTGGAGGGATCTAAGTCAAGGTTAGATTATCATTTGCAATATGTATCATAAAAGGAGTCTTCTACAGCTATATGTTGAATGAGATTTACAACAAAAAGAGAAGCTCTCAAGGTTAGGTCATATTTAATTTTTGATTTTGTAGAGCCAGCAATTATCACTATGTCTGACACAGAGTGGGCAGTTAATCAATACTTATTGATTGATGAGTGAATCATCTTTAAGGTCCTTTTTGGCTCTAAGATTCTATGAATTAGGAATTGTTAGGATGTTTATGTTTCTTTCTCTTCCTTCTACTTCTTTTACCCCTATTGTTTTTTTCTCCCCCTCCTTCTCCCTCTTCCTCCTTCTTCCTACAAATACTGTTCCAATCCACAACTCCAACAAGAGTGAAATAATCAGTTTTCTGTTCCCTTGAATATTAAACTTTCCCATCTTTGTAACCTTGATCCATAGGAAATGAGCTGGTACCTCAGAATTATTTTAATTTGTTTTTCTTATTATTAGACATTTTAAACAATTTTGGGATGGTTATTAATAACTTTCATATCTTCTCTTGAAAACTGTTCATACCTTTCATTATTTTTAATGGGAAAATGCTTTTAATCTTATAAATTCATGCTTTATTCAGCCTCAAAGCTCAGGTTAAAGCAAATACCTTTGTTCAGAATTTCTAGAAAATTTGTTCTCAAGATGATACAAGCATAAGCTTTATTATTATGGGATGCAGCAAGCAGTCAAACAAAAGCATACACACAAAATGTGGCAATATAAATAGACTGGTGTTTCTTCCTCTGGATGCAAGTAATTCATCCCAGTGTGAAGAGGAAGAAGACATGTGAGGAAGGAAACACACTGAAAGTTGGGGTTCATGTGGTGAAATTGTATACTCTCAGAATGGGCTTGGTTAAAAATAGGTAATTGCCAGATGTAGGAGGGGTTATTTCCAATCAGATACAGACGTGGTAGAGAAGTTTTCAGGGTCACTGACTGATACAAGACTTTGGGAAGCTCAGGCAAGCAGAGTTTCTTTATGGGGCCACAAACTAGAAGGAGGCTCTAACACCAACCATCTAAGCCAGCAGAAAGGGAATGAATAAAGGCCCCAGAAGCGGGTTCATCTGATCAAAAGCTTCAAGCTTTATCTTCATGACAGAATTAACAGCAGAAAAGTACAAATTGTTTTACCTATATACTTTAATGGGCATGAGGACCACTTAGCCTAAGTGACTCTCATTACAACATCAAACTGTAACTATAAAATTAAACAATAACAACCACAATATAAAGCTTACAATAAACACAATGTCTTAAATTAATAGGTTTTTTTAAATTTCAGATTGGTTTGATTTTTTTAAAAACACATTTCACAATCTATATCTTTTTAGGGGGCAGCTAGGTGGAGCAGTGGATAAAGCACCAGCCCTGAAGTCAAGAGGAGGACCTGTGTTCAAATCAGCCTCAGATGAAACACTTGACACTTACTAGCTGTGTGACCCTGGACAAGTCACTTAACCCCAATTGCCTAAAACAAAACAAAACAATCTATAACTCTTTCTCATATTTCTAGATATATTTATTTAATTTATTTAAAGTAGTTCTTTTAAAATGTTACATAATTTTTTTAGTTTATTTTTTATAATCTATTCTGTTTTGTGACTAGTTAGTCCTTATCCATAGTTGTGAAAGATATAACTTTCCTTCTCTTAAATATAGAAATATAGATCGTGACTACATATATATCTATATACATATCTATATATGTATCTACATAGATATATATATATCACACATACCTACATATATATATATATATACAAGTGTATACTAATTTTTAATATTTTATTTTCTTCTCCATTCCTTTTGAATACTCTCATCTTTTTCATTTTTGAGCAGTTTGAGATATATGATGTTCATGATGTGAGACCAGTGCTCAGGAAAGAGGCTTTAGCTGATTATATAGATTTGGGAAACATTGGCATAGCTATTATAATTAAACCTGTGGGAGGGGATGACATAACCAAGTGGGAAAATATGGAACAGAAAAGGAAGAGGGCTCAGGACAGAGCTTTGGGGCATAGCCATTATCAGTAGAAATTACATGGATAAAGAACAAGCAAAGGAGTCTGAGAATGAAAGGCCAAACTTCTAGGTAGAAAAACAGGAAAGTACAATGTCATACACATTCAGAGAAGAGAAATATGCAGGAGGTAATCAGTAGTGTCAAATGCTAGAGAGAGGTCAAGAAAGATTAGAATTGAAAAAAAAATAGGCTAGGGGCAGCTAGGTGGAGCAGTGGATTCAGCACCAGCCTTGGAGTCAGGAGGATCTGAATTCAAATCAGGCCTCAGACATATAACACTCACTAGCTGTGTGACCCTGGGCAAGTCACTTAACCCCATTGTCTAGCAAAAAACAGAAACAAAAAAAATAGGTCATTATATTTGGCATTATATTAAGAGATAACTGTAGGGGGGAAAGAAATCCTTAGTAACTTTGGAAAGATAAATTTGATTTGATGACATAAGAAGCCAGATTGCAGATAGTACATGAAAGGCAGAGGAGAGGAAGAGGAGAAAGGGCAGGAGAATAAGCATTTATATAGTGCCTACTATGTACTATACACTTTGTTAAGCACTTTCACAAATATTATTTCATTTGAACCTTGTGAGGTTGGTAGAATGGGATTTTGAGGTCTGAAAATTGGAATGCAAGCTCTTCCAGTAGACAAAGTATTAAGGAGGTTGGAACACGTGTATCCTAAATTGGGACACATATCATTCTAAGCCAGAAAACTTCATAAGATATAGGAAACAGTGATACTTCCCAGTTGTGTGATGGAATGAGGCACAACTGTGAGGGGAGGGAACATGTTAAGCAAAGCCAGCTAAAAGAAAACAAAAAAAAATCATTTCAGAGTTCAATGGGCTTAGCAATCTAACTTTAGTCATTTTTTTAAAAATTTTCCAGTTTATATACTGCAGGCAAACCCTTCAACCTAGTGATGGATGCCACTAATCTTCAGGAATGTACATGGGGGGAAAAATGGCCACCATACCAGCTGCATAAGGAGAGGTGTCAATCAATGAGAAAACCTGAGACAAGCTACTAAGAATAGCAAAAAGATTGAAAGAAAATATATAACTGACAGTAATTTAAAAATAGGAGAGAAAATGAGCAAGAATTCAGGAGCATCATGAATATTATATTTTAAAGACAAATCAAACAAATGTACTCAATAAGAGAAAGCAAGAGAATAAATTGTGTGGATTTCCCTAAAAATCATGATACAAAAGCAAAGCAAAACAAAACAAAACAGAAAACAAAAAACAAAACCCTAAAACTCACAAAACTTCAAAATGGTTCAAAAGAAAAACAAAGCTTTAGAAATAAAACTTTTAAATAAAGATCTTGGGTTTGAAATTAGACAAGAGGGGCAGCTAGGTGGTGTAGTGGATAGAGCACTGGCCCTGGATTCAGGAGGACCTGAGTTCAAATCTGACCTCAGACACATAACACTTACTAGCTGTATGACCCTGGACAAGTCACTTAACCTCATTACATAGCCAAAAAAAACCCAAACAAACAAAAAAGAAATTAGACAAGAAATCAAAGTTATCATAAGTTAAATAATAAAAATAATGAAGAAATCAATGTAGGATATACACTGGTGAATCTCTTCAATATAAAAGCTTTGAAAAAGAGTGGCTTATTCATAAATAAAAATATACATAAATATGAGAAAATTCAGAAGAGAAGAAAAAGAAAACTACTTTGAAACAAAGCACAAACTCCATATAAGCTAATGTGAATGACCGTGAAGATGAAGGAGGGTAATAATTAAAAGACAATGGTCTCCCAGAGCCCATAGCAATGATACTTTGGGGAATACAGAGAGATAACTGAGAGATGATGACAGCCACCATGTTTATTCGTGTATATCCCTTGGAAAATCCTGGAAGTTGATCTGCCCCATGGTAGGCTTGCTCACAATTGGAACGAGGCTATTCAAGAGAATAAGCATGAGATTTTGAAGTCTGAAGATTGGAATGCAAGTTCTTCCAAGAGAAAGAGAGCTAAGAAGTTGGCACATGGGTATCCTGAATTGAACTCTTCTTCCATCTGACCTCAAGATTAGGACTCTTGCTCCTGCTCTCTTCACATAAGTTGTGTGGGTGGGCTAGGGTTGTCCCCACATTAAGGCAGATGACTAAGTGCCAAGAGGGCTGGTGACAGCTGATATTGGGAATAGGGACTTTTGGACAGTGGTGGCTAAAATGTAGCCAGGGAGATATTTCCTAACAGCCATTCCTTGCAGAGGCTGAAAAAGACATGCTACTTTATTGAAACCCTAACAGTGAACCAGGTTCTCGTTAGGATCTGAATTCCTTTCTTAAGATATCAGCAGTAGTGGTGAAATTGGGCACCAGCATTCCAAGTTCTGACTCCAGATTGGTCGGAAAGCTAGCATAGCACCTCCAAACCTCAATGACTAGTTAGAAGTACAGGAATCCACTCTATATAACTGGCATTCTGCAATACACATCTGTTTTTCAATTCCTATAGTCCTTGACACAAAGAGGGGTCCTAGTTATGAAACTCCTTCCTTCATTCTTCTGATGACCTTTGGGAGCATGTGGTATAGGACTATTTCCCAGGCACACCAAACACATGAAAGAACGATAGGATAAGGTTTAGAAATAACTGAGCAAGCAATTCAACAAAAAGTTGAGAGTTTCTTTGAAATGTTATTATGTTTAATATGTCTATGGATTTTACATTTAATAGTCATGTTGCCATAGAAAACTTAGCTGCCTTTGTAATCATTGACAATATTTAAGTCTACTGACTTTATATTTAATGGTAATGTAGTTGTAGAAATTTTGATTGCCTTCTGTGTTGTGAGAACACCACAGAATGTTAAGAGGTTAAGTTAGGAAATTTCACAGATAAAAGAAATGAGAACTTTAGAGCTACAAATTTCCCTATCCTTATGATCCTGAGAGACTCTTTTGTAGAATTATCTTCATTCACTTACAATTGTGATCACTGAGAGTTTCTTTTCTACCAGTTCTTTTGAAGGATTAAGCTAGTGGGGCTGAGCTACTTGCACATTCTCATATAGGGCCATGTTTTGAAGTGATTTTGACATCAATCACTGGGTTGATGGCCAGATTAATATACCATCTGGTGGATAAAATTATTAATTGTACCCTATTATTGGTTAATGATCAATTGATGGTAATGCTACCTTTCTGTAAGTTTACCAAAACGCAGTCATGTGCTGACATGCACTGCACAACCAAGTGCAGTGCCCAGAGTGTCATCTGAGTCACCCAATAGAACATACCTTTATGATTTGGCATCATTCCACTTTTCCAGCTTTATCCCATACTACCCTTGGTATTGCTTTCTCTCTCTCTCTCTCTCTCTCTCTCTCTCTCTCTCTCTCTCTCTCTCTTTCTCTCTCTGTGTGTGTCTCCTAAAGTTGTTGAATTCCCACCCATGCTTTTAAGCCCCACCTATAACTATGCCTTCTTCAGAAAGCCCTCCCTAGTCCCCATAGTTGGCTTCTGTTTCGTGTGCACCTCTCTCAGAAATCTATTAATTTTTTTTTGTTTTATACGGTATTTTTATGTCATATCCCCCACTAAACTCTAAGTTCCATGAAGGAAGATATCATCTTTTCTAAATCTATACTTCCCCTCCATGTTTTGCACAGTGCTCTGTACATAGGTGATACATTAAAAATGTTCATTGAATTAAATCATCTCAAAACATTTTAAAGGTGTAAGGTGTATAAGCACAAATGTCTATAAGTTCCACATGAAAAAGCAGAAATGATGCTATAACACAAGAAAAACTGTAGTCTTTCAACTTTATTCACACCAACTTTGTTAACCTATCATGTACTTCTATAAGAAAGCAGAGGACAATTGTATAGTAATGATTTTGTATTCAGGAGTGTCAGAGATGGAGCCATAAGTTGTCTTCAGAAAAGTTATGGACCTACACTTCAAACTTATTAGGATTAAAGTGCTTTGCCAACTCCATTAAATTCCTTAAATCAGGTCCATAATTAAAGTCACAGACACGTCTATACATGCCTTCAGTGTCTGCCCATTATTCCTCCAAACATATGAGTCAGTGGTTGCATTATAGATCTGTACTATGGAGAATTACTGTATTAGTGGTAGTCATATATTTATTGACTTTATGTCTAAATAGAAGAACTGAAGGCTATTATACTTATTAAAGTGTAGTGAAGAAAACAAAGGTAGCTTGAACATAATTTCTTAAAACAGTTATTTACTTCATCTCTTTAACCTTTATTTTTAGGAAAAAAAATACAAACAAAAAATCACCATCCATATCTAGCACCTAAATAGTATTTTGACTTTGAGTCTTTACAAATTACATCCACATTAAAATAAGTTTCTAAGTGCTGAGTACCATAAGGCTTTTATACATACTCCAGATTTTTAGTTTTATCATTAATCCTGAGAGATATGACTGCCTATGTTATTTATATTCTGAGCATCTGAGGCATAAATAAATGGTATTTCTCAGACAATTGCTTACATAGTGAGCGTGAGGGTAAGCACTTAAGGAATATTGACTCAGATTTTATGATGAAAATGAAAAGAAGGTGCCTGAAATAATGGTATGGAAAATTCACAAAGGAACTTTATGCACAATTATGGCTCTTTTCATTCAAATAAATGTCAGATAGTTTCAGAATGCCATCATAATTTTAAGAACAATGACTGGGATACTATAGATTTTGGAATAAAGATTATAAAATTTAGTTAATTAACAAATATCCTTCTTATAAAAAGGGGGAGGGCAGATTAATTCCCAGGTGAGATTAAGAGGTCAATTTCTGAGATTGCCTTTAGAATTTCTGCCCATTAGGTGGTAATTTTACAACATATTATTTAAAAATGACTTTTATAGACCAGTTTTTTGCAATCCAAGCCAAGTAGAAAATAGAAGCAGTTTTCCAGATAATTCAGGAAAGGACTTTCTATTTTCCACTTTGCCTGTTTTCCAGCTACCTATTCAGATAATTCTCTCAAATTTAAAAGCAATTTAAAATGAACCTGGGGGTTCTAATCATAATTGCCCTTAATTCACTACGGACACTGTTAGCTCTTTAATTGAGTTGTTCACCCCGGGTCTACTCTATTAGCAGCCAAGAAAGCCAAGGGTTCCCTGTAGCCATTTGAGAACATAATCTGGGAAGAACTACCTTTGAGCTCATAGGATCTTAGATTTAGAGTTTGAAGAGACAATCCAAGTTCTTTAGCCCAACGTTCTCATTTTATTTGTGAGGACACTGAGATTCAAGGATCTTACATGATTTAATGTGACCAAGGTCAGACAAGTGGTGAGTTGTAAAAGTACGATTAATATCCAGGTCCTCTGATTCTAAATTCAGTTTTTTGTCATGTCATTCCTCTGGTTTCGTAGGATAGAAAAATTGGACATATTACAGAAACTTCAGAGGCTACTTAAAAGGGTAATGAAATCTTAGAAAATTTGGCTGATATGATGGTCTACATATCTGTTGTTTTATTTTTGGGGGGGGACTCAAGAATATTGATCAATTTGCTTCTTCATTCTTTTTATACTATTATTTCCATACACAAAAAGAAAAATGGATCCTAAGAGCTGGAAGGGACCTTAGCAGTCAAGATTAAATACCTTCTACCAACTGAGAATCATTTTTTCAACCATATAATTGAGTTAATTCAGATAGGGGGAAAACCCCACAATGAAAGTAGTGATAATAGGCCTGCTCATTTCCCCCTAATAATGAAAAACACACATGTGTCTCATGAACCCCAAGCTTACCATTTATTTGGATTCATAGAACATAGCTCTAAGAAGTCTACCTATATATCTCCTACAAAGAAAACTTAATTTTTTTAAAAAAAGCTGGTATCTTCAAACAGAACAGAATGTTTAAAAAATAATATATGAGATGCCCTTCAAAAGGTCAAATTCTCAATGTAATAAATACATTGAAGTAATCTGAATTTCACTGAAATTATTTGTTTTTCTTATAATAATGATTATCACTTGTTGACCTTTGATTTTAGGCCTTTAAGGGAAACAATTTACATTTATATAACATATTCAATTTACAAGGATCAGGGAGCATTTACAAATTGATTTGCTAACTATGGGCCATGTTCTGCACTTAATTATTCAAACTTCCACTCCACCTGAGTGTCCTAGGGCAGAAAAAAAATCATTTCACCTAGGACTTGAAAGTGTTCACACCTGGTGTGATGTGTTGAAGCCATTCAACAGTGCTAAATAACCCTATGCAATAGGATAGATTGCTTCAGAAGGCTTAACAGTAGGAAGCACTTCAAAGGTCTCTTGCAGGGATCTAAGGGGGTGAAGTGAAAGCAAGAATTTGCTTAAATCCTATCAGCAGTGCACTGAGCAAGTGGGAAAGAATTCATTCTTCTAGTTCTTTCTAAGGAACCAAAAGCTGGAAGGATAACAGAGTTTTTAGCATAGTGACAGAAAGAATCTGGAGTTTCATGAGGAATTCCATTCCTTTAACATTAAGGAACCACTTCTAGTCCCAGGGGACTGGATTATGGAGTCCATTCCCTACTCCTCTTAGGGTTTCCTCTGCTCTGGATCTATGCCCAATGTCAAGACTGAGTCCTTTTCTACATTTACAAACTTTTCCATTTTTTACATATTCCTGAACTTTAACTGTGCAGTAAGACGATCCTGAGTTCTCAATGTTAAATTTATAGAACAGGAGATTTGCAAGTTCCTATCAAGCTGGAGGGCTGTGGGGCTAGCATAGACTATATTTATGCCTTCCAAGGACAAACCTAGTAAATCAGACATACCCATCACCAGAATGACAGTAAGGTGATCAATTTACTAGGCCATAGAAATTCTCAAATCCATCTACTAAGTTCATTGAATGAGAAAATATTAGTATAGAGAGCTTGAAGGGACCCTGGATGCCATTAAGTCATCATTTTATAGATGAGAAAATTGATCCCCAGGAAAGTAATGTAAAAGAAGTAGAATTCTAACTCGGGCCCTTTGACTCCACAGTCTTGGCTCTGGATTCAGAAGACCTAGCAGCTAGGTGGTACAGTAGATAGAACAATGGTTCTAGAAGTCAGGAAGACCTGAGTTTAAATCTAGTCTCAGATAACTACTAAATTTGTGACTGTGAGTAAGTCACTTAATCTCTGCTTGCCTCGGTTTCCTCATCTATAAAATGGTGATACATCACAGAGCATTGTGAGGATGAAATTAAATATTATTTGTAAATCACTTAGCACAGCACCTGGAATATAGTAGGTACTATATAAATGCTTATTCTCTTCCTTTCCCTTTTTACTGTACCACTCTGCCTCTCTAGTTGTACAAGAGTTAGGATCTATGTAGTAGAAAGAATGCACCCTCATACCAAGTCCTTGAAGCACTGAAGGAGCATAAAGAAATGTGACATTTACATAGCATTGTGTATTCATTCTCATTTGAGGCTAAGCAATAGTTAGCATTATTATGCTTGTTTTGCAGATGAAGAAAATGAGGATCTGAAAGACCAAATTCCTCATCCCATAGTTATGCTGCTAATTAAATGGCAGAGAGTCCAGGAAAGCCCAGAAAAAAATACTCACTATATCCCAATGCCTCTCCAGAAGGCCATTTTAACCAACAATTGGTGCCACCTTTCTATAGCTATTGATTCAACATCATTTATCAGTTTCAGGTTTTCCCACTTATATGGTTTTTAATAAAAAGATATCCATATTGCTCATTCTACTGGCGACAGGAGGTATAATTATGCTTCCTGTTAGCGAGGAGGATACCTTATTTGTCAATACTTTAAATCATTTCCTAAAGGAAATTACACATTAAACTAGTATTTTTGATTGGCTGTTATTCATGCAAAAATCACTAAAATATACCACTGTGTATTATGTATTTTTTACATAATTAATTTCCATTATTTTATTGTTGGAGATTACAGAGGATTAGTAATCTATGGTATTACCAAAATTCAGTGAAAAAATCATATGCACACCTTTCTGACTCTGATTCACTTCCCCTCCCTCTGTCATTCTGTTATAGAACCCAATAACCTTTAATTTAACAAGAAAATGCCATAGCTATACCATTTAGCTGATGAATGTTACAGTAAGTATGTTGTTAAATTTTACAGGCTAAAGCTAAACAGTTTACAAAAGGTATAATCCAATTTCTCCAAGACACATGGACATTTTCCACCTGCATTAAAGAATGCAGTCTATTACATATTAAAAATGCAGGCAATTACATTTTGGCTTAATATTTCAGATCTCAACACATTTGTCCTTTTAAAAAAAAAAACTAACTTGTGCTGCCTCCATCATGTCTCACTTGATAACTTCAAATTATATAACCTAATTGCAAATAGTCCAGTTTCTGAATATAACCCCAAGTACATGTTGTATAAGATGACATGCAATAATTACATTAATCATCTTTATATTTTTATTGTACTTGTCTTTTTTTTTTTACTGTATGATTATCTGTGCTGCTATTCTAGGCATTGTCCAAACAGGTGTTCGGATCAGTGATCCCTGACCTCCAAGAACTTATTTTGTAAGACTATATGTATGGAAATAAAGAAATAGATAAACAAATCAACAGAAAAATAATGTCAAAGCAATGTATAGTTAGAAATGAATATATTTGCATGTTGCGTATGTGTATCTGTATAGTTCTGTGTTTGGAAGACTATGGATTAGTGGTAGATTGTTTTAGTTAAAGTGAAGAAGACCTGAAATCAATCCAGTTTTCTAATGTTTACCAACTCTGAGCCTCAGGCAACTCTCTAAGACTTGTCTAATAAGCTAAACATTTAGCACAGGGGTTGGCACATTGTAGTTGCATAATAAATGCTTATTAACTTATCAATAGAATGCAAATTGTGAAGATGGAGAGTTCCCACAGTAGTATAACTATAAATACCTGATGTATATGTGTATATAGATCAGACAGACCGATAGATAGATAGATAGATAGATAGATAGATAGATAGATAGATAGATAGACTGACCCTACTTCCAACAGACACATCACAATTCATAGGATCATAGATCTAGACAGGAAAGGAATCTAGAAGTCATCTACTCCAACTTGTTAATTTTATAGATGACTGAACTGAGGCACAGAAAACTTAAATGACTTGGCCAGTGTCACATAGCTGGAAAGTGTCTAAGGTGGAATTTGAATCCATGTCTTTCTGACTCCATATCCTTTCCTCTACATGATTTGTGTCAAACCTGAACATGCACAGATCATTGCTGGCCAGATACTGACTCAGAAAACCACAAATTAACATTATCTCTATTGTAGTATATCTTTGTGTCATTAAACATTTTTCAATTACATTCAAATTTGGTTCAGGAGTTTTTCTAAAGATTTTGACATTTGACACTTCTGTTCTAAATCATATCTATTATTTCCTTAATTATAATGACTCCAAAAATGTGAAGACTTAGTGACCAAATTTCTGTTGATGAGCCTCTGCAAATGTAGCTATACAAGGCCTTTGGTGACAGACAGTTTGTTACTATCCAATCCACAATATTTTCCAATTTGTAAGGATTTGACAAAGCTTATGAACTGCTAGCATAGGCTTTGAGATCTCAGGATCACCTCCATGTCAATACTCCAAGTATAAGAGGAGAACCATAAAAGAGGGCACACCAACATACATGCAAATATATCAAGTAGCCATGTACAAAATTAGGACAGATCTTAAAAAAGATTTCTGTAATTTACTGCTTTATGGATAGAATCCAGCTTTTAGGATTAATGGTAGCTTCACCAGTAGCACTCCTTCTTATTAATCAATGTCTTAATTTGGGTAACCTACTTTCAAATTGGCAATCATACATCATAACTGTTACGCACTTCTTTACAGAATGTGAAATGTGAATTTTACATTCACTTAAAACTTTGCTAATATTGCTGTAGGCACAGTATTAGATGTATATACATGTACAGTATACATATGCAAATAAAACTAATATGCTAAAACACTAAACAGGAAAAACTAGCACTTTAAAATGATAAACTGTTTTGCATGATTCTAATGCATCTAGGCATAAAACATCCATTTTCCTTAATCTACTTAGTTTCTAAAATGGGACAGAATCCATTTAAGACAAGCCTAAACAACACACTGTAAATTGATTAAACACTATGTTATATTATCTCTTCGAAAATATTAGGGTCACAAATAACAATCATACTATAATGTTTATTGCAGACAACAAAAATGCATATCTGCATGTATTGATTTTAAATTTTGGTAGCAAAGTAATGATGAAGTAATCTAGGAATAAAAGGAAAGTGGTAAAATCTTTGAAGTTATACAGAGCTTCTGGGGCACCCCTTCTCACACATAGGTTCCTCAGAAACGCTATTCCAGATTCAAGGTATTTTATGGACCTGCACACATTTAAAACCATAACTCACAATTTGCTACTCTCACGACTCCTGTAATGACAGAAAATAATAACAACAATGATTAACAAGTAACATCTATATACTGCTTTAAGGTTTGCAAAGTGCTTTACAAATATTATCTCATGTTATGTTAACAACAATTCTAGGAAGTTGGTGCTATTTTATCCATATTTTACAACTTAGAAAACAGAGTCTGAGAAACATTAAGTGACTTTCTTAGAGACACACAACTAATATGTGTCTGAGGCAGGATTTGAACTGAGGCCTTCATGACTCCAAGTCCCATCTCTCAAGCCATTACACCATCTAGCTGCCTTCAGAAGACAGTTAGGGGATGGTCAGGACTCTTGGTGCACAAGGTACATTCTCTCTCCAAACATAGGGAAATTGTAAATAAAGGAAGGAGTTTAGGTGAGGCATCTGGCTCAAGAGGAAACACAGGGGCTAGAATAAAGTTACTAATGTTTTAGTCCAAGAAAAAGACAAATGTATTTAACCTATATTAAAAGGGGCACACAAACACCCACCTTAGCCACCATGAAACTGGTACCTACAGACTAAAAACTCTTTTCATTGTTACTGCTGACCTTAGCTCGCATCTTCATTCGGCTCATCTCCATTTTTCCCCAATTCCTGGTCTTCTCTTGCAACGTATCTACTGACCCCTCTGGAAATTTTGCTATGGCATTACAAACTTCCCTTCATGCTGAATCCCTTGCCTTTATCTTTTATCTTTTAGAAATCTGACTCTCTTAAAAAGAATCCTCATCCCTGGTTTTCCTCTGGAGTACTGGATGGGTTTTTTTTTTGGTTTGTTTTTGTTTTTGTTTCTGTTTTTGTTTTTAAAGAATTGGCTCCTTCACTGTTCCGGAGGAGGAGACACCATAGACTTTGCTTCTTGTTACTACATCTGGACTAGTTCTACTACCATAACTCAGAAAGCTCTCTTCTGTTGAGATTTCACGCCACTTCTCTGTATCATTCAGTCTAGATCCTTGCTGCTACAAAACATTGAAATCTACAATATTCCTTCTCTTTTCTCAAGGACTTCAATAACTAGCTCACAGTTTTCATTTCTACCCTCAGCTTGGTCTTTATACTTGCATAAACGTATGTATACATTGTTTATCTCTTCTACATGATGGCCCTTCAAATACTTTGACATAGTTATCCTGTTACAGAGATAGCATAACTGGAATTGAAGTGATAGTGTCTAGAATACAAATCTAGAACTCTTTCCAACATACCATAATGATTTCTTTCTGATAATATGGCCGTGTATCTTTGAAGATTCCTTTATTGTTAGGGTCATCCTCCCTAAAAAGCCTTATGGCTTATTTTCCATCTTTCAGTAACATCTACTCAAGCATATCCATTTTTCCTTTCAATGTTTCTTTTCCTAGAGTCTTAGTAGTTTTCTCTCAAACTGTTCTTTTCACAGGTTCTTTTTCACTCCAGGAAAGTTCAAATCCCTGATACCGGTGGAGAGTAATGAAAAAGTAATGATACATTTCAGGTACTTGTACACCTAAAAAATTCTTAATAATAATTCTGATATTTTCTCTTTTGCAACTGACAAACATTTGTGTCTCTTAATTTTACACATTCTCAGACAATTAATAATATTTTGGACATATCAAAAAATGTTTTCTTCCTCCCTCATGAGAGCTCGAGTTTGTTGGTAGGTTGTTTTTTTGTTTTTATTTTTGTTGTTGTTGTTGTTGTTTTTTAGCAGCATGCCAAGGTTAATCTTTAATAGGACATAAGAGCAGCCTAAAGTTCAACTTGACACACTGAGGATTTCATTTTGAAGCTCTATTAACCAAACCATGCCCCAGGGCCCCATGTAATATCCCCTGGTATATTACTATTTCCAGCTCCTCAGAGATACTTGTGATTTTGTCCCCCATTCTTTCCCATTGAACATATTCATCTTCTCCATTTTTTCTTTCCACATGACACTAAGTTACTTTCTCTGATTTGGTAGGCTAGGAGTTGCTTCAAGTTGTATGTTCATCTTCATTTTAAACTATGGAGACTTTACCAAAGTCTAAACTAAGAGCTACTTCTTCAAACTACCTTCATCTATTTCAAGGTTAATGTTAGAGTAACAATCCAGATTTTCTAATGTGCTTTTCACTATTAAAGTTACCATTTCGCTGCATTTAATAAATGGTAGCAGGTTGGACATTTGTAGTAATGCCCTTCTCCCAGTTACAGTTCACAGCACTACAAAGAGGTAGAACTAGAATGAAATTCATCATTCTGAAATTCTGATAAGGACTCATCAACTTTGCTCTTACAGAAACATTTTTGATTCTTTATGAACATATACAGAAAAGCATTTGACACTTTTATTGTCTAGCTCCAACAAATTGATCAGCATTACTTATCATCATTAAATTATTTCAGTAGAACATTTTATAATATATTCATGACACTTATTGTACAATATTCTTTTGCATTGATTCTTTTACTTTGTATGGCTTGAGTTCAATTGTTTTCTCCTTTATGGAACACTAGTGATGAAATGTTTAAGCCTCTCTATCAGTGTGCTTTTAATAATGATTACTCTTCATTATCGTGTTAGCAATGCTATCATTTATAACAAGTTATAAACTTTTTCACTAAAATCAAGATAATTCTCTCTGGTGACTCTCTTAGTTCATAGTATGGACCTATACATTATTTAACAAAAACTGAAAATCAACACGGTTTAAATTATTCTAGTGAGAAAAGGAAAGATAAAGGATAAGAGTGTAGGAAATAACTTGGGAAGATAGTATTTTTTTCTTTTTTTATAAATTATGCTTCACACATTGTCAGTCAATGAATGCTTCTGTATTTTGAGTTAGGTGCTATAACTATTAGTGCTGTTCTCCTTCCAATTGTGTGGTTCGAGGCATGGGAATGATGGTACATTTCCTGACCACAGGCACAAGTTATAACTTATATATTGTTTTCTAATTGTGTGGAACAGTTTTAAAGTAATAAAGAATTTGGCAGGTGGTTTTAGGAGATCTATAATTACAGCAGTAAAAATTTCATACTGAGGGATCAGGAAAACTGGATTCTTACTCAATTCTTAACCAGACATGAAGCAGTGGGGTGACAGCATATGCTGTCCCTGTTGCCTAAAATGCAGTCCTCCCTGTTTCCAACACTTAGTCATTAGGTTTTTTTAAGACTTGGTTCACGTACCATCCCTTATGGCAAGTCTTTCCTCATTCCCTGGTTCAGTACTGTTTTCTCTTTTCAAATTGTAATGTTTAGATGTTGTTGGTCCCCTGTAGAATATAAATTCCTTGTTCCTTATTTTATATTTTTTATCACCAAAACCTACCATACTGTGTTGCACAGAGTAAATGCTAAATAAATGTTTTTTTGGATTTTTTATTGGATTGAATCACTGAGCTCTTCCATGCTTTAGACTTTCCAACTCTACCCAGTTGCTGGAAATGTAGAGATTTTAAAAAGAGATATAATTTTAAAATAGATACAATAATTCTTTTAAAATAATGGAAATAGTATTTGAATATTACAGTTATTTTGGAGGGTTTTTAAGTTATGACTTCGGTATAATTTTAGACAACTTTTTACTCACCTAAAATATTATTACCATTTCTAATGTCAGTAAAATATCCCCTACAATATTTCAAAACTGTGTCACCAAGGGTCAAATCATGTCTCCTCAAATAAAATTTTACAGAGTAAAAACCTCATAAAACATTATTGACCTGTATGCTGTGCCCTGAAATCAGTGTTTTATTCTAATACACTAATGTATTTGTCATAATACTGATTTCAGTATTTCTTCCATTAACAGAAATCTCAACTCTTCCTGTGCAATTCTAATTCACAAATTTCCAAAGAATTAGGTACACAGACTCTACCCAAAGTGCTGTGGTACCTCACATTTGTTCTTTTGACATTTTAGGAATACTGAGTACGTCAGTTGTCCCTCAACAATCCATTGCTCAGTGTGATTGTCCCATCTTCTTTGTTTTAATCATAATATTTCCTTGATGACATCCTAGATACATACCTTGTCCTTTGCAATTCCTTGTTTTGATGTAATGAAGCCTGCTCATGACTGCTATGGCCTTGACATCATTCTTCGAGTATTCCTCAATTTCAATTCAATTCCTCAATAATTATTAGCATACTTATATGAAATTTACTGGTCCTATATGGTTATTCAAATAAATGTGAATTTATTTAAGAAACAAGTTGAGAGTAATAAGTAAAAAAGACCATTACCCAAAGGCAATCCACCTTACCATCCTGCTGCTCAACTGTGGTGCCAATACATTTCCAATTTCAGTATCAAAGGTATATGTACTGACATACTATTTCTTTATGATAACCATCCAAAAGCATGTCATGATCTTGACAACAGACATTCTTTGTCTATTTTATTTTTTTCCTTAATGAATAATTTAGATATCCTTTCAGGAATACGCTTTAAGTTAATTATAAATCTCTGATGTTGGATGTACTCAAAAAATGCCACTAAAATACAGGAACATTGTCTATAGGTAATGTCTCTATGACCTTCACTTTTAATTGTGATCTTTTCCATGATAGTGGGGAACATCTTTGATGAGCACAGGTCTCTTGTATTTATGCCTCACTTGATACTAATAAACAGATCTTCATAAAGCACATTTATCTTATTTTTTATACTTTGCAAATAATTGTGCATAACTTTAATAGGTGATGGGAGATTTTTTTGGAGTGTCTCTAATGTGACTTTCTGCTCTACTGAATTAGGGTATTTTTATACTAAAAAAAAAACATGTGAACCGTAGGATCTTGAATTTTCTACATCTTTCTGGCAATTATATGAAAGTAAAAATATGTTGAATGAGTATTTTATTTTGCAAGAGCCCTAATGTTTCCTTTTAATATTCTGAAGTAAAACTTCAATACATGTAGAATTTATTCTCAGAAAAATTACATATATGCACATAATGTATATATGTAGAGATGTACATACACATGAAAATAAATCTAGGAATCAACAAAAATTTGTGTTTTCTCAGTTGCCTTCTTACGGTCACAATGAAGTCCAATATTTTTTTCATTGATTTGGTATTTTCTCCTCCTTTATATACCCTGAGAATCCATCCTTCAACATTTTCAAAGTTGAGTTAACTCTAGCACTGACTTCTGCTACATATACTTAATCTAATCCAGCTGCTTTTCCCATCTTTGACAGAAGGAATGTAAAACTATTTGTTAAAAGCATCCACTATGTACAAAGCACTATACTAAGTTTGAGAATACAAATAGAAAAGCAAGACAGCCCTTGCTCTAAAGAAGCTCACATTTTAATATAGGAAATTACATCTACAGATCAGTTGGAAAGTTACAATAGTCCTTGGGGTACAGTAGGAAAATATATATTAACACATTCTTTTTCTAATTTAACTTATTTTTTGTTACATTTTTAAGTTCTGAACTATCTTTCTCCCTCCATTCCCAACCCACATTGGTAAAAGTCACCATTTGACACAGATTTATAACCATATGTAAAACCATATTATGCATACTTCTATTTATCAGTTCTTT
The DNA here is from genome assembly GCF_003287225.1 of Phascolarctos cinereus. Classification (NCBI taxonomy): domain Eukaryota; kingdom Metazoa; phylum Chordata; class Mammalia; order Diprotodontia; family Phascolarctidae; genus Phascolarctos; species Phascolarctos cinereus. The sequence continues at coordinate 428,092,720 of NW_027555847.1, read as the reverse complement.
CTCTGGAATGTTAATTCCACTTATAAAACCATATCCATTTTAATGCTGAAACATTTCAAAGCATCAAGGACTTTGGCGGCAAGAATTTCTTTTCTATATCTTTCATAGCTATAAATAATGAGGAAATCGGCACTAAAGAACCTACAGAAAAAAAAATTGATAGGTCATATTTCCACAAGGTATGCTCCCTTGAATAATGGCTATAGGTACAAGGGTTGGTATTCTGAGGCCACTGCTGTTCCTAGGGTTCCTGGACTTAGCAGCCCATCTGTGGCAGTTGGTCAGTCCATGGCTGGTGCTGATGTTAGGGGTGACCAGGATAGTGGGTCCATTCTCCACAAGGATTTCTCCTCTTGATGATAGATGTAGGAACTGGGCTAGAAGAACAATAGTCAGTATAGGAAGGGAGAGGGAAATAGATACTTAAATTCCCAGGGCTTTTGATCTTTGGATCCAGGGATTATTCCACTGGGACACAAAGGGAGGAGATAATCTAGGCAGAAGGTAGTTTGATGAGGTTGCCTCATTTTAACTCCTTTCTCTATCTCATGAGGTTTTGAAGCTTCAGTTAGGATAACTTGCCTTCCATTGTGGTGTCAAATGGTGGTGTTTGTGGGGCTAGGTCATCCCTTTCTCCATAGACTTTTTCACCTGAATGATGGCTATAGGGGCCATGCTGAAAGCAGGGCTGTTGGATTGAAAGGGTAGACACTACTATTTCTAGGGCTTGCAGGCAGAGTAGTGGGCCTGTTCTCTACAAGTGTTGCTCTCATTAATGTCTGGGATTGGGAGTGGGGAAGCAGAACTAGTGGTCTGGGAAGGGAATATTTATTAATATTTCTATTTCCTCAAAAATACATCTAAGGCAATAATATTTAAGTCCAAATTTGGTGGCTCCCCTGCCCTAGAGGCATATGAAAACCTCTTTTTCTCCCTTTTCCTTAAGCATGGAAATACTAATATTTCTTGATAACAGTCAATACACCAAAATTCTGAAAATATGGTTTAACCATAATACATGTATTGGATGTTTCCTAGAAGAACGATACTTCTTGGGAAGTCTTTATAACTTTGGCATCTCTTATTGTAATTGAACTATATTTTCAGCATTTTGTCCTATTCTTTCCTATGTGTTAAAGTCAATATCAAACAATATATTTAATTTTGAAAATAAAATCTAATTCTTTGTAGAAATGTTAAACAATTTTAGCATTGGTGAATTGTATATAAAACTGCAATTGTTATTTCGTGAGTTTTGTTTTTGTTTTTTTGTTTTTGCAAATGCTTATTAGAACTGCTGGCCAGATGTGATCCCCAGATGTGGCTGTGGGTAAAGAGGAGCAAACACAAGCCTGGTGAGTGTGGTACCACAGGGAGCATGAACATTTTCAGGACAGGGTGGCTGAGGTTTAGGGGAGGAAGAGAGGAGTCTCTGACAGTTGAGACCGGAAAAGAATTCAGAAAAAAAAAAAGCAGAAGGACCTGAGGCCTAGGACAATATTGCCCACAACTCAGGAACAAAACTGGATAATAATAATATTAAGCTGCTAAAAATAAAATGAAAGAAATAAAAAATAAAAATGGATAAGCAAAGGGAAAAAAAGAACTCAACCACTGGTAGCTACTTTGGTGTAAAAGAAGATCTGGGTTCATAGTCAGAGGAAAATAGTGAAAAAGAAGCCACTCCTATCCTGAAGATAATGTCAAGTGGTCACTAGCCCAAAAAGAAATATTGGTAGAACTAAAAAAGGGATTAAAAATTCAAATAAGAGAGAACATGGAAAAATTAGGGAGGAAAAGTAATTCAAGAAAATTAGACAACTGGAAAAGGAGATACAAAACCTTAAGGAAGAAAATAACTCCTTGAGAACTAGAATTGGTCAGTAGAATCAAATGATATTATAAGACACCAAGATATAATATAGCTAGAAAAAATAGAAGATAATCTGAAACACCTAATTAGAAAAACAAATGATCTGGGAATAGATCAAGGAGAGACAGTACAAGAATTGTCAGACTACCTGAATGTTATAATCAAAAAAAGAATCTGGATACAATATTATAAGAAATTATTAAGGAAAATTGCCCTGAAGTTTGAGAACAAGAAGGTAAAGTAGAAATAGAAAAAAGAATCCACCAGTTACCACATGAAAGAGATTCTAGGAAGAAAACAGAGGAATGTCATAGCCAAGTTTCAAAATTCTCAGATTAAAGAGAAAATATTGCAAGAAAAAAGGAGGGGGTAAATTAAATATTGTGTAAAAATTATCAAGATTTCACAAGACCTAGCAGCATATACACTAAAAGACCATAGGTCTCAGAACACTATGTTAAGAAAAACAAAGAATCTGGGGTTGCATCCAAGAGTAACTTATCCAGCAAAGTTAAGTATAATCCCAAATGGAAAACAAAAATGGGCATTTGATTAACTGAAAGACTTTCAGGTACTTGTAACTAAAAAGACAAGAACTCAACAAAAAAGTTGATATAAAAAATCCGGAAGAAATATAAGGAAATCATTAAAGACTAATTATAAGGTGCTGATAAAGGTTAAACTGTTTATTATGACATATGAAAATGTTTCCAATATTCTTAAAACTGCTATCATTATTAAGGTAGTTTGAAAGAAACATTATAGCTGAGTTGTGTATGATGGGACAATTCTTAAAAAATAGGTAGGAAAAGGTAAAAAGTAGCAATTATCTCATAAAAACAGGGAGTGAAAGAAAAAGTGGTGGTGGAGGGCTAATAATGTTGGAGCTTTACTCTCATTTGTACATCTGAACAGGTTTAGAAGTCTTCTAAACTTCTAGAGAGGTGAGAAAACTGGAGGATATTTTGGGGAATGGACTTTTAAAACGGTGTAAAAAATGAGATTAGGAGGGTGAGGGGAGAAGATAAGATGAATTTTCCAATTTATTTTTAACCTATCTTTCCATGGCTCTTTATGGCATGTAATTTTTATTGCATCATAACCTGAAAAGGATGCATTTAATATTTTTGCCTTTCTGCTTTAGATTGTGAGGTTTTTATGCCCCAATACATGGTCAATTTTTGTGTAGGTGCCATGTACAGCTGAGAAAAAAGTATATTCCAGATGTTCCTGGTAGGAGTAATTTATGCTTTCTTTCTTTCTTTTTCTTTTTTTTAAAAACCAGTTTGGTTAAGTTTCACAGGATTTATAGAATAATATATTTATTGTTGTTCAGTTGTTTTCAGTTGTGTCTGACTCTGTGACCACTTTCAGAAATTTCTGCTCCAGCTGATTTTACAGATTAGGAAACTGAGGTAAGAGGGGTTACTTACTTGCCCAGCATCACAAAGCTAGTAACTGTCTGAAGGCAGATTTGAACTCAGGAAGATGATTCTTTCTGCCTCCAGGATTGGCACTCTGTCCACTGTTATCCACTGTGCCACTTAGCTGCTTAGGGTAATATATGATTTTCTTCAAAAGAAAAGCATATTGGAATTGAGATATTAGTAAAGGATTTAAATATGTTCAGCATGTGAGAAAATAATGGGAAGACTTCAAAAATATACTTAAATGGTGATGAAGAATGTGACAAATCTCTGACACTTTGAAAGATGAAAGTCTATACATTTTAGGGGGAAGGAATATATAAAAAATATATAAGAATATAAGAATAGTGAAAATAAAGAAATATTTAGAAAACTAAAGGAATAAGAATGAAGCTAGGGAGTGGGTTGGTTAGGTTTGACTGGCACATAATAAGTGCTTAAATGCTTGTTGACTGACTGTATGTTGCCGCTCCTTTCCTCTTCTACTTAGATCAAAATAAAGTCATAAATTAGCAATAATGATGAAATGTATGTGTTCATAGAACACATTTCAATACTCTGATTAGTGGGAATTAAATCAGCACGATGAATAAAACTAGGGTGCCAAACATTTTAATTTTTTAAATAATTTTTTCACCAAGTATGTATAGGAAAGTATTGTGAGAATTAAGGTGAATGAATGATCCAAAATTGAATGTGTATAATTCACATTAATTTGCTAAATTTTATTATATTCATAATCTAAGGCAATTATATTGTTTTCATGCTTTGATTTTATATTTTCCCATCACATTGAAATTTTAATATTTTATTCATATTGATATTCAATTTTATATGACTCTTTTACAAAGCATACTTTTTAATACTCTCCCATTACATTTGCAATTAAAATTTGTTCTTTTCTATCTTAAAGTATTACTACTGCCAATTACAAATTATATGCTAGAACAATTTACTTTATAAACCATTGCTGCAACTGTGTAACAGAATAGATGAATAATGACACAGTGTAATAGCTGTGGAATCTATGCTGGATAAACTACAAAGTGTACCCTTTACTATTTTGAATTTTATATAGAATTAATTTGCATAATTCACATTCATGTGATTCATTTTTACTTGGAATGTGATGCATAGCACCAACCAGATTAATGCTTCTTGAGTGCATTACCCATAATGGTGGTCAAAGTTTTAATGAATTAATTTGACCACCATTATGTCTAATGTGCTGAAGACACATTAATCTACTAAGTGATATCCCTATCATATCCCATGAATAGCTAATTCATCTAAATGGGAATCCAGCAAATTAATTCTATATCCAGTGGCAGAGGTCAGGTGTAATGGGATTGGGGGGACCTTACACAATGTAGATGCTTGAATTTGAAAGCAAGTCAGTTCTTTAAAAAGATTTTTTTTCTTATTTTCTTATTCCACAGGTTTAATGGGAGGGTAGAAGTAATTTTAAAAGTAATGTTTCAGCATAAAGCACATTTACACATGTTACCCAGTTGTTAGTAATTTTTTAGAATATAGTGTTTTCAATTTAATTAATAAAATATAAGTTGCATATTCATTAAGAGAGTGAATTCTGAATATAATAAAAATCATTAAGGCTTCAATTATGGTACTCTTTAAGTTATAAATAAAGCAATGTGCTGATATCATAAACATTGACAGTATATCATTTCTCAGAATATTTTTAAGTGGTAAATATTGATCTTCCTGAGATGAATGATACACATAGAGGAATAAGTAAAAACATAAGTAAATGCACACACTAAGTGCTTTGAACAGTATTCTGTGTGACTGTAAAGAAATGGGGCTGATTTTTCTCTCTGTCAAGCCTTCCAGATTTTATACATACAAATGATGATTGTTAAAATCAAATTTCTTTCCTTTAGAATATGCACATTTACTCTATTAGTGCTTCCAATCCTCAGAGCTTTTTTTAAAAAAATCTTAATTTATAACTACTTTCAGAAATCATAGCATATTTATTATTATTATTGTTGGCATTTGTTTCACTATGAAAGTAGTTGATCTTTGTCTACAAAAGGTAGTTGATCTTTGAAATCAAACAAAAAAGAATTTGAAAACAAGTCTTCTAAGCAAAGTGAGTGATCCATCCTGATAACGTGATTCTTGATAAAAAATGTAATGTATTTATGGTACGACAAGACTGAATTACTTCCAGGATTCCCAAACTTATTCTGAAATTAGCAGCAATTGATTAAGCTTTGTACTGGGAAGGTGTTTCAGGCATTACCTTTGTCTTGCTACTGGACTCAGATGACTCTGGAGGAGAGAGTGAGGAGGATGATATTGCACAGCCCTGTCTCACTTAAATCCAATTTATTTGTAAGGCAAGACATCATCCTCCTGATGTGATGGTCCTCTTCGAGAATGATGAAGAACAACAACCACCACTCTCCCTCTGTCCACATGGAGAACGTATGGGTGGTCTGCCCAAACAAATAAGAGCTGGTTTTATGAGAAAACCAATAAAATAGATAAACCTTTAGTTAATTTGATTCAAAAAAGGCAAAAACCAAATTGCCTGTATCAAAAATAAAAAAGGTGAATTCACCACCAATGAAAAGGAAAGTAAAGCAATAATTAGGAACTATTTTGCCCAACGGTATGCCAATAAATCTGGCAATCTAAGTGAATGGATTAATATTTACAAAAATATAAATCGCCCAGATTAACAGAAGAGGAAATAAAATACTTAGATAACCCCATTTTAGGAAACAAAATTGAAAAATCCATCAGTGAACTCCCTAAGAAAAAATCTCCAGGAAGAAATGGATTTACAAGTGAATTCTACCAAACATTTAAAGAACAATTAATCCCAATACTATATCAACTCTTTTGAAAAATAGGCAAAGAAGGAGTCCTATTAAATTCCTTTTATGACAGAAATATGGTGCTGATACCTAAATCAGGAAGAGCTAAAACTGAGAAAGAAAATTATAGACCAATTTCCCTAATGAATATCGATGCAGAAATTTTAAATAAAATATTATCAAAGCAGTTACAATAATTTATCATGAGGATAATACACTATGACCTGGTGGGATTTAGACCAGGAATTCAGGGCTGGTTCAATATTAGGAAAACTAGCAGCATAACTGACTATATCATTAACAAAATTAACAAAAATCATGTGGTTAGATCAAAGCTTCTGACAAAACACAGCACCCATTCCTATTAAAAACACTAGAGAGCATGGAAATAAATGGAGCTTTCCTTAAAATGATATGTAGTATTTATCTAAAACCATAAACAAGCATTACATGTAACAGGGATAAGGTAGAAGCTTTCCCAATAAAAACACGGTGAAATGAGGATGCCCATTATCACCACTATTATTCAATATTGTACTAGAAATGTCAGTTTTAGCAATAAGAGAAGAAAAAGAAATTGATGGAATTAGAATAGGCAATGAGGAAACAAAACTATCACTCTTTGCAGATAATATGATGGTATACTTAGAGGATCCTAGAGAATCAACTAAAAAAGCTACTTCAAACAATTAACTTTAGCAAAGTTGCAGGATATAAAATAAGTACACACAAATCATCAGCATTTCTATACATTACTAACAAAGGCCGTCAGGAAGTGATAGAAAGTGAAATTTCATTTAAAATAACTGTAGACCATATAAAATATTTGGTAGTCTACCTACCAAGATAAAATCAGGAACTACACAAATACAATTAAAAAACACTTTTCAGATCTAAACAACTGGAAAAATATCAATTGCTCATGGGTACGTTGAGCTAATATAATAAAAATGGCAATTCTACCTAAATTAATTTACTTATTCAGCACCATACCAATCAAATTATCAAAAATATTTTATAGAGCTAGAAAAATGATAACATTCATCTGGAAGAACAAAAGGTTGTCTATAGGTATGTGTTCATAGGAAATTTATTTTAGTCTGTCAACAAGTCAACAAGGAGTAAAAGAGAAAATGATAAAACTTTTTAATAGAAGGGACTAAAATGAAAAGATTAGAAAGGTGAGGAGGAAGAGAAGAGGAATATTTTCCCAGAAGAGGAAAAGAAAGCAGGTCGGTAAAGAACATTCCCATAGACATAACTGGAAGGGAGATGGGATTCACAAGATAGTAGAAGCCAGTGGCTGGGCTGGGGCTTATCCTGGCTCTGGTCAACCTTCCTCCTCAGCCTGCCCTCCACATTGTTCACCATAATGGAGCCTGAATGAAAGAGGCACGTAGGTTTGTTGCATCTATGACTGGGTCTACTGGTGCTGGCACTGACCTTCAACCTGGAGAACAAAGGTTAGCTGTAGCTATTTACAAAGGAAGAATTGACCTGATATTGTGGGGAGGAAGAAGACTAGTCCATTAAACTGGCAATGAAAGGAGATGAAATCTCTGGATAGTGTCTTCACCAAAGCTATCTCATTCTCTAGAATCCTAAAAGAGAACAATAGCCTTTCATCAGAATTTTAGTCCAAAAGACTAACCCCATTTTGAAATCAAGAATGAAGAGATTAGAAAAGGTAGAGGAGGAAGAAGAAAGAAATCTTTTCTCAGAAAAGGAAAAGACAGCAAGTCAGCAAAGAACATTCCCATAGGAAGAACTATAAGGAAGATGATAATCTTCTAGAGCAGGCTCTGCTGATGAGAAATCCTCAAGAAGCCAAAAACAGAGGCCAGGACATACAGACTTTGGTATAAGTTGAAAGGGAGATCAAAGACTTAAATATCATTCCTCATACATTAAAAGAGTCATAGAAGCACTTTGAATTGTAGCAGAGTTGTTACCTATTGTTTGGGGGATGGCAAATCATATTGTGGCAAATGAATACATGACTATTTGTTGTTACTCATTTTCAGTTATCTCTGACTCTCTGTGACCTCTTTTGGGATTTTCTTAGCAATGATACTAGAATACTTTGCCATTTCCTTTTCCAGCTCATTTTAATGATGAGGAAACTGAGGCAAATAGGGTTAAGTGACTTGCCCAGGGTCACATAGCTAGTGTCTGAGGCCATATTTGAACTCAGGAAGAAGTGCTTTCCTGACTCCAGGCCCCACACTCTATCTACTATGCTACCTGGTTGCCCCATATATGACTATTACTTTGCTATAAGGTATGATTATGAAAACTACAGAGAAGCATGAGAAGTCTTATACAAACTGATACAAAGTGAAAGAAGCAGAACCAAGAAATTAATAAACAATACTTCTACAGCAATATAAATGAAAGTGAATACTTTGCAATGCTAATGACCTGTCTTGACCCTGTAGAATAGCTAAGAAAAAGAACCTCCATTCATTCTTTGCAACCAGAAGGAGATATGGCGGGGTGAGGGTAGGGGGTCAAATACTGTAAAAAATACATTTTTATGTATTTTTGTATTTCATTTTTGTATATTTATGCATTTTATGCATACAGATGTAGTTAGTATCCTGGTTGCTTTTGCTGAACTTCTCCCTCCCCTCTTTTCTTTTATCCTTATTTAAAGGGATATCATGCTTCTTAAGAAAGAACAGAAGTATAAAGAAAAATTTATCACTAATAGTAATGCAATTAGAGCCAAAAAGTTGGAAGAATACAACAAAATTGGGAAAGCCCTTTATGGAATAATGCAAAGTGAAAGAACGGGATGTAAACGGAGTTCTCACTGACTGGAGCACATTAGAAAAGTAAAAGAGAATGAAAGGACAAAAAATTCTGAAGAAGTCTTAGAGTCAATAATTGAAAGACTATATGTTACTTTATGTGTTGTCATTAATAAATGTAAATGTAAATAATTGCTATGCAAACTAATCTACGCTAAAGTTGAAGACAAATTTTCTAATAAATATTAAAATGCTTTTTTTAAGCAACGAAAGATATGGAAGTAAACACTCCTTTCTTATTTTGATGTTAATTTGAGCTATTTTAATAAACTGTAATTTGCAATGATCTTATAAAATAATTTTTATTTGTTCCGGTTGGTAACTTTAAATTAAATAAGAATTTTTAAAAAGAATTTTTAAAAATCCTCTAGCATAGTGCTTTTTTAACAGCTCTAAGAAATAAAGAATGAAAATATCAGTAAGACTTTTTTTTTTAACAGATAATTAAACTGATGCTCAGGTAAAATAAATAACTTGGCCATGAAAATAAGGGATAGTAACTACAATTAATGTGAACAGGATTTGGGTATACCTAAAATAGAAATTCACCCCCAAAGTGATTAAAACCCATCCATCATCAATTGAAGCAGCGAGTGGCTCAGTGGATGGAGCACTCAGCCTAGAACAGGGGTGGGGAACCTGCGGCCTCATGGCCACATGTGGCCCTCTAGGTCCTCAAGTGCGGCCCTTTGACGGAATCCAAATTTCACAGAACAGATCCCCTTAATAAAAGGATTTGTTCTGTAACAGTCGGACTCGGCCATAATGCCACGTATGGCCTCCAGGCCGCCGGTTCCCCACCCCTGGTCTAGGGTCAGGAAGGCCTGACTTCAGATCCAGCCTCAGACAGTGCCTAGCGATGCGACCCTGCAGTGGGCCCCAAGGAACAGGGAGAAGGGGACCCCACAGCTTCCCCAACCGCTCCGCCACGTCTCAGAGGAGCTCCCACCAAAGCAGGTCTTAGAACACTTGAGGACCCGAATCAATCCCCGAGCGCAAGCGCAGTAACACCATCTGCCCATACGATGACCTACATAACGACACGACCCGCATTGCCATCTTATGAATATTACGAGAAGGGTCTCTCGAGAACACAAGTCGAGCCTTGACCTGGTGTCCCTTCGGAAGTGCCTTTCTGGGCATGCGCTGGCTAAAGCCTCAGCCACCTCCCCTGATTCTTCCCTAAAGGCGCAAACTCACCCTCTGACTCCCCTGTGCAATGACAGGCTAAGCCACACACCCAAAGCCAAAAAAAATTGATAGGTCTTATTTCCACAAGGGATGCTCCCTTGGATGATGGCTACTCTGAGGCCACTGCTGAAGGTTGGTGTTCTGAGGCCACTGATATTCCTAAGGTTCCTGGACTTACCAGCCCATCAGTGGCAGTTGGTCAGTCCACGGCTGGTGCTGATGTTAGGGGTGACCGGGATAGTGGGTCCATTCTCCACAAGGATTTCTCCCCTTGATGATAGATGTAGGAACTGGGCTAGAAGAACAACAATCAGTATAGGAAGGGAGAGGGAAATAGACACTTAAATTCCCAGGGCTTTCGATCTTTGGATCCAGGGATTATTCCACTGGGACACGAAGGGAGGAGATAATCTAGGCAGAAGGTAGTTTGATGAGGTTGCCTCATTTTAACTCCTTTCTCTATCTCATGAGGTTTTGAAGCTTCAGTTAGGGTAACTTGCCTTCCACTGTGGTGGCAAATGGCTCGTCCAAGTTGAGTTTATTTGATAGAATCTCTTTTATGAGGGCATTTCTAATGAATGATTGCACTTCTTTTAGCTAATACTTCTCTAATCTCAGTGAAAATGGATATCTCTTTGGTTGTACATTCATTCTATTAAATAAAGTCTCAGACCTCTGAGTTCAGTGATGTATAAAGCGTTACACTTTTTGTTATAATCTTTGCATTGTATTCTTTGCCAAAAATATCTTTAATACATTGAAGCTGACCTAATTCCAATCCTACCACTTAGATTCAATGAAATAATCCTTCAAGATTTTGTATTCATTTATTTAGAAAACTTATACTGAATTTAAAAGTAATAAACATTAAACTTTATGCTTTAGCCACACCTTGATAAGCTTAATATATTAAATATAATTCCATAATTTTAAAATCTGTAAGCATGTATGAACAATTATGAGGGATGCCTATGAAGTAAGAAGACCTATTTTCTATAATCCTACAGTTGTCTCATACCTTTATTTTCCCACTCTATATTTCAGTTAATAGCCAGTATTGTTAAACGCTTGCACACACATGCCTTCACATGTATAAATCCTTCACTAAATTCAATTTCTAATTCCTCTCCCAAGTGAAGGATAACCCTGATCCTTCATAAATAATAGCTTAAGGGCTGAAAAGTCACTTTTGAGATCATCTAGTGCAAAGAGGCATGTGAAACAGACTAAAAAGGCTGAAAGTCATGTAGGTAGTAAGTGCCCTAGTAGGACTTGAACCAAGATCCTAGTAGTTATCCATGCTACCTCCTCTATATAACCTGAAAGGTAATATCTTTTGAGGGCTAATGAATTTTTTGTTTTGTTTTTTAACTTTGCATCCCCAGCACTTATGGTACTTAATAAATGTACAATAATCTATTAATTATAATTAATTAATGCATAGTTGTTGAATTGAAATTGAAATTTGTGCAAAGGTTGTGGCTACTTAATATCAATAAATGTTTTACAATTATATTAGAAGTTCTGGTTCACCTTATGAAGTGATTTACAACTATTTCCTTTCTTTTTTTTCCTTCCTTTTGTACTGTAGGAGAAACTGCTCCAAAGGTATCTGGAAGGACGTTTTCTGTCTGGATAATAGGCAGGGCTGTGGGCATTGGGATTCAGCTCAGAAAGTCAGAACATGATTGGGAGAAGCAAAGTTTGCCCCAGAAAATTGCTGTGTATGAAAATTGCTGTATATATCTATATCTATGTCGATAGTATGGGCAGGACTTCTTCCATCTCGGCAAAAACTACATTTCACAGCAGCCCCTCCCACCTCCAGTATGACACTATAAAAAATGTCAGGTGCCTGAAACTTAATGTGGGTATGATTGATTCTGGAGATGGAGGGGATAGCCAGGGAGGGTTTGGTGTTTTCAGGCTATTGAAGTCTCTCCCCCCAAGTTCCCTTCCCCTTCTGCAGTGATCCCAGCTTGGATAGTTCTGGTGAGGATCCCAGTCAGAGTATGGGATTGCATAGCACTAATGACGAATTTCTGGGCTCTTTAAAAATTCTATAGGAGAGAAGCATGTGTGTAGGGTGTATAGCTACAGAAAGGCAGAACACCCACAACAAGCTTTCATAAAGTGACCCAAACTGTGTGTATGTTTGAGCATGTATATGCATTCCAAAATCCTAAGTGCCGTTTTAAGATTTTTGGGATACCCTATAGTGAGAGAAAGGAGTGATAAGTGGCTGACTATCACTCACCACACATTTTCATAAAATGATCTACACAAATAAATTTTAGATTGTATCTTAATCAAATAAAATTAAGACTACTGTAATGCAACATAGAAATTGTATACATGCCAAAACAGAAAAAAAATTGTAATACAACATGCAAAAAAATCTTAAACATACAATAAAACCAGATTTTCTTATATTGTACTTTAATGAAATTAATGAATTTCGAAATACAAAATATTATATTTTTAACTTCTATATTCATGTTCAAATGTAGCACTCACCCCAAATCATATTTGTTATGAGTCTGCTTAGAGTGATAGTCACAAATCCTACCCATTTGGGAGACACTCAATGAATTAGTTAATTAACAAAGCATTTATTTTAGAGATACTTAATAATTATGATGTTATGATCTTATGACTACTGAGTCTTTATCTTTACATCACCTTTCCAAGACCCTATTACTCCTTGCACCCTGGCCCCTCCTAGCCCTGCACCAATTGTGATGCAAAGTCAAATTTGACCTTGTTTGTGTATACCATATTAAATGATCATTGAGATACGTTCACTATCAGATGGACCAAAATCATCATGTAAGTGTTGCTTTGGTTAATTTTGTTTTGAACTTTGTTTTCATTGCAAAAAAAAAAGTGTATATTGTGATTCTGGAGTTGTCCTCAAAAATAGCCAGTATTTTCTTTCCCCATTGTTTTGTCCCTAGAGTGCCAACATTTAGAAAAGAGATACCAATGCAGGTAGGAAAGAGTAAAGTAGCAATTTCTTGTGAACTTCTTGATAATTTGATCATAATTCGATTCTGTGAACTTTATGATAATTATGAAATTCTTAGTAATTGTGAAGGCCCATTTTCATTATCCCCAAGCATCTAAAGCAGAAACTATTCACTGAACACACTATGTGGAAAGCCCAGATTTTTGTTATGAAAGGCCTGTTGCAGGATTCTTTTCAAAGATAAAGTAAGGAAGCTAATATGTGTTTTTAAAAAGTGACATGATAGAGTCAGTTTGGAACAGCACAAATTGCTATCCTGTTTAAGGGTAAATATGGAATGTGCCGTGTGAGGTAGCACAAGAAGAAGGCCAGAAGTTTCCTTGAAAGTGTTGCTAAATGGCTAATCTTGCACTTGTTTCTTGTAAATAATACATGTAGTTAGATAGAAATAATACATACAGTTAAATTTTTTTTTTCCTTTCTTTTATCCTTAGTACTTAGTGCAGAGTGCTTGACACATAGTTGGTGCTTGCTAAATGGTTGTTGACTGACTCCAAGGAAAAAGTATTGCCTGATAATCCTATATCGTCTATGAAAGGAGCTTGAGCAGCCTGACCTTAAGCCCTAAAGAGTTAAAAGTTTTGAAACCTCACTGCCTACTGAAAGTACTTTCTTCCCTGAAAGGAACATTAGCCTTTGATGCAGTTACTGTACCATTTTAGAATTCATATCTCTCTTTGAAGTTCATATTTGACAACTGCTCTAAAGATTGTAGAAGGTAATGGTTAAGCAAATATTTAATGTATGTTTAATCCCACAATACTTTTTAAGGTAAATACTGCAAAAATATTTAGTAATAAGCTGATTTTAATCACTTAATTATGATTGCTGTTTTTATATTCCTATAATATGCCATAAAATTTCACAAAAGTCAGCACCGGAAATTCTTGAATCTTCAGGAAATGTGACATATATCAATTTAATTTTTTTTGCCTCTGTTTGAAAGGTAGGGACTGTTGTGGCTACTGACTTAATTCTTTCATTTTCAATAGCAGTAGCAACATTGTTAGGAAGAATCATCTTTATCGCAAAGAAGAGATGTAAGAACAAACATTTCCCTGCTACTTTATGGAGGTAAGGGAACATTCCAGGGATCAGATTTTTTGATGTGCTGATCCTTTTTACTGATTTTTTTCTTAATCTTTCTTTTTAAGAGATTACTTTCTATAAGTAGGGAGGGAGAGACATAGAAAGGGAAAAAAAGGACATAAAAATTAAAGCTATCAGTAAGATCTATTTAAATTTTTATGAAAACTGCTTATTATACAAATTGAAACATCCTAAAATGAGCTTTCCTTCTCAAAATATGACACAAGAACATTCATGGAAATTTCATTAGATAAGGATTGAATAAGGAAAAATAACTCTTTTCTTAATGGTCTTCAATTCATCTTATCTGTGATTTCAGTGTGTACATATCAAGAGCAGTAACTTGCAACTTCTGCAACCAGAAAAACACAGGGTGAGACTGAGTAGGAGACATATTTACCTGGCACGTCACTGGCAGAGGAAAGAAGTAGCAGAGGACACAGGTTTCTAAGTTAAAGGAGGAAACTGATGCTACATTTCAGAAAAGATCAATACTAAAATTAAAATGAAGGCTCTAGTCAATGGAAAGAATTGGCAAATAAATTCACTGATAAAAGGCACAGTACCTCCAAGTGCTCATGGATTGTACCATCTTCATGCTCTTTTAGAAAGTATAATTTTCTTAGACTCTTACATCTGCATCACCTTATATATTTGTCTACTTATATGCTAGCTGAAGTTTCTGCCTCAGCCCAATTTTTACCCCAGGCAAAGGAGTCATAAGAAGCTCTGAATTTAGTATTTCTTGTACTGTTCTTGCTTTGATGTTGGTGACCTCAGTTTTCCCATAATTGGGGTAATATCACTGAAATCCACTCTTAACTGGTTTCACTATCATGTCCCAATATCCTTGTACTTCTGATCCTTAGCCTTTAGATACATGATCCCTGCAAATGGAATTGTCTTTTGCCAACTGCCTGATATTTGAAGCTTTGAAATAATTTATCTCAAGCAAATATTGAATGATAACTGACATTTTGTACTCTCTCAACCTTGAATTTTATATTCCTTTTTTTTCTCTTAGACTGATCTCCAAGTATATCTGATGCTCTTTCCAGACTCATTTCTCCATATATTCATCCCAACATTAATGGCCCCCTGGCCATGAAGTTGTATTTAGACCCCCAGCATCTACCTGACTTTATAGATATAATTATAATAGTTCACATTAATAAAGTATTTTAAAGTTTATAAAAGCACTTTCCTCCCAGTCATGCAAGGTAATCAGAGAAAATGTGTTCATTTTACAAATGGAGAAACTGGGGCTTAGATTTTAAATGGATTTTCCAAGGTCATAGAGCATAGTGTGCATGTGTCCCTTGGCCCAGAGCAGCTCTAGTTTCATTTAAACCTAAATTCATATCTGAGAAGAATCTATGTAATCATATCCTTTGGCTTAGGCTTGGAAGCAAGATTTTCCATTGAAAACCAAGAATTTAGCTACTAGCTCTCTGCACTTCATTTGCAAGCACCAAACTAACAAAGTATGGAAAAGAGACCAAATGTAATGTGACCCCCACACACACACACTCACATACAAGAATATAGAAAGAATGGGTTCATAGTTGATAAAGAAAACTTTCTCTTCTTGTGAGTTTTCTTCCTACTGACCTATGCAGCCATTTCAAACTGATAACATCATCCTGAAGTTGAGTTTGCTCAAAGCTGGGAAAAAAATCAGGATCACTAGAGAGCTATCCACTTCTCTGACCTGGACAGCTCACATTACCAGTTAAAATTAAGGTTTACATTTTCTCTTTACTACTGTAACTGCACTTTGCTGTTCTTCAGTGATAGCTTCAAAATCTGATTTGAACCAAAAGCTGCCCCACTGCTATTTAGCTGCCAAGTTGCATTCCTGCAGCTCCCAGATTAACTGAGGAACTTCATACCTTGGTAGAAGAAATTCTCCTGGAATCTGCTGAATTCATTCATTATAAGTGTTCCTCCTGCGATGCCACCTCTTTCCCCTTCTTGAAGCTCCTACAGTGAGATAGACAAGAACAATAAGCTTCTAATTTGGTTAGCACATTTCCATCTTTCCATTTCCAGCCAACCTCCTAGCCATGCGCAGCACAAAAGGGTCCATTAGACAATTGTTAAGAACATCTGATTTATCAATTCTTCATCATTTCTGATTCATCTTAGCCAAGTAAAATGATTGTTCCATTCACCTCTTCCCCACCTTACCAACTAGGCAGTCCCAAACCACAATCACACTCCCACACCATCACCCACAGTATGCCCAATAGCTGCCATGGATTTTGTTGTGTTTTTTTTTAGGCTAGGAGAAACAAATATTTGCATGACTTCCATTATGTCATTTTCATTCCTGTTACCCTGGACATATTAGAGCTAACTCATGAAAATTACCCTGAGATCTAAGAAAGCCTCAATAGAGCACTAGAAATATGACATCTAGAAGGGACAAAGCTATCAGCACTAGCTGAAGACCTGCTGTAAGGGCAAAGCCACAGATTCCAGTTAAATACAGAAAAAAAAGAAAATAGTCCTGGCTTCTGCCCCAGTAAGAAGAGTTACAGGTGTTACTCTTTAGGGACAACATTGACAAATCTTTCAGATGTCAGAGGATGATTGAGATGTTGAGATGAATGGAGAACACATGTCATAAGTGGTTTCACTGATGAAACTAGAAAGGTTTGGCTGAGAGATGGAAAAAAAAAGACTTAGAGGGACATAAGAGCTGTCTTCACGTATTTGAATGGCTGACACGGGGACTAGGAATTCAAATTTCTCTGTTTTGTCCCAGAACCCATGACTAGAATAATACATAGGATTAGAGAGAGGAAGATTTCAGTACCATATAAAAAAATTATTTCCTGACAATTAGAGCTTTCCCAAAGTTGAATGGACTGCCTGAAGCAGTGGGTACTATATTAATAAATCTTGAATAAAAGGATAATTATTGAAAATTATGACTATGTAACTCCTCTGCTCAGAAACCTTCAATAGTTTCCTATTGCCTCTTAGATAAATATATCCTCTTCAGTTAGGAATTTAAGACACCACAACATGGTCCCAGCCAACCTTTCCAGCCACATTATATTTTAACTTCCTCACTAACTCAGTATTCCAACCACACTATTTTCAAAGCCTAAAATTCTATCTCCTAACTATTTGTCCTAGTCATTCCTAGGGTCCTGAATGCAATCTCTCCTAACTATGACTCTTCTTTTAATGCTCACCTCATATTCTTCTTGAAGCCTTTCTGGATTGCCTCACCCCTTCACCATCTCCCCACCTATTAATTAATTAATTTTAATTAATTATTTTAATGTTTTCTCCTTTCTCAAATGACTTCGTTTTTATCTTTCACACCCTCCATCTTCCTCCCCCCTACCCTTATTTGAATGTAGTTGCTTGAAGGCAAGAACTTTAACTGTAGGTCTAGCACAGTGCCTAGGACATATTGTGTGCACTTAATAAAAAGTAGGGTTTTTTTTCCCTTTGGAATAATCTTTTAGATGCAATTCTTATTTAAATATAGATTAAATTAGATGTCCTCCAAAGTCCCTTCCAACTCTGAGATGCTGTGATACTGAGCTATTCCTATATTAAGGTCTTCCCTGTGTGGTTCCTGTCCTGTCCTGTTTCTGTCTGAGAAGAGAGTGATAAAGGCACAGAAGTGCAAATGGGTAGAGTGTTGGGAGATGAAGTAAGCAGACCAGTCAATACTCTAAATCCTTTTGCTGGCTCCAAATCATATGTATATAAGGACAATAAAAAGGAAGTTAATTCTCCTCAAAGCTCTGAAATACCAAAAAAATCAATTTCTTAAGTATATAATGAAGGAAACATGGCTAGACAGCAGTTCATGTGGGGGAAAAAAAAAGACTTCAAAGTTTTAGTTGACTACAAACTCAGTATGAGTTCTCAGTGTGAAGTGATTGCCAAAAATCTGGATAGAGAGGTGGGGACCATAGTTAATGAGATCTGAGATTGTATTAATAGAAGTTTAGTGTTCATTGTAAAAGGATTAATAGTCCCATTGTCCCCTCCATTGATCAGATTACATCTGGAGGATTATTTTAATTTCGATGCAATGCATTTTTGAGAAGGCCATTGATAAACTACAATGCTTCAAGTCAGCAGCAAATACGGTGGTGAACAGAGTGGACAGCTTGATATATGAGGACTGGTTGAAGGAAACAGATGTTTTATCCATAGAAAGAAGCAAGTGCATGATACTAAAGACATAAGCACTATTTTCAAATGTTTGTGGGGGAATTCATTTACGTGGTTGAAAGGGGCAAAACTAGAATCAGTAGGTAGAATGATAAGGGCATTTTAGCTCAATATGTAGAAGGACTTAATGACTGAACCTTTCTAAAACTAGTACAGGTTGTTGCTTCATTAGGTAGTGACCATTTGTAATAGAATGAGGAACATGGAAATAATCTAAATATTTGATGATGAAATCACTTGGCAGCTAAGTGGAGCAATAGATAGAGCATTTAACTTGGAGTCAGAAGCCTTGAGTTAAAATCTAGCCTCAGATACTCAGTAACTGGGTAACCCTGGGCAGGTCATTTAACTTCTCTGTGCCTCAATTTCCTCATCTGTAAAAAATAGATATAATAGAACCTATCTCCCAGGGTTTTTGTGAGGATAAAATTAGATAATATTTTTAAAGTCTAGGCAAATCAAATTACCATAGAAATGCTAATTGCTGTTATTGAAATTTGTCCCCTCAAAAAGCAAAATTAAAATGTTGTAGCTGCTAATTCATTTCTTTAAATTAAATTATATTTTAATGAGCAAAATTCTACTTTCTTTCTCATTACCTCCTCACCCCCAATTAAGAAAGAAATAAAATCCTTATTATAAAAATAGTGAATTAAAACACATTTCCACAATGTCCATGTCCAAAAAAATATTTATCTTATTCTGCACTGTGTCATTCATCTCTCTATGAAGAGGGAGCATGGTACTTTTTATAGCATGTTTTGTGATTAATTCTCTGATTTAGTACAATGCTTGGCACATAATAGATCCTTAAAAATATTGAATGATTGATTGATTAGAATCATGGGTAGACATTATACAAATCAGAGCTTCTACTTTTTTCAAAGACTTTAGAATACTGTTACTTTTGTATACAGTTTTCTACTAGTTCTGCTCACTTCACTCTGTGTCAGGTTATGTCAGCTTTCTCAGGATTCTCTGAAACCATATCCTTCATCATTTCTTACCACACAATAGTGTTTCATCACATTTATGTATAATAATTCATTCTGTCACTCCCTGCTTATTGGGCACCCCATCAGCTTACAATTGTTTGTTACTCAAAAAGATCCCCCTCTCTCTCTCTCTCTCTCTTTCTCTCTCTCTCTCTCTCTCTCTCTCTCTGTGTGTGTGTGTGTGTGTGTGTGTTGTGTGTGTGTGTGAATTATGCATTCTTAGTTAACAGTTTGTTTTGTTTAGGAGATATTTAATATTTAATAACCCTCCCTTAATATGTCTTCACTCTAATTTCTATTTCTCTCCTTTCCCTGTTTCCCTGCTAAGTAAAATATATTTCTGTACCCAACTCTGTATCTCTCTGTGTATTCTTCCCTCTTTTGATCAATACAGATGAGAGTGATATTAAGTAGAAGCTTCTTACCCTACTCTTTCCTCCTCATACAGACTTCTACTTGACCACCCCAATCATGTGAGATAATTTCCCCCCGTGTTTACTTTCCCTCCCCCCACCAATGTTTTCCTCTTTCCCTCTGTTCCGTTCTTCTTTTAAGACGATCAGGACATAACAGACTCAATCTCAGACCTTCTGTCTAATTAAACTTACTCTATAATCTTTGTTTATAATAGCGTTTAAAGGAAAATGTATCATATCCCCATATTAGAATGTAAACAGTTTATCCATCTCTAGTCCCTTTATTATTATTCATTCACATTTACCTTTTAATTTTTCTCTTGATAGCTTTATTTATATTTTTGAATTTCTGCGTAGTTCTGGTCTTTTCATCAAAAATGGTTGGAATTCCACTATTTCACTAATGGTTCATTTTTCACCAGTAGCATTAAATTCAGTTCCACTGAGCAAGTTATTCTGAGTTGTATGCTCAGATCCTTTGCTTTCTGGAATACTGTATTTTGAGATCTGTGCTTTTTGTGGTGGCTGCTAAATCATGTAATTCTTACTATGGCTCCTTGATACTCAAATTCTGCTTACAGAGTTTTTGTTTTTGTTTTTCAATTGACCCAGAAGCTCTGGATTTGGGTTATGATATTCTAGGGAGTTTTCATTTCAGGTTTTGTTTAATTGTTTGTTTCCCAGAAAGTGGCTAGTGGATTCTTTACATTTCCAATTTACTTTCTCATTCTGAGAGGGCTAGGAAGTTGGGTTTTTTTTTTATGATTTCTTGAAATATATTGATTTCCCCCCATCTCCCTTTTTTTTTTCCATGTCTTTTCTGGCATTGCATATGATAGTAAAAATATCATTAAATTTTCTCTCCTCACTCTGATTTTCAGATTAGTTGTTTTTGCTATGAGATACCTTAAATTTTCTTTTATTTTTTCAGTCTTTTTAATTTGTTTTCATATTTATTGTTGTCTCAGGAAGTCACTAGATTGTATTTGGTCCATTCTAATTTTCAAGGAATTTGCTGCTTGGGCAATGTTTTGTATGACTTGTGAAGATCTGTTAATTCTCTTTCAATTCTTTCTTCCATAATCCTTTTTTTCCCCATTGTATTTTTATCTCTAATGCTATCATTTGATTAAAATAAAAAGCTCTTTTTTTTAACTCTTGGCTCATCTCTTCCAGGAATTCTAGCTGTATTCTCAAGCTATGTTTTCCTTGAGACTTTGCTTGTAAATGTTTTGGAGCCATTCTTTTCTTTATATTAGGTCCAGATTCTGCACATCTCTGGACTGAAAGGAATGCTTAGACTGGTCCTAATCCTGTTTTCCTGGGGTGTTGATTGTTGTGTTATCCTTCTGAGATATCAAGCACAACTTAGGCTGGGGACCTGCAAGCACTCTATGCTTCCAAAGAGGTCTAACCCTGAACTTGGATTTGAGTTTGAGCAACAGACTTTTTGGTATGACCCTGGTTGGAGTTTCAGTAGACAGCTGCTAGACTCAGCCACTATCAGTCACTCAAGAAACTCTTCTGATTCAGAGTAATAGAACTAGATGGTCCCCTTTGTTGTGGGATCATTGCTCATGTTATTCCTCTGCAGACTTAAGTCTGTGTTGTAGGCTGGAACTGAGACCTTGATCTGCTCCTGGGTTCAGCCCCACACTGCTGCTGTTTACTTTCGAATTTATTAATTGCTCAGTACACCTTTTATAGCTTCTAACCACTGGAACACTCCAGTCAGCTCTTCAGTCCACCTTAGATCTATAACTTGGAACCGGGGAGCAAGCAAATAGAACAGCAACCTGGTTCCTCTTCCTGTATCCTGCATGTTGTCAAGGTCTTCTGGTATAGGTCTGTGACCTTTCTGTGTCTCTATGTCAACCTGGGCTGGAAAAATTATTTACCTTGATTTGTTTTGTTCTTAGATGCACCCATCAGAATTCAGTGTATTGAGTTTTCTAGGTATATTTCGAGGAGAGTGTTTTGGTTGGCTATTTGTTTGTTTTGAGGGGGAGAAGCTTGCTGTACTTTTTGCTGCTAATTTACCATCCTGGCACAGCCTCCCTTGCTAATTCATTCTTATTTAAAATTAATAATAAAATGTAAGATCTTTACTTGCTGTTAAGTTTTTTTCAAATAGTATTTAATATTTAATTCCACTACAAACTAGTATACCAAGAGTATCTAAACATCAATAAACATGTTGCAAACCACTATTAAATTCTAAATCCCTCTCTATATTGTTTTTTTTTTAAGAGAAGATAAGTTGCATGAGGGAAATATCAGGTGATCTTACTGCAATGCAATATTTTAATACTGGTAAAGATAAAAGGAAGGATATATTTTTGCCTTATAAATATAACAGATATAAGATCCCTATAAGGTTTTAAGGTCCCAGTTGTTATTTTGAGTCATAAATGGTCTTCCATTTCTGTATTAGTTTGCAATGATTTCTTTCCCCTCACAATTCTTTTCTATTTTACTGTATGCTTTCTCTTAATGCCTTCTCTTTCTCTCTTCCTCTCTCCTTCTCCCTCCCTCTCCCTCTCTCTCTCTCTCTCTCTCTCTCTCTCTCTCTCTCTCTCTCTCTCTCTCTCCCTATTCTGTTATTCTATTTTTTTTTACAAAGTTCTACCCTGATGATGTTGTTCAGTTTCATTAGGCATCATGTCTTTTTTTTTTTGTCAGTGGGGCTAAGGTTTAATTCATTTCTGGCCAGATAGAACTGTGTTTTACTGTACATTTCATCATCAAATGCCTTTACAGAATGAGTTTCTACATATGGCAGAATGCTATAAAATGTCTTCACTGTTAGAATATATGTCATCTTTTTTGTTTCATTTCTCTAGATTGCAAAATTGAACTTAATGTATAACATGCAGAATTCAACCAATAAGGTTTTATTAGAACCAACATGTAAAATCTTTAATATTTCACTAACTATAATGCACTGGTTCATTGATTGAATAATTAAAAATAATTATTTACTACATGCATGACATAGTTTTAGGTACTTTGGGATACACAGTTCAGTAAGAAATGGTACCTGCTCTCACAGAGTTTATAATCTGGCTGTAAAAATAAAACATGTATTGATAAGTATAAGAAAAAATTTTAAATGTTACATGCATGAATGAGGTAAACATTTTGCAAAGTTAGACTCTTCAGTGGTCAAAATCAATTAACAATCTGCAACTTAGATAAGAACATACAATAAGCTTTCTATTATCAAATATAATATGAGAATGAAATGTTTTAATTAATAATACAGATATTCTATAGGAAGTAGGAGATACAAATAGGAAGTAGGAGATACAAGTAGGATGTAAAACATGGTGCCCAAGGAGATGCAAGTCATTTGGAAATTTTTTTTAAGTGATGATTTAAACAGAAGACTACTGTATGAGAATGCTAATATTGACCAAATGTCTATAGTACCTTCCTTTCCAAGCAGTAAAATTAGTTCTAATTTAATATTTTTTAAAGAGAAAGAAAAGAAAATGGTCTGGATCTGACTCTGGACTTCAAGGCATAAATTACAGATTAAATATATTATCAGTGTGGAAGAAAATAAATAGTACACAATAAAAACTTACAAAGGAAAATTCTCTTTTTCGGTAAAATGAATTTCAGAACTCTGAATATTTTCTGCTATTTTAAATGTGTTATTAAGATTCCTTGATTGAATTTCAACTGTTGGGAAAGACAAATTTAGAAAATTAAAATAAGAGTATAAAAAAGTGTTTTTACAATTTAACAATTATAAAAAGGAATATTGAATATTGTGAAGATCACAGGATGATAATAATAAATAATATTTATAGTGACTCAAGTTTTGTGAAGCACTTTAAATATGATATCTTATTTGATAATCACAATCCTGTGAGTTAAGTGATATTATTGTTCCATTTTACAGAGGAAGAAACAGGTAGGAAGATGTTAGGATACTTACTACTTAATGGTCTGATACGGAATTTGAACTTTCAAGTCTTTCTCTTTAAATATAATGCACTTTCAATAATATCATAAAGATGTTAATATTCAACAGTGATATTTTAAATAATTTTCAAATTCAGAACTGTGTTGAAAAGGTAAAGTTACTTCAAACACAGATAAGTAGAGAATTTCAATATATTTAGCACTATGAGCATTAATTTTAAAAAAAAGACCATGCATGTGCCATGTAAAAGAGTTGAGTTCAGAAATGGTTATGAGGGCTTAGAAAGTAAATTTTACAATGAATTCCATATTGTGATAAAATTGTATCTTGTTCTAGTCCCAGTGACTCTCCTTTCTATTCAGTATAGTAAGTTTATAACAAGCCAGTATAAAGGGGCAGTAGAAGGAAATGATATTGCAAAGGGGAGCCTAGAAGTCACATACAAACCATCTTAAAGATCAAAGGAGCATAGTTTACAAATTGTATGTTATTGTAACCAAAACTTACATCCTGGTAATGTATATTGAATCAGCTGAAGCCATCAAGACACTGATTTCAGGATTTTGATCCTATGATTTGTATCTCAGATAAACTCCTCACCTCCACAGTTCCAGATCAGCAGAACATCAAATAGGTGTGGATAACTTTGAGGTGACATAGACATAACTTTAAAATTCCACCAATAATTTGAAATGATGTGGATGTATTAATGAGATAACCCCAAGCTGTCACAGATAAGTTAGTCTGTTCCTTCAAAAAAATATATGAAAATAAGACCTCAAAATCCTGCCTTTTGAGCACTCTTTCATCTCCATTGTGTCCATGCTGCCTAGTGCTCCCAACACTTTCTTTTTTTTTCCAATTCCACGTAATAATTTGACATCCATTTTACAAAATTTTGAATTCCAAATGCTTTACCTCCTTCCCTTCCCTAACACCTCACTGAGAAGGCAAGAAATTTGATCTAAGTTATATGTGCACAATCATGCAAAACATTTCCATATTAGTCATGTGAAAGAAAACATAGACCAAAACAACAGCAACAAAATTGAAGTAAAAATAAAAGCTTCAATCTGCATTTAGACTTCATCTGCTTTTTCTTCGAGGTAGATAGTTTTTTTTCATCATAAGTCAGCCTACCCATCAGCAGTATAATAAAAATGACAATTCTATCTAAATTAATTTACTTATTTACTGCCAGACTGATCAAACTACCAAATAGTATTTTATAGTACTAGAAAAAATAATAATGAAATTCATCTGGAAGAATGGTCAAGAATATCAAGGGAATTAATGGGAAAAAATGTGAAGGATGGTGGCTTAGCTGTATCAAATCTCAAATGTTATTACAAAGTGGTCGTCATCAAAACAATCTGGTATTGGCTAAGAAATAGAGGGGTGGATGATTGGAATAGTTTGTTGTTGTTGTTGTTTGTCCTTCCTTCTTGAAAAGGACCATGACATCAGAAACATGATGCCTTGACTTGCAAGTCAATTGGATTAAAGTGAGGGAGGGCTGTGTAAAGTCACCAGGTCTAAGGTCTTTCCTAGGTCTTAGTTTATCTGAAGCAACACTCATTCACTGATTAAGACTAGGTAAGAAATGAGGCAAAGAATGGCCTCTTTTACCTAGACAAAAACAAGCAAACTAAAAAAAAACATCAATCTGGGAGGGAAGATCCTCTGGGTTTCTGGCCAAAACAGAAACAACTGCTATTTACACTTAGTCTGAGCCATCAGTAGAAAGATTAGGTACACAATATACAGTAGTAAATGACCATAGTAATCTGGCCTTTGAATCCTCATCTGTAAAATTAGTTGCAGTAGGAAATGGTATATGTGTTGTTTCCCCGGAAAGCCAGGGCTGTTCCGTTCATTTTCCTATTCCTACTGCTTCATATAGCTGCTATCACATAGAAGACATTAAATATACGTGATTCAAAAATTAAGTATTTTCAGAGTTAATAGAGGCATCTGGTCCATAGTGGGTAAAGAGTTGGGCCTAAAGCCAAGAAAACATGAGTTCACATCCACCTTTAGACACTTACTAGCTGTGTGATCCTGGGGTGGCAAGCCACTTTTGTTTACCTTAGTTTCTCCAACAGTAAAATAAGGTTGATAGCACCTCCCTTGCAGAGTTGCTGTAATGACCAAATGAAATATTTTTGAAAAGCACTTAGCACAGAGTCTGGCACAAAGTAGTTGTTCAATAAATTCTTATTCCCTCCTCCCTTCCCCCAAACTCCTGCCCCCACCTCTTTATCTTTAAAACTGTGTGCTAAGCACTGGGCAAAAATCAGTCTAACCTAAAGCATACTCTCCATGAAACTGGAAACTATGAATTGTACGTGGAAAGATATAAAGAATAGAGTAATAAGGTTAAAGAGAGCAACAGAAAAAAAATTCTAGGAGTATTTTAGGAAGGAGAGAATGTTTGGCTGAGGAGGGATAGGAAATGTAAGATGTTGAAGTCTTCTGAGCCTTTAATAAAGACAGTGGCCTTGAAAGGCAGTGGTGAGCAGGGAGTAGATTCCAGGCTAGGGAGATGAACTGTGAAAATACACTGAAGCAAGAGATGGAATATACTGTCAAGAGAATAGTTACTAGGCCAGTATGACTAGAATATAGATTACATAAAAGTTCTCCCTTATCAGGCAAGAAAAGTAGTTTGGAATCAAATAAAGTAGTGTTTTAAATGCCAACATAAAGAATTTGCATTTTATTCTAGAAACAATAGGGATCTGCTAGCAGTTTCTCAGCATGAGAACAGCATGGCAAGACCTATGTCTTTAGAAGATTATTTTATGATTAAAAATGATGGGAACCCTAGAGGGAAGTGACTTTCTATCATGAACTTTATAATATAGGGGGGAAAGCTAGAGATATATTTAAAAAGACAGAAAAATTTATTAGTGGCACAGACTATATTATTCAGAAAATGAAATTACCAAAATAGTATTTTATAAAACTATGAACATAAATTACTAGAGGAAGACTACCTTTTTTTGAGAAGGACTGCTTGGAAAACTAAAAAGCATTTAAAAAACAAGTTTGAAACAATATCCTACACTATATATTATAATAGGCTCAAAATTAGATTAAAATGAGATCAGATCTCTTACAACTACGGTTTCAGGAGAATTTAACAAACAAGGGATATAGTTGATCATAAAGGAAAATTGCTTTGAATTTGTAAAAGTGAAGAACTTTTGTATGAATGAAATAAATGAAGACAGAGTTACAAGATCAATATTATAGTGGGATGAGGTATGCATCAAATATCATCAATAGAAGTCTGATAACCAAAATGTATAGGAAATGAATATAATTGTGTAAAACTAAAAGCTATTCTGCAATAGATAAGTACTCAAAGGATACGAACAGTTTTTAAAAGAAAAATTATAAACTACAAATGAAAACAAAAAAATTTATAAACCACTTATAGTAAATTAAATTCAAATTAAAACATCTTTTATGGTTTTCCACATGCCATGAAAACTGGCGAACTGATCAAAAGACTTATAGTCAAGATGGTCGCATAAATGAGATATAGAATTCCCAACAGCCTCAGGCCTACTCCAACAAAAACCTAGAGTAAGAACTGGATAAAATAATCAAGAAGACCAAGGAGAAACTGCTGAGATTTCTTTTACCTAAAAATTGCACAGATTGTCATCCAGAGTCTTATTAAAAAAAAAAAAAAAGGACCCAGGCAAAGATAGCACCTGCAGGGACAAAGGAGCATGAAGCTTCCTAGTGCAAGAGGGCAAAGGCATAAAAAAACACTATGTCTGGAAGCAGTAAGAGTAGAAATTGCCTACCTTTCCCTTCTGCCCTCACAAATCTCCAAGGAGGTCAGGAATCTCCAAAGTGGTTAGAAAATCCCAGGATAGGAATTCTGGAAGCCCTGGGTATCGGTAGCAAAAACTATAGCATGGCAACATCCAGCAAAGGCCCAGGGGCTTCAATATTCATTGTATTCTGTCATTCTATTGCATAAATGTATCTGAACATCTAGTGTTCTGGACCTTGAAGATCCAGAAGAGACTACCTCTGGAAGCTGTAGGTCACCATAGGAGTCCAGGGGGCTCAAGACAAGAGCCCTGAGAGAAGACTAAATGAAGATTTAGTGCTTACTTTCTACTGAGGGAGAAAATACAAGGCTACCAGTATCTTCAGTACCTTAATATCTTCAAAGATTATTATGAAAGATAAATCAAAAAACAGAAAACCCATGACTAGATTGGATGTTTTCTGAGGGTTTTAACAGGGGAAATAGAAGGATGGTTAGAAGAAATACACTAGAAGAACTAGGCAGAAATTGCTATTTGTTATAATTGGTGTGCATGAGAATCAGATATTAACATGAAAGAAGGGGTGGGGGACATGAACATCAGATAAGCCTCAGTCTTATTTGAAACAACAGAAAAATAGATCTTTTAACATTCACACCCATACATAATAGATCAGCAGTTTTATATGCAATTATGTTTCTTTTTCCTATTCTACTGTTATGGAAATGCTTGCTTAATTCTTAAGTTCAGAATGTAATTTTTTTATTTAAAAAAAAAGGAAACAAATGGGAATGTGGTGGTTCTTAAGAGGGAGGATAATATTGGTAAGGAAAGAATCACAAGAAAAACAAACTTACTGATCCTTAAAGAGGGTAAGAAGAAAAGAGGAAAAAAAGAAAAGACCTAGATGCATTGAGGGTGCTGCTCAATTGGGAAGTAGTTAAACAAATTATCTTTGGACTGGCAATAACACAACAAATGTGTCTGATAAGTCATTGACACTAAAATTAAGTATAGAGATAATAAGAGTACCTAGCTGTCTTTGAAAAAGTCAGGTCACCAAGCCCTCATACACCCATACCAATGAGAATACTAGCACCTGTGGCAAATAAGATTACTAAGTAGCTCCTCCAAACAACTTTAAATTAATGCCTCAAAATGAATTCTGGAGTGGCAGAAATAACCAAAGGACAAAGTGAAGCAATTTTCCAGACCAAGACAACTTGGAAGGTCAGCAGGAAAGGTCTGTCTCACTGGAGTGATACTGAAACATGGTCTACCACAGGCCTGGCCAGCACAGGCTGGACCCCAACAATCTAGCAGCAGGCTTTGGGGGAGACTGAATCAGCAGTACAACTTTCTGAGCTTTCAGGCCATAGACAGTAAGGGGGGCAGACAACTTGTCAGAAGGAGATCATGGGATCCTTTGCATGCTGGGTGCAGGATTCTGTTACATTGCCAATACACAGTTCTGGGTAATGGTCCTAGGGAGAGGAAGAAGACTACCAGAAGCAAGTATCCTGGTCACAGTTCCAGGGCAGGAAAGAGTGCTTGTAGGCCCAAAACACAGACCTGAAGAGCAGTGACTAAGCCTCTCCCTGTGTTAGACCACTTTGGAAGAACTGAAAATTCACAGACCCCCAGAATTAGCTGTGAAAGCAGCCACATGAAAAACCTGATATTTGGGAGTGTCCGCCTACCCCAGGAGCAAAATCCAACTTTAACATAAAGTTAAAAGGCAAGAAATAGGCCAGAAAACAAAGAATAAACAACAAAAGAACCTGATGATAGTTACTATAGTGAATTGGAAGATCAAAACACAAATTCAGAAGAAGACAACAATGTCAAAATAGCTACATTTGTTGTTTTGTTGTTGTTGTTGTTCAGTCACTCAATTATGGCTGACTCTTTGTGATCCCATGGACCAAAGTATGCCAGGCCCTTCTATCATCCACTATCTCTTGAATTCTGTCCAGTGAATAATCTGAGTTAATTTCTTTAAATATTGCTTGATTTGATCTTTTTTGCTGTCCAAAGGACCCATAAAAGACTTCTCCACCTCCACAGTTCAAAAGTGTCAGTTCTGCAGTGCTCAGCTTTCTTTATAGTCCAATTCTCACAGCCACACATGTCTACTGGAAATTATAGCTTTTACTATAAGGACCTATGTCAGCAAGGTGATGTTTTTGCTTTTTAGTATACTATCTAGTTTTGCCATAACTTTTCTTCCAAGGAGCATGCATCTTTAAATTTTATGGCTATAGTTGCCATCTGCAGTGATCTTTAAGCCCAAGAATAAAAAATCTGACACTGCTTCCATTTTTCTGCCTCTATTTGCCAAGAAGTAATGGGACCAGTTGTAAAGATCTTCTTTTCTATGTTTAAACTTCATGCCAGCTTTTACCCTCTCCTCTTTCACCTCCATCAAGAGGCTTTTTAATTCTTCTTCCTGCCATCAGAGTGGTATCATCTGCATCTGTGAGACTGTTGATATTTCTTCTGGCAACCTTAATTCTGTCTTTTGATTTTTCCTTCCTGGTATCCCCCCCCAAAATGTATTCTGCATAAGTTCAATGAATAAAGTGAAAATATACGGCTTTGTCATACTCATTTCCCAATCTTAAACCAATCATTTGTTCTGTATTTGGTTCTAAGTATTGCTTCTTGGCCCTCATACACATTTCTGGAGACCAGAGTAAGATGATCTGGTACCCCCATTTTTTTGATGACTTGGCACATTTTGTTGTAATCCACACAGTCAAAGGTTTTAGTGTAGTCAGTGAAGCAGAAGTAGCCTAAAAGAAAAATGCAAATTGGTTATTGGTCTCAGGCCCCCCCAAAATTCTGGAATGAATATAAAAAGTATTTAGAAATCAAATAAAAGAAGTAGAGGTAAAATTGGGAAACAAAATGAGAGTGATGCAAGAAAATCATGAAAAACAAGTTAACAGCTTGGTAAAGGAGACATAAAAATACTGAAGAAAATTACACCTTGAAAAAAAAAGAATAGGCTAAATGGTTAAAAAAGAAAAAATAAAAACACAAACATCCACTGAAGAAGACGTTTTTAAAAACAGAATTGGCTAAATGGAACAAAAGATATACACAAATTCACTGAAGAAAGGAACTACTTAAAAAGCAGAATGGGCCAAATGGAACAAGAGATAAAAACACAGAAGAAAATAATTCCTTAAAAGTTAGAATAAGGCAAGTGGAAGCAAATGACGGCATGCGACACCAAGTGGCAATAAAACAAAATCAAAAGAAAGAAAAACAGAAGAAAATGTGAAATACCTCAGTGGAAAGACAGCTGACCTGGAAAATACATGAAGATATAATTGGAAAACTATTGGACTACCTGAAAGCCATGATCAGAAAAAGATCCTAGACACAGTTTTTCCAGAAATCATCCAGGAAAACTGCCCTGATATCCTAGAACCAGAGGGCAAAATAGAAATGTAAAGAATCTGCCAATCACCTCCTTAAGGAGATCACAAAAGGAAAACTCCCAGGAATATTATAGCCAAATTTGAGAGCTCCAAGGTCAAGGAGAAAATATTGCAAGTAGCCAAAAAGAAGCAATTCAAATATGGAGTCACAGTTAGGATAACAAAAGATTTAGCAGTTTCTCCATTGAAGGAGCAGAAGGCTTGGAATATGATATTCCAGAGGGCAAAAGAGATAGGATTACAACCAAGGGTAATCTACTCAGCAAAACTGAGTATAATACTTCAGGGGAAAAATGGATATTTAACGAGAAGACTTTTACACATTCCTAAGGAAGAGACCAGAGCTGAATATAAAATTTAACTTTCAAATACAAAACTTAAAGAAGCATAAAGAGGTAAACAAGAAAGAGAAATCAAACAACTCAGTGAGACTAAACTGTTTACATTCCTACATGGGAAGATGATACTTGTAACTCCTAAGAACTTTATCATTAAGTTAGTTAGAAGTAGTATACATAGCCAGAGAGCATGGGTATGAGTTGACTATGATGAGATGAAATTCAAAAAATAAAATTAAAGGGTACAAAATAGGAATGTACTGGGAGAAGGAGGAAGGGACAAGTAGAATGGGTAAATTATTTCACATAAAAGAATTGCAAAAGAGCTTTTACAGTGGAGGTGGAAGATGGGGGAAGGGTTCACAGGCAACATTTGAACCTTAATCTCATTGGAATTGGCTCAAACAGGGAATTACATACACAGTCAGTTGAGTATAGAAATCTATCTTACACTACAGGCAACTATGAAGGGACAAGGCGGGTGGAGAATGACATAAAGGAGAAAAGGTTGGAGAAGGTGATTGTCAGAAACAAAACACTTTTGAGAAGGAACGGTGAAAGGAGAAAGAGAAAGAGTCAAAATGGTCACATGATTTAGACATAAAGCATGATTCCATAAGCAAATTAGGGGAACATGGAATAGTATACCTGTCAGATCCATGAATAAGAAATTTTATGGCCAAATAAGAGATAGAATGCATTATTGAATGTAAAATCAATCATCTTGATTACATTAAATTAAGAAGGAATTGCACAAACAAAACCAGTGTACCCAATATTAGAAGGAAAACATAAAATGGGGGGGAGGATTATTTATAGCACATTTTTCTGTTAAAGGCTTTATTTCTCAAATATATGGAGAACTGACTCAAATTTAAAAGATTATAAATCTTTCCTGATTTTTTTAAATTGTCAAAGGATATGAACACTCAAATTTCAGAAGAATTCAAAGCTACCTGCAGTAATATACAAAAATGTTTTATTGATGAGAGAAATTCAAATTAAACAACTCTGAAGTACCACCTCACACCCATCACATTGGCTATTATGAAAGAAAAGGAAAATAGCCAGTGTTGGAATGGATGTGGAAAAATTGCAACACCATTGCACTGTTGGTGGAGTTGTAAACTGATTCAACCATTCTGGAGAGCAATTTGGAACGATTGCCAAAGGGTTATAAAACTGTGCATACCCTTTGATCCAAAAATACCACTTCTAGATCTGTATCCCAAAGAGATCATAAAAAAGGAAAAGGACTCACGTGAACAAAAATACTTATAGCAGCTGTTTTGGTGGTGGCGAAGAACTGGAAATTGAGGGGATGCTTATCAATTGGGGAATGGCTGAACATGTGGTATATGAGAGTGATGGAATACTATTGTGCTGTAAGAGATGACAAACAGATTGGTCTCAGAAAAACCTGAAGGACTTACTTGAATTTATGCAAAGTGAAATGTACAGAACCAGGAGAACATTGTAGCAGCACTGTACAAGGACTGTGAATGGCTTAGCTATTCTTGGCAATACAATGATCTCTGATAATTCCAAAGGATCTATGATGAAAAATGCATCCAGCTCCATAGGGGGAGGGAGGGAGAAAAACTGATGGAGCCTGAATGCAGAATGAAGGATCCTTTCTTTTTATCTTCTTTTTTTGTCTGGTCTTTTTGTTTTTCCTTTCATAACAATAATATGGAATTACATTTTTCGTGACTACACATGTATGACCTGTATTAAATAAATTGCCTGCCTTTCAGTTATGGTGGAGGATAGGAAAGGAGAGAATTTAAAATTCAAAATTCAAAAAGTTAAAATTGTTTTACATTTAATTGAAAAAAATAAAATAATGGAAAAGAAATGGAGAATGAAGAGGTGGTTAGTGAATATAAAGAACAGGAAGCATTACAAAGTTGATCTTGGGGGGAAATGTACACACTCTCATTCACTATATGCCAGGCTCTATACTAAGCAATTGAGATACAAATACAAAAAGTGATTAAGATCCTGTTCTAAAAAAGTTTACATTCTCACTGGGGAAAAATATATATATTAGACTCAGTAAGTTTATACTCACTCAGTCACC
This sequence comes from Phascolarctos cinereus, assembly GCF_003287225.1. Taxonomy (NCBI): domain Eukaryota; kingdom Metazoa; phylum Chordata; class Mammalia; order Diprotodontia; family Phascolarctidae; genus Phascolarctos; species Phascolarctos cinereus. Next base: position 428,059,235 of record NW_027555847.1, on the reverse strand, counting down.
AACCAAGAAAACTAAGCTTAAGTGAAAAGTTCCAAAATTGAATGAATTAACTTCTTCAGGAAATGGGACCATGCCAGACTAACTTCATTTCTTTTTTTTAATTTGCTTGCTTTTACAGATATATGCACATAGGTTGTAAAGAAATATTTTTAAACATCTCATAATATACCCAGATGGAGAAACATGGACCATATAATAATGCAATTAGGTGGCTTCACAGCTAGTTGAGTGGTTATAATCAAAGAGCAGTTATTTAAGGTTCTATATCAGCTTGTAAGATATTCAGAGTAATACCCCAGAAATGTGTGCTTGGTTCTGAAATGTAGAATTGTTTTTTAATGCCATAAAAACATTGTTTAAAGTGGGTGAGGTAAATTCTATGTGTGTTAAAAGAGCCACTTTTTATAAACATTCTAATTGAAATTTCAGTCAAAAGAACTCATCATTAAATGTGTAATACACATGAATGTGGTAGTTAATGTTTACTGACCAGCTCTCTTAAAAAATGTACGAAAGATAGAAATTTAAGTTTAATATGCATTATTAACATTTTCTCCCTCACTTTTTTCAGCCTAGACAATCAACAAAACAATACATCATGTCCCACTTTGTAGCATTTGCTAATTTCTGAGCACCAAATACACATAATGAAAAATTTAACAGTGATTTTCTCAAGCTGATAGAACATCACACCCCTGCAATATGGTAACCCAGTAAACAAAGACCGGGGAATATTTACTGTTTAGCTACTTTGGATGCAAGCATATAGACATGCCATATTCTTTGCTTAGTGAATGACAAAGGCAAAAAAAATACAGTTTTAGTTCTAATATAATACAGTCCTAATTTTTAGAAGTTTTACTTCTGTGTATATCTGAAAAGAGTTGTTTATCAGAAATATATAGTATCTATTTTTCAGAACCTTTTAAATATTTTCTCTATTTTTTAAATAAATAATTCCTTTTTTTCTAGTACTAAAAGTTAGATTTCATTCCATCCTTTCATTTTGATGGAATTCAGAAGAATAGTAAGATAATTTGTAGGGATTAGAGATGAGAGTCCCGTGTCATCTACTTTATTCCAATTTTAGTTTCCTTAAAGAAGTTGCCTTTGAGATCATTTCAAATGAAACAAAGGCAGTGTCCTGGCAGATTGGACGTGGGAGTCTGCACATGATGTGACATAAGAGAAAACAGAGTTAAGAGAGGAACAAAAGAACAAAGGAAACAGAAAGGAACTTTACTAAGTTGAAGCAAAAGGGGTGAAGAAAAACCAATTTGTTCTTGATTCGATGATTTGAAAATGGGAATAATATTGATCTGTAAAGTTTATTCAGTTTGAACCAGTCTTAATTCTATGCCTTTTTTAACGTGACAAGCATGTCTTTATTATGTGTGGTGTGCATGATATTTTGTTTCAATATAGCACTGTGTATGCATTTCATTTGAATTTAACGTGTATTGTGCACATAGTTTGTATAAAAATAAAAAGGTGAAAAATGGTAGGAGCTTGCACAGTAATGGGGATATCTAGGGAGTTGTTGATGAAAGGCATACGGTGTTTAACTTTATTAACATTTATTTCTATTTAATTCAGATTTGTAACAGCATTTAAACAAAGTAGCAAATCAGAGGATGAAAATGATTAAAATTATTGATTTCTGTAATAATTAAAAATATTTGATCACTAAGTTAAAATTTAATATTTATTATTCTATTCTGTAAGCTCTATAAATTACATTTAAAACTACAGATATACTTTTTTACTGAGCTAGAGTGTTAAATAGAAAAACCTAAACAGTATAAGCTTTGAAAATTTATCATCCACATTTCACTGTTTTTATTTGAAGTGTTAAATTGCAATAAAATTTTATTCCAAATCTGTCCAGCTAACATAACTCCTCAATGATGCCAAACATAACTCCTTGATGGGGCCAAAATGTTTTTTAGGGCTGTGTAAAGATCTTTTAAAAGTTTATAGATAAAGCCTATTTTCATATTAATGATTTATGGTTGTAGCATTGTGTCAGCTATTTAAAAAGTTATTCTTCTTTATAATAGATGGCATCATGATATGTAGTATAGTAGGATGTAAATGGCAACAGTTAGCAAGAAATCAATAAAAGGCAAGGCTCTGTAGTAAGATCCAAGTGAAATTTCTGCTGAATAGCAATCAAAAAGGTTTCTCTCCTGCTCTTCCTGTTAGCTAAGGATTTTGCAAATAAATAGAATGCAACATATGTTTTAAGAAGATTCAGAGAACTGACTAAGCTGAAAAACATATTTAAAAGTCAGCAAAACCAACCAGTTAATAAAAAACTGTTTTATATTTAATAAGCTCAGGTCTGTTATACCAACCAAAGAATCATATTTTCTCAACAATTTTTAAATCTTCTGCTCCTGACCACTTCTTCATCACCATTTAAAAAAAAATTCTTACTCTTTTAGAATGGAGAAGATAACAAAAACAGAACACAAGAACCAATATTTTAGTATATGAGGTGGTATCATTAGAAGGTTGTTTGGGGGAAGAGGGAAGTCATTTGGGTTTGGGTTGATGATTTTCTTTTTTCTTTTTGCTAGACTTTAAGCTAGTGTGTATCTACGTCCTTGGATGGCTTGTCAAAGCAGAAGGATAAGTCAGCCTTCAATTTGCACATAAAACTAGTCTGCCAATGTGTAAGGCAATATGGGAGGAATATTAAGAATCAATAACAAAAGAAGTTTATAAATCTTAGAAAAATCTCTAAGTTGAAAAATATTTTTTTTAAATTCTGCCACTGAGAACAAGTGAGGGGAAAAGAAAATCTGTGCTCCTTTTAGAGTCTATCTCTTTACCATAGTTCTATAGTGTGAAATTTTTTGTTTGTGTTTTGTTGTCATTGTTGTTGTTGTTGCTCTTGGTTAGAGTGCTACACACATCTTTTCCATCATGGTTTCTCAGCTGTGGATAAAAAGCAGCTGACTACATTAACCTTTTGAGTCCATAAGAGGCAAACAATCCCACAATGGTAATCGTGGGTAAGGATCAAGATGCTGAAAGGAAACAATGAAAGCCAGTGAAAAGTCAATGCCTGTTAAAGGAATGTTATAAATCTAATAGACCTCAGAATTACAAGAGACTTCCCAATTTCCCTGGTGGGTTTAAAATTCAAATAACTGAAATATTATTTTCTATTTTTTTTATTAAATGCCAAAGTGTTACATGAAGGCAATTCCTATTTCTGTTAAGCTCCAGACAGTAAAGTTTCATAGAGATTAAGAGTGTATGCTATAGTTTGCCTGAGATGAAATACTTATACAAATTGGATTAATCTGATGATTCAAAACATCCGATGAAGCTATTTACATTTTTTTTTGGGGGGGGGGGTAGGCAATGGGGTTAAGTGACTTGCCCAGGGTCACACAACTAGTAAGTGCTATGTGTCTAAGGCCGGATTTGAAATCAGGTCACCCTGAATCCAGGGCCGGTGCTCTATCCACTGCGCCACCTAGCTGCCTCTTTTTAAAATTTTTAAATAATAATTCTTTGTTGCATGATACTGCTTTTCCTTCCATATGTACAAAATTAATGCTTAAATAAAACAAAAGTGATTTTAAAGTCAATTCAGAAGTGTTCGTTAGGCATTTTAAATGGGACCTTACTATAGCTAAATCACTTTATTTGATTCATTGCATTAAGGTTTGGAAGAAAGTTTAAAGATCATCTAGGTCATTCTTTTATTTTGGAGATGAAAAAAAAAAGCCGAGAGGATAAATGACTTTCTCAGGGTCACAAAATAGTAAATTCTGGATAAAATCTGGGTCTGCTGATTCCAAAAAAAACCAATACTGTAGTTGGACCCCTTCCTTTTTTTCCCTAGGATACTTTCCAGAATAACTATTCTATTACCAACTTTTGAATCTTCAATACTACCTTGCTCTTAATAAATTGATAATAATAATTGTTACTATTATTATAAACCACTAGCGTTTATATAGCACCTTAGGGTTTGCAAATCACTTTACGTGTGATGTCTCATCTATTTCTCACAACTCAGTGAGATAGATGCTACTGTTGTATTTTAATATATGACATATATTTATGTGCATATTTTTAATATATGAGGAAACAGAGACTAAGAAAGGTTAAGTTATTTGGTGAGGATCACACTGCTAGTGTCTGAGGCAGGACTTATAATCAGGTTTTCCTGATTGTAATTATAGGACTGAATTCATCCTGTTTCCTGGCTGCCATGTGATATGGCCTCTGATTTTGCTTAGAAAATTAAGGACCCCCAAATGGTCCTTCTTTATCTCTACTCATTTCCATCTCTTCCCTTTTTTTCCTATCTCACATAAATATGGAATCTTTTTTCTTCTCAAACTTAACCTTCCTATTCGTGGTCTTGGTGCCACTCAGTGACACCTCTTCTAGAATTCTTGTTCTTTCAATTAAATTGAAAAACAATAGTAACACCAACAACAGAAGCAATATCAAACATTTGACTACTCAACCAAATTGTTCTCATTCTCATTCAACTTACCTAAACTGTAACTACTAATTATTTACGCTACATTTCACCTGGAATATCCTTACTCAGCATCTGTCAGGAGTCAGTAAACTAACATTTGGACTTTATTGGCCCTAATATTATTGTTGGAGATTTCTATTTAGAAGTGTTCCTTATGATCATTATCGACAGTAACTAAGTCTTCCAAAAGATGTCTAAATGCAAATCCAAGAAAATGGATTTTGAGAGGCATATGTCTATTCCCTTAAGGGATTTGTGGTCCCTGAAAATGATCCCTTTTAAATTTTTCCCTCACTTAACACATTTTAACAATTTATTTTTATACACATATGTATCATTTCAATTGGTTACATAACCATATTTTTATTAATGTAGTTTAGTGTTCAACAATGGTCAGAGGGGAAAAAAAAGATTAACTTGTTATTGGTTAACCACATTTTCCCCCTAGAATCACTTCATGTTGGCCACAAGAGATTTTTAATATAGTTTCTCCCCCTATGGCCATCTCTGCCTCCTGTCTTAGGTATTACATAAATTTGGCAACAATAATTTTGTATGACCAAATTGCAATCCTTGTAAGAGAGCAATCACTTTCAGAGCCCCATATATATGCCAAGAGTACATACATACATGCATGGATACATGCATACATATGTGTGTTTATGCTTCTCAAAAGAAATTTCATGCCATTAGCATATTCTAGCAATCTCTTATGTGAGATTCCATCCTTTTAGTATAGGAAATCAAAATTCAGCTTAATTTTTAATAAGTTAATAGTTATATATGACATTATTTAGGTCTATGTGAGTTATTAAATAAGAATCTAAAAATTGGAAGTTTACTTCTAATGGAGATCATCAACTTGTCTTACAGACATTACACATTAAATCATCAGGCTCATCTTTTTATCCAAATCCAGATTTTTAGTGATTTCTTTACAGTCATGTAGCTAATGGTAGAGTTGCATATGTAGTCAGACTTAAATGTAATTCCTATTATATTCATCAAGCAAAAATAGGAATCTGTTGACTGTTCTTTTTGTGCTGTCCCAAATGATAGGAACCATAAATGGAATATGATGAGATCCATGTATCTAGCAAGTTAATCTAAAACAAGTACCACAACAAAGATGGTTAACTTTAGAAGTAAAATTTTGCCACTGAGTTTTCAAAGTTATCTTGCTGTACATACTTGGGGCTTACTAAGAACTGATAATTTAGCCAAACACCAAAAAGTACAAAATATTTGGGAAAACATACTTGGAAATAATAATCATGCTTACCAAATGGCCCATATATTCAATTAGTTAGCAGTCTAACACAAATGGTCATACATGTGAGAGTGCCCAAACCTTATCCTGATCATCTACTTTGAAAATATATATTCCTTACTCTTTCTTGACTAAAGAAATGAAATTTCATTTCCAAGGTATGAAGACTAGCAGACCTCATACGTAACAAACTGTCAGGAATATAAATAATTCACTCTAACAACTAAAACAGACACATTAAAAACAGGATTATTAATAATAATGATGTTTACCAAACGACCTCTGGTGTACAACTTACAAAACGATATGCGACATATCAAGAATCTTAGTATACATTTGAATATACATGGTGTGCCCCTGCCTATCTACCCACTCACGAAATGGGAATTCATGTAGTAGGAAAGCACAAGACAACCAGGAACTTCATACTCTCCTTTCCATCCTCGCTTCTCTAACCAACCCCCTATACTAAATTACTCTTCATTATCCCTTCATATTATAGAAATCATATAAAATTATGTCAGTTAATAACATGACAAGGAAATTTTGTTAATATTTCTGTTTAATATTTTAATGTGACAAAACATATGTTTAATGGAATTATTCACTCCCTTTCCAGCAGCTATAATCTCCCTCTCCACTGACTCTTTCCTTTCTATTTCCATTTTGCCACTATATTGGGGAAAACAAAAATAAGAATCACAACAATGAAAAACAGTTTTTCACTGAGTTCTTTTGTGTATTTCAGTCTCTTCCCTTTATGATATAAATTATTTAGATGGATCTTCCTAAAATAGAGATTAAGTCATGTGACTATTTTTGCTTGGGAAAAAATTTATACACCCCCCCCCATCCAAGGCCTTCCTAGCCTTATGTAGCCAGAGTCACTACTTTGCTGCTTATGTTCTTGCTTATAACCAATCTGGTCTAATTAATGTCTCATAAAGTAGTTTATTGTTCCCCAGTGGGCAGCTGCTCATACTGTTCTGCTACACTAGAATGTCCTCATTTTTTCTTTTTCCTTTTCTAAATTTTTTCTGTTCTTTTGGGCCCAGATAAATTCCTTACTCCTTTATAAATACTTCAGCAGACCTAAAGCCTACTCACAACCTTTCTTCCCTTTCCTTATAATTTTAAATGTTATTTAAGTGTTTCATTTATAGATTATAAACATTAATAGATTATCCACTATAACCCCATTCTGTGTAGGTTTCTTATAATAAAGTAAAATAATTAAGTTAAATAGTCTCATTGGTAAACATGTATAATGAGTCTGCTCCTGTAGAACTCCCTTCACATATGTATTTTTAAAAACATTTTTAACTAAAAATATTTTTCTCTCTCCCATTCTCCAACCCCATTGAAAAAGAGAAATGAAAGACAAATTCCTTGTAACAAACATGCATAATTAAGCAAAATAAATTCCTTCTTGGTACATACAAATACACATATTTGTATATGTTTCATTCTATACCCAAATGCATCACTTCTCTGAAGTGGATGCCATGTTTCATCCTCATTCATCCGTGAGAATGATAGCCATTGTATTGATAACAAAAAGTTCTTAAAACTTTCAAAATTATTATATTACAATTTTGTTATTCTGTAATTGTTCTCCTCTCCTGCTCATTTCATTATTCATCAGTTTATGAAAGTCCTCAAAATTGCACATTTTTTATAATATTGATATTAAACATCCATTTAATTTTCAGGTTTTTGCCACCATAAAAAGTGTTGCTAAAAATATTCTTGTACATATAAGACTTATTCCTATTTCTTTGAACTGTTTTCATATGGATTATTCCTCAGGTTAAGGTTCCAACCCAAACCTTTTCCTTCAACACAAACACTAAAGTTATTTCCTGTGAGAAATCTTAGTTAAATCCCTTTCTTCTGAAAGAAGAAAAAGAGGAAGAAGAGTCCTTTTCTTTAAACTTCAGTCAAATTGCAATTGTCCTACTCTGGTAGAAAAGGATTAGCTTATGTCTCTTCATTGAGAGGGATGAGATGGGAAAATTACATTTATATTTTTATTTACCTTTTTATGTTAATTGTAACTAAAATAGCTTGAGTTACTGGGTGATAATTATATTCTAACAAACCTAAAAGAACAATTCCAATGTTACAGAAACTGTTTGCAAAAATAGCACCGAAGGAATCCTATTAAATTTCTTTGATGACACAGATATGATCTTAATACATGACCTAGGAAAAGTCAAAAGAGAAAAAAAACTATTGATCAATATCCTTAATAAACATTGATTTAAATATTTTAAATTGAATATTTAAATAAATAAAATACTTAAATGAAATATAAAAATGAAATAATGAGACTAACTCCACATCAAAAGGATTTCAGACTTGGGGAACCTGCAGCCTTGAGGCCACATATCATCTTCTAGGTCCTTGGGTGCAGCCTTTTGACTGAGTTAAAGTTTTATAGAACAAATTATTTTATAAAGGGGATTTGTTCTGTGAAGTATGGATTCAGTCAAAGGGCTATACTTGAGGACCTTGGATTATACACTATGACCAGGTCATATTTATCACAGGAATGCTGAGTTGGTTTAATATTAATAAAACCATATATTTAGTAAACCAAATTATTTGAAAATGAACAAAAATCACAGAATTTTATCAATAGATGCAGAAAAACTTTTTACAAAAGAAATCATCTATTTTTGTTAAAAAAAAATAAGAAAAATAGGAACAAATGGTCCTTTCCTTAAAATGTCAAAATGTTAAATAATATATATCTAAAACCAGAAGTATAAAACTTTAGGCCAGCAAAACTTCCAATTGTAACACTATCAGATTAAAGCAAAATTGGGAAAATAAAAAAATAAATAAACCATATTGCAAAGTCTCTTCTCATCCATTGTAGAAGCTGAGAAGTCTTGTGTCATCCTCCTTGTAATTCCCTAGTACCTGATTTCCATCTCTCTAGGATCTTATGCATTTTTAAATGAATGTGAGAACTTTGGAATTTGGCTATAAAATTGCTAGCATTTACATTTTTTTAGGGGCAGGGTGTTGAGAAGTGTATTATTTCTCTTTACACACTCATTCTAATAGATCTGGGAATGTTTCATTTATGATTTCTTCTTTTTTTATTTATTTAGCATTTTATTTTTCCCTAGTTCCATGTAAAAACAATTTTAACATTTATTTTTGAAACCTTAAGTTCCAAATTCTTTCCTTTCCTGCCTCCCCAACTCTTCCTCCCCCTCATTGAGAAGGCAAGAAATTCAGTATAGGTTATACATGTGTAGTCATGCAAACATTTCCATATTAGTCATATCGTGAAAGAAGACATAAGCAAAAAAAAAAAATTCAAGAAAAATAAAGTAAAAAAAATATGTTTCAATCTGTATTCAGAAACTACCAATTCTTTCTCTCAGGATGGATAGCATTTTCAACATAAGTCCTTCAGAGTTTTCTTGGATCATTGTACTGCTCAGAATAGCTAAGTCATTTGCAACTGATCGTCTTACAATATTGCTGTTACCTTGTAGACAGTATATTTAAATTAGCATCAGCTCATGTAAGTGTTTTCATGGTTTTTTTTGAGAGCACCCTGCTCATCATTTCTTATAGACAGTAGTATTGCATTATAAGCACATATCACAATTTGTTCAGCCATTCCCCAATTGATGGGTATCTCTCAATTTACAATTCTTTGCCATCAGAAAAGAGCTGAGAGAGAGAGATAGATTGATAGATAGATAGATAGATAGATAGATAGATAGATAGATAGATAGATAGATAGATATTGATATATATTACATATAGGTCCTTTTCCTTTTTAATCTCTTTTGTGATACAGGATTAGTAATGGTATTGCTAGGTCAAAGGATATGCATGGTTTTATAATCCCTTGGGCATAGTTTCAAATTGCTCTACAGAATGGTTGAATCAGTTCACAAGTCCACCAACAGCACATTAATGTCTCATTTTTCCCATATCCCCTCCAACATTTATCATTTTCCTTTTCTGTCTTATTAGCCAATCTAATAGGTATAAGGTAGTACTTCAGACTTATTTTAATTTGCATTTCTCCAATCAATACTGTTATAGCATTTTTTTCATATGGCTATAGATAGTTTTGATTACTTCATCTGAAAACTGCTCATATCTTTTATATCATTTGTCAGTTGGGGAATGACTCTTGTTTTTATAAATTTCACTCATTTTTCTATATCTTTGAGAAATGGGGCCTTTATCAGAGAAACTTACTTCCATTTATTTTTCACAGTTACTATTGCTAACTGTATTTCACTTCATCCTTCCCCCCGTCCCATTTATTCTATTCTCTTTCCTTTCACCCTGTCCCTACTCAAGTGTTTTACTTCTGAATGCCCTCTCCACCAATCTGCCCTCCCTTCTATCACTCCCCTCCCCCCTTCCCTTATCCCTCTCCCCTTCTATTGTCTTGTAGGGTAAGATACATTTCTATGCCCAGTATAGTGTACGCATTATTCCATCTTTGAGCCAATTCTGATAAGAGTTTCACTCACTCCCACTTGCCTTTACCCTACTCCCCTCTAATGTAAAAGCTTTTTCTTGCCTCTTTTATGTGAGATAATTTACCCCACTCTACCTCCCCCTTTCCCTTTCTCTGAGTACATTCCTCACTCACACCTTAATTTTATTTTTTTCTAAGATATTGTCCCTTCATATTCAAGTCATACCTGTGACCTCTGTCTATATATACCCCATCTGCCCTAATAATGATAAAGTTCTTATGACTTACAAGTATCATCTTCCCTTGTAGGAATGTAAATAGTTTGGCCTTATTCATTATTTTATGATTTCCCTTTCCTGTACCCCTTTTTATGCTTCTCTTGAATCATGTATTTGAAAGTCTTTTTTTTTTTAATTCAGCTCTGGTCTTTTTATCAAGAATGCTTGAATCCTCTATTTTGTTGAATGTCTGTTTTTTCCCCCTGAACTCAATTTGGCTGAGTAGATTATTCTTAGTTGTAAGTTTAGCTCCTTTGCCCTCTGAAATAGCATATTCCAAGCTTTCTGCTCCTTTAATGGAGAAGCCATAAAATCTTATGTTATCCTGACTGTGGCTCCACAATACTTGAATTACTTCTTTCTGGCTGTCTGCAATATTTTCTCCTTGACCTGGGAGCTCTGGAATTTGGTTGTAATATTTCTGGCAGTTTTCATTTTGGGATCTCTTTTAGGAGGTGATCAGTGGATTCTTTCAATTTCTATTTTACCCTGTGGTTCTAGAATATTAGGGCAGTTTTCCTTGAGAATTTCTTGACATATGTTGTCTAGGCTTTTCCCCTTTTTTTTATCATAATTTTCAGGTAGTCCAATAATTCTTAAATTCTCTCTCCTGGATCTATTTTCCAGATCAGTTGTTTTTCCAATGAAATATTACACATTGTCTTCTATTTTTTCATTCTTTTGGTTTTTATTGTTTCTTGATTTCTCATAATGTTATATCAGCTTTTATTTGCACCATTCTAATTTTTAAGGAATTGTTTTCTTCAGTGAGTTTTTCCCCCCCCATTTGGCCAGTACTACTTTTTAAGGACATTTTTTTTCAGTGAATTTTTGCACCTCTTTTTCCATTTGGCCAGTTTGTTTTTTAAGGCATTCTTCTCCTCATTGTCTTTTTGTACTTCTTTTACCATTTACCTGAGTCTGGTTTTTTGGTTTGCTCGTTTGTTTTTGTTTTTTGCTAGGCAATGGGGTCACACAGCTAGTTAATGTCAAATGTCTGAGGCTGGATTTGAACTCAGGTCCCCTTGACTCCAGGGCCAGTGCTCTATCCACTGTGCAATCTAGGTGCCCCAGTCTGTTTTTTAATTTTATTTTATTCAGTATTTTTTGTTCCTCTTTTACCAAGCTGTTGACTCATTTTCATGATTATCTTGTGTCACTCATTTATCTTCCTCATTTTCCTCTACCTCCTTTATTTGTTTTTCAAAATCCTTTTTGAGCTTTTACATGGCCTGAAACCAATTTGTATTTTTCTTGGAGGCTTTGAAAAATGTAAGAGTTTTGGCTTTGTTGTCTTCTTTTGAGTGTGTTTTGTTCTTCCTTGTCACCATAGTAACTTTCAATAGTCATAGTTTTTTCTGTTTGCCCATTTTCCCAGCCTATCGCTTGACTTTAGACTCTTTGTTAAAATAAAGCTCTGCTTCCAGGGTGGAGGATTCACTGTCCCAAGCTTCAAGGGGTTTGTACAGCTGTTTTCAGTGATATTTCTAGGGATCTGTAAGGTTTCAGTTCTTCCAAAGTGGCATGATCTAAGGAGAGGTATGTTTACTAATCTCCTGGCCTATGTTGTGGTTTGTGAGTGACAAGCACTCTTTTCTGCCCTGAAATTATGAAGATGGTCACCACTCCACTGCAGCCCCAAGCTCTGGTGTGCCAGTGTTCCAACTCACCCTGGGACTGCCATCTAACACTGTGGCCCAGATCTGAGTATGGACAAAGCAACAGTGTCTTGTGCCAGTGTTAGCAAAGAGTCTCCTATAATCTCTTTCCGACCATTTCTTTGTCCCCCTTTACTGTATGCGGGCAGAGAGCTCTGGAAGCAGTTGCTTCTGCTGTTAATTTGGTAGCTCCCAAGGCCTGCTCCTGGTTTACTTAGGTCTCATCTGCATTGTTGTGGTCTATGCTGTACTGTACTCTGCTCTTACTCAGATGTGACAGACCTTTCCTACTAACTTCTAAGTTGTCTTTGGCTAGAAAATTATTTCACTCCATCCTTTCGTGGATTCTGCTACTCCAGGAATTGTTTTATGGTATTATTTAAAGGTGTTCAGGGTGGTTTTGGGGAGAGCTGAGGTGAATCACTGCCTTTTCTCCACCATATTCCCATTTATTTTTTCTTAACTTATATATGCTAGGCTTTTGTTATTAATTGGTGTTTGCAGAGAGTCCAATGAATGTTTCTTAAATGATATCTCTTTGATTCTTTTTTTTTTCCTCCAGAGAAAATCTTCATGAGTTCAATCCAGCCTCAGACACTTATAAGCTGTATGACCCTGGGCAAGTCACTTAACCTCATTTCCCTCAGTTCCTCATCTTTAAAATGAACTGAAGAAAGAAATGTCAAATGATTTCAGTATCTTTGCTAAGACAACTCCAAATGGGGTCACGAAGAGTTGGACATGACTGAAATTACTGAACAACATTATGTTGTTGTTTCTTACCACCTCCTTGTTCTCTGATGCAAGTATCTCACAAATCTTCTCCTGAAAATAAATTGACCTTTAGAAAAATCTGTTAAACTGACAGTATGTATTAATACAACCTTCACATTTTTTCTCATGTCCTCCCCACCCACAAAAAGGTAGAAACTGCTACAGAAAATATATAATCTTTTGGAATACACCTTCCCCTAACTTAACTGTATTAATATATACAAATTCTTTAAAAAACAGTTAAAATATTGCCAAACTCTATGATCTTTCCAGGCAGAAGTATTCATGCTTCTTTTATTTTCAAACTTTTAAACTGAATTTTTACTTTGTATTTTCCATGAAAGTAATACATGTCATTTTGTACTTTTATTAATGACACCCATGTTCTTATTATATATTTTACTTGTCTCTTCACATTTCTGAGACTTACTGAATTTCAGCCCATTAGAGCACCTAAGTTTTAATTTTTTCCCCATGTATTACTTTCTATTGAATATTTCCCTCGTTCTATACATATATTTGAGTATTTTTATTTCTTTTTAAGTGTATGTCTCTATTAATAAAACATAATATATGCATATATGTCTATATATCTATATCTACATAGCTATAGATATAGCTATATAGATATATGTATGCATGCATACACACACATATGAACATATGCATCACAATTAGAGGAGTTTGCTTTTCTCACCCTTAATTTCACACTGGTAACTTAATCCTATTATTCCATCCATTCAAGATCTCTTTTTATATTATTTCTTTTTTTTTTCTTTTTGATAAGGCAATCAGGGTTAAGTGACTTGCCTAGGGTAACGGAGTATACTGTTTCTTATAATCCAGTTTGTAACCCCCATCTACCAACTTCATATTATTATTTATTACTTGCCAAGCTTTACAGATTTTATTTCTACAACTTCTCTTGTATCAATCCATCTTCCTTATTCTATTCACATCAGTACCACCCTCTCTTAGGCCTTCATCACTTCCTGTCTGCAATAGCTTTCTAACTGGTCTCCCTGCCTACAGTCTTTCCCTCTTCCAATCTATACTTCATAGAACCAAATTCATATTTCCAAGACATAAGTCCAAGTCTGATCATGTCACCTCCTTGCACAAAATGCTCCAATGGCTCCCTATTGACTCTTGTATAAAATGTAAATTTCTTTGTCATTGAAAGACCTTTACAATCTAGCTCTATTACCTTTCCAGAGTTAGCACACATTACTATCCTTCATGAACTCTCAGTTCCAGAGAAAATGGCCTGCTTGTTTTTCTAGTTATGTGATATTACATCTCCTATTTCCATGTCCTGTGCATAGGCTCTCTCTCCAAAACCTATATTGTACTTACTCCTCTCCTCTACCTCTTAGAGGTGTATGGTTCAGCTCATGTCACATCCAACCTACATGAGACCTTTCCTGACATTCCCAGTTGCTACTACCATCACTCCTTTTTCTAATTATATAATTTACTTTGCATGTAGTCTGCAATTACTTTTATGTATACATGTGATGAGGATGGGATCTAGACCCCAAAAAGGAAAAACCCTGGAGTTTCCCACATGGCCAAATCGCTGGCATTCCCCTGAGGCTAGAATCCCACCAACTAGTAGCTTTTCATTGTGGCTAAGCAGCCCAATCTCCCAATTCTTTGTTACCCTTCACCTAGCCTAGCCCTCCATTGTTTAACCTCCCTATGGTCACTTCGCACCCTTAATCCTATCTAGGCTTCATTCTCCTTTGGCCACATGGTCCAGGTTCCTGGAGTTCTATTGCCTCATAGACTACTTGGCCACTCCTAGATCCCTCCCATAGTCTTTCTGTATGTAAGGTCTATCTTGTCTCCAATGAGACGCTCAGATTCTTATAATCTAGCCAATAGCTTACTAACGTTCAGACTCCTGAGTCTGCCCAATATGAAGGATGTTCTAATAAACCTTGTTTTTAACTCAAAGAAAGCTTGGGTCAAATTATTTTGGGCAAGACCCCCGTATTCTGATTTTGGGGTCCCAATACTCTTAAACCCCTAAACCTAAACACATGGAATATTTACTCTCTTTGAGAGCAGGGCCTATTTCATTTTTTTCTTTTTATTCCAAGTGCTTTACAATACCTGACTTCTAGTAAATACTTAATAAATGCTTATTAATTGACCCACAGATTTGTTGAGCATATAGCCTATGCTTTCGTCTCAATCATAGAAAATAAATGTTGAACAAATCAAGTGCAGAGATTGAATCTTTGGGCCACTCCATTAAAAAGCTTCTTCCCTTATGGCACTGATCCATTTACCAATGTCTTTTGGAGCAGGTCACTTCAGTAGTTCTAAGCTTGCTTGACTGTTCACTCAAACATGCATTTTTATTTCATAGGGGAAAACAAAAGTCAGTTTCCTGAACAAATATGTAAACAAAAACAGTGTTTTTGGAAACTTCCTTTATGGAAGGCATTGCTAACATATTGCACATTGAATCAAAAAGTTTAAGTTCATGTTTTGGATTCATGATAATGGTATAACCTGACACAATTCATTGACTTCTTTGAAATTCAGTTTCTTCTCTCCAAAGTGGGGATAAATAGTACCTAACCCATTGTGAGGATAAAATGAGATAATATATACAAACGATTTGGTCAAAGCTACCTGATTTTATTAAGAAAAGCCTTGTTTTCATTTAAGTAGCAACCAATTTCTGTGAGGATTAAAGAATGTAAGGGAAATGTGCATTTAAACCAGCAACAGCACATCTGTCCTTAATCAGGAGTTCCTTAATTCTAGGTTGTGACTTTTTGCTAAAGGGCAGAATAGGGTGTTTCATCCTAACTGTGAAATTCCTCACTTTTATTGTTTCTTACCAGCACTTCCAAATCTTGTAAATATTTCTTCATTGCACTATTATATAATGCAATGCCTGGTATCTCTCAGCTCTGTATGCTGATCTATGTGAGGCATCTTCTGTCAAATAAGTCAGGACCCCTTGCCAGCTAAAAGTGATTAATCAAATCTGCAGAACAGTTTCATAATCAGTATTCAGTCTCACAGTATGCTACAATGAACCCTTAGCAGTTTTTACATCCACTTAGTTTTAGTTCAGCTTACAACTTTAGTTTAGGAAGCAGTACTGATTTCTATGGAGAAATCAATGACTTGGGAACTAAACTCCTTGAATTCACTCAAGGCAGTAATTAACATGGTTATGTATAGTGTATTTAGTATGCATAGCTGATACACACACAACACACACACACACACACACACACACACATGCCAAGAACCAAAGGCCTTGTATTTCGCTGCACAAATGTAAATGTAATAATTCCTCCCATTCACCTCCACACTCATTTATTCTCTAATCTCAGACAGAAAGCAAGACTACTTAAGATCAAATTGATATATTGCCAATAGGACACTAATACCACTACAAACCCCAAATTTTTTATTGAGTATACATTTCAGGGAATTCAAAATACAGCTATAATACATCATGGAAATCTAGAAAAAGTGGAATAAATGTTGCATATAAGTTAAGAAGCCCCTGATTGGGTAGAATTGATTTTTACTTAAATAGTATAGGTAGAAACTGATTCCCTTTTTATAGAAAGGTTCTACTCTATTCAAAAAAAAAAAAGATCCACAGGTTATTTAGTGACCTTTAGACCTGTAAGGTTGCACATTTGAAAACTCAGAAATAATACTCTACCTTACTTTGAGGCTTAGCTCAAATGTCACCTACTCAGTGAAGCCTCCCTTATGCCCCTAGTTGCTAGTTTTTTTTTTCTCTCTTGAAATTACTCAGCAGAGTGGAATGTACATTGTATATGCTTAATAAATATTGGATTAAATTATATGACTCCCAAATTCTCAAATTAATGCAGAAGTATAAAGAAAAAAATCATTAGGATCAAAAGGCCAAAAAGGTAGAATGGGACTGGCTGGTCTTTTTGGCACACATTGCCTGTACCCTTTGCCTTTTTATTGTTTATTCCAGTTGCCATCAATCAATAATAAATTAAGATTTATTAATTGCTAACTGCTATATATCAGGCAATGTGCAAGTTGCTGGGAATAAAAATTAAAAAGTAAGGGCAGACCTTGTCTGCAAGGAGTTTGCATTCTACTTAATCTCTCATCTCTTCATCTATAACGGCACTACTAAAATTCTAACATTACAATGCTGTTTATGTGAAACATAGCTCCTTTTACTCTATTTTAATGTATAGGCAAAAATGTAATTAACAATAAAAATCATGTTTTGAGAAATAAGGAAAGTGAAGAAATGGATGTGCTCTGTTGCCACAAATGTGTGTTTACTGCCATTGTTCTTGTTACCATGGCTCTTTCATTGACCTCTAAGATGTCCATGGAGGATATTTAAACATATAGATGGCAGCCTTGTCCACCAAGGGAATAAAAGGTGACAGGATGACTTAGAAAGTCAATTCAAAGTTTGTTTCAAAAACTGCAACATATAATTTAACTTGAAACTTATTTAAACCTGAAAGGTTATTAGATGTTATTTAGTACAAGTCATTCATTTTCCAGATGATGAAACTGAGTTCCAGAGAGGTAATGTGTGACCGAGGTCACACACAGTAAAAAGCAGAGGGTCACACTCAGCCTTCTCCTCCCATATGTGAAATTCAACATTATTTTGACTAAATCCTATTTTCTTCCTGATTACAGTCTTTTCTTAAAGAATGTAGACAGAACAAATAGCTACCACTGAAGTAAAGAAAAATCATAAAAATCAATTGTTATATTTATACTTCTCAAAATTATTTATTTCTTTATGCCTAGATCCAGAGCTAATTCTTTCTTTCATTCAACTATATACAGGGTACCACCAGATTTTCACATATGAAAGCATTTTCTATGTAAAGCTTCTTCCTTAAATTCAAGACTTGTAAAATTCATGTAAAGTGGCTAACTGAAAATATATTAAAATTATCAATGGGCAATAATCAAAACAAAGGATAGTATTTAAAGAATTAATTTGAAGAATCCATGGAAACTGAAACATAATTCATGATTTTACTAATTGTTCTTCCTTGCTATGGCTAAAATATATTTCATTGTTTAATCATACCAAATACACAGCTTTTAAAATATCAATAAAATAGTATGTAGTTTTTATATAAAAACTTTATTGTACTTGGCCTCTTCTAAGTTTTTTTCTTCAGATATACACACATACACACACACACATATACACATACATACACACATGTACACATTTTAAAGCCATTCTTTCTCATGATGTTTCTGTCACAGTTTTGACAAAATATAATCATTTTTCACCTCCTTTATTATCTTTGATGTCTTTGTAGCTTTTGACATTGTTGATGACTTCCTCCTTGAAAATAATTATGCTTTGAATTTCGTAGGGCAACATTCTAAACTCCTCAACTTCACTTTTTCCTTTAATTTTTCTTCCTTCATTATTTCTCTTTTTCCTCATACTGAGCCCATGATTTTTTTTTGTCCTCTGTCTTTCCGTGTATAAACACTCACCCTTAGACATCCCTTGAAAGGAGATGGGAGGATGAAATTTAAAACTTAATATGAGAAAAAGCCAGATTAATCTTATCTGGAATATGTGCTCATCAATAGATACTTGAGATTTATGTGAACACTTTAGACTGTTACCATTACCCTAGTTCCTTCCCACTGACCATAGTCAAAAACAGGTAGCTGGAACCTCTGTTGAGGAATTTCCACTTTCTGAAGGAACATTCATGCTATCAGTAAAGAGCTTTGCTGGGGCCAAAATTGGAGAATTCTCAGGGAAATAGAGAAACCCATACTAAGTAATGCAAAAGTCCTGTTGCTGGAGAGTTTTTGAGACCCTAGGGCCTTCCCAAGATTGGTTATTTTATACTTTAATGTTCTTTTGCCATGATGTTGGCAAATGGCTATATTAAAATCAGATAATCAGTGTCAGGATGTCCTTGATGCTGCCTCTTATAATCCTAAGGTTCAGTTCCTTAAAGTGGGGTGCTTAGTAGGTGTGAAAGATCTTAGAATAATGTTTTTTGATTACATAAAGTTCATAGGATTGCAATAGGAAACAAATGTGATAAAATAGTTCTTTTTTAAAAAAGTTTATTAATCTCATATTAAGAACTCTGCCTTAATAGAGGGAGGGATGAGAATGACCATTCAGTTGATGGGACTATACTGCCAAACTAATTTTGAGATTCTACTTCACACCCAATAGAATGGCAAAGAGGACCAAAAAATGGAACATGGCAAATCCTTGAGGAATTCTGGGAAAGCAGGGAGATTGCTGAATTGTTGGCAGACCTGAGAATAAGTACAATTATTCTCAATTTCAAATTATACACAAAATGTTACTAAAGAGTGCATGACCTTTAACCTAGATGTTGTGTTGTAGTTGTTGTTTGTCCTTTGTGTTTTGTTAGGGTCAATGTGCAGTGTTTCTGGCTGTGGCTGATTAGACCAATATAAGCTCTGAAGGCTCTACCACAGGTCAGGCAGGGAGGGAGATGTCTCTAAATTTGTACATCTCATGTTTCTTTTGAACTACTATAATTCTTCTTTGCTTATAGAGCATAGTACCTTCTTTGATGCAGATACACCATGCTGGACAATGCTGTGCTAGTGTCTCCTATGTCTCACAATTGATACCAATGTTCTTCAGAAAGAATTTGAAAAGTCCTTATATTGTTTCTTCTGATTATCATATCATATGCCTTCTGTGAGTTCTCAATAAAATAGTCTTCTAGGAAAATATATGTTTGGCATTCAGTAGAGTTTGAGTGTTTGGTATTTCAGCTCAAGAAAGGACCTCAGTGCCCTGTTCCTCTTCTTGCCAGGTGATATTCTGAATCTTCCTAAGACAATTCAAATGAAAGGACTCACGATTAAATATGTTATCCATCTCCAAAGGAATAATTGATGTTGTCTGAATACACACTGAAGCATACTAATTTTCTCCTTCCTTTTTTTTTTCCTTCCTTTTTCTTTCTTTTTCTTGGTGGGGGGGGGAATCTTCTTGTACAAAATGAGTAATATGAAAATGTTTTACATGATTGTACATGTATAACCTGTATCAGATTGCTCACTCTCTCAGGGAGGGCAGAGGGGAGAGATGGAAGGAAGATCAGAATTAATTAAAAATGTTAAAAATTGTTTTAACATGCAATTGGGGAAAACTGAAATATTATTTTTAGGAAGGACAATTCAAATGGAAGTGGTTTAATTTTCTGGCATGGTGCTCATAGACTTTCCTAGATTCACAGGCATACAACAATGAGGTCAACACAGTGGTTCCGCAGACCCTTCAGTTTGTAAACAGCCTAATTAAGAGCCAGCTCTAGCAATGCATGCATCAACCTCATCATCTAAGTATACATGCCTGTGAAATACACTGCCAAGGAAAGTGAATTAACCCATAGGATTTAAAATTTCTCTATTTGCTATAATTGAATGGTTCCAAATATGAATGTGATGCAATGCTGGCTGGTGGAGAACCTCTATTTTCTTGGTGTTCATTGTTAGGCCAAAATTAGCAAGGCATAGAACTGATCCATACTTTGTTGCATCTCATCCTCAGCAGCTGCATTGAGTGAAAAATCATTTGGAAACAAAAAGTTGAGCACCGAACTTTGGGAAGCCAAGATGGTGGAGTAAGCAACAAATTACTGTAACTCTCCCACGCTTACCTCCAAACAACCATGCAATCGTGCCTCAAAAACAAATCCTGGAGCAGCAAAACCAGCAAAAAGACAGGGGGAAACTATCTTTTAGCCCATGAAACTTGGAAGATTTGCAAGAAAGGTCTATCTCACTCCAATAAAAGGGGGATGCAGTCCAGGACAGGAGATGTCCCAGCAGGCCAGCAGTGAGCCCCACCTCAGCAGACCAGTGAAAAATCTTGAGCCCCAATGTGGTGGAGCAGGCAGGCACCAACACTGGGACTCCCCATGTGCCTTAGCATAGCCAAGGAAAGAGAAGACACCAGCTCTGAGAACCACCACAGAATTCACTGTAGCCATGAGCAAACAGGAATCTCAGGAGGCCAGACGCCCAGTTGCTTCAGTGTAACCCAGGGCAATCAAGCATCCTCAACAACCAGATCCCCATGTGCCCTGGGGAAATGCAGAAACACCCCCACTGGCTTCAATACATGCCAGACAATAGCACTAGGACACCAGCTCAGTACCAGGTAAGCTGCTAGATGCCTACAGCTGCCATCAGCACCAGCCACCCCTTATCCTAACCCCTCAGTGCAGCACCAGACATGAGGGTCCCCTGTGGGCCTCAGGGCAACATCAGTGCAGCACCAGGTAAACAGCTAGGGCCCACAGTCCCTGACACAAGAACCTTGAAACAGTGTCCATTCCACCCTGGGAGCAGAGCTCAAATTTAAAAGAAAGGAAAAAGGCAAAAAAAGATAAGCAAAGAACAATAACAACAAAAAAGAATCTAACCATATAAAGTTATTATGGTGACAGGGAAGACCAAGACAAACTCAGAAGGGGACAACAATGTCAAAACACCTATGGGAAAAGCCCCCCCAAAACTGGAAGTGTTCTCAAGCCCAGAAAAAACTGCTGGAGGAGCTCAAAAAAGAGCTTAAAAATCATAAAGGAGAGGTAGAAGAAGAATTTGGAAAAGAAATGAGAGTGATGCAAGAGAATTATGAAAAAAAGACTAAATAGCTTGGAAAAAGGACACAACTGCTTAAAAAAAAATTGGCCAAATGGAAAAGGAGATACAAAAATACACTGAAGAAAACAACTCCCTAAAAGTACAATTGGCCAAATGGAAAAGGAAGTATAGAAGCTAACGGGGGGGGGGGGAACTCCTTAAAAGTTAGAATTGGGCAAATGGAAGCTAAGAATCAATCAAACAAATTCAAAATAATGAAAAAAAAAGAACAAAAAAAAAAAGAACCTCATTGGAAAAAACAACTGACCTGGAAAATAGACCTAGGAGAGACAATGTCAGAATCATTGGACTATCTGAAAGCCATAATCAAAAAAAGGACCTGGACAACATTTTTCAAGAAATTATCAAGGAAAATTGCCCTGATATCCTGGAATAAGAAGGTAAAACAGTCACTGACAGAATCCACTGATCACCTCAGGAAAGATACCAAAATAAAAAACTCTATAGAACATTATAGCCGAATTACAAAACTATCAGGTCAAGGAGGAAAAAAAGAAACTGTAAGTGATCAGAAAAAACAATTCAAATATTAGGGAGTCACAATCCAGCCAAGAATCAATTACTGGTGAAATTAAGCATAATATTCTGAGGGAAAAATGGTTATTCAATGAAATAGAAGGATTTCAAGCTTTCATAATTAGAAGACCAGAATTGAACAACAATAACAACAAAAAATATTAATCTCCAATATCAAGACTCAAGAGAAGCCTAAAAAGGCCAAAAGAAAAAGAAAGAAAAGAATACATGAGGGATTGAATGGAGCTGAATTGTTTACATCCCTAAATGGGAAATGTAATTCTAAAATCTTGTGCCACTAATGGTACAGCTAGAAGGAATATATGTAGACAGAGAGTATGGGTATAAGGTGAATTTGAAGCAATAACTTAAACATAATTAAGAAATGAGAAAGAAGAAGACACTGGGTGCAGAAGGAAGGGAGAAGTAGAATGGGGTAAATTAGTTCTTATCAAGAGGCATGAAAGACATTTTAGTGGAACGAAAGGTGGGAGGCAGAGGATGGGTGATAGGAATAGATTGAACCTTATTCTCTTCAATATTGCCCCAAAGATGGAACAATATACACAATCAGTTGAAGATAGAAATCTATCTTACCAGATAGGAAAGTAGGGGAGGGAAGAAATTAAGTAAAAGCAGGGGAGAAGAGAGGACTGACAGAAGAGAGGGCAGACCAGGAGAGGGGGTAGAGAGAAGCAAAACACTGTCAAAGAACGAAAGAGTTGAAAAGAGGAAGAGGACAAGCAGGAGGAAAAATACGATGGGTAGAAATACACAGCTAGCAATCATAAGTGTGAATGTGAATGAGATGAACTCTCCCATAAAATGGAAGCAGATAGCGGAGTGGATCAAAAATTAGAATGCTACAATACATTATTGACAAGAAAGACACTTTAAGCAAAGAGACACACAGAATCAAGGTAAGGGGCTAGAGCAGAATCTATTATGCTTCAGCTGAAGTTAAAAAAAGAACAACAGGGTAACAGTCCTGATCTCAGACAAAGTAAAAGCAAAAATAGTCTTAATTAAAGGAGTTAAGGAAGGAAATTTCATCTTCCTAAAAGTTACCAGAGACAATGAAATAATATCAGCACTAAACTTACATGGACCAAGTAGTATAGCATCCAAATTCTTAAAGGAGAAATTAAGTGAATTACAGTTTTATGACCAAACAAGAGATAGGGAGCATTATGAAATATAAGATAGAGCATTTTGATTATATTAAATAAAAAACCATTTGCACAAACTAACCAATTCACACAAGATTAGGAGGAAAGCAGAAAGATGGGAAACAATCTTTACAGAAAGTGTCTCTGATAAAGGCCTCATTCCTTATAAAGAGAATGGAGTCAAATTTGGAAGATACAAGCCCTTCCCCAATTGATAATCGGTCAAAGGGTATGAACAGGCAGTTTTCAGATTAAGAAATCAAAACTATCTATACACATGTGAAGAAATGTTCTAAATCACTTGATTAGAAAAATGCAAATAAAAACAACTATTAGGTAGGTACCACCTCATGCCTATCAGATTGACTTTTATGACAAAAAAAGAAAATGATAAGGGTTAGAGAGGATATGGGAAAGTTGGGACACTGATGCACTGTTAGTGGAATTGTGAACTGATCCAAAAGCATTCTGGAGAGCAATTTGGAATTGTGCCCAAAGGGTAACCAAATTCTACATACCCTTTGATCCGGCAATACCACTATTAGGTCTGAATCCCAAAGAGATCATACAAAATGGAAAAGGATCTACATGTGCAAAAATATTTATAGCAGCCCTTTTTGTGGTGGCCAAGAATTGGAAATTGAGGGAATGCCCATCAGCTGAGGAATAGCTGAACAAGCTGTGGTATATGAATGCAATGGAATACTGTTGTGCAATAAGAAATGATGAACAGGTAGATTTTAGAAAAACCTGGAAAAATTTGTACAAACTGATGTAAAGTGAAATGAGCAGAACCAGAAAGACATTGTACACAGTGTCAACCACATTGTGTGATGACCAGCTATGAATGATCAGCTCTTCTCAGGAACACAATGTTCCAAGACAAATACAAGGGAGTCACAAAATAAAATGCTATCCACATCCAGATAAAGAACTGATAAACTCTGAATACAGACTGAAGCACATTTTTTCATCTATTTTATTCTTTTTTGTGTTTGTTTTTTCCTTGTAATATTTCTTCTTTCACAGCTGTGACTAACATGGAAATACGTTTTCCATGATAGCACATGCATAACCAATATCAAATTGCCTACCATTTTAGAAAGAGAGGAGGGGAGCAGAAGGATGGAGAAAATTTTGAATCTTAATGTCTTGTAAAAATGAATGCTAAAAATTGTCTTGATAGCTAATTGGGAAAAAATAAAATACCTTTAAAAATTGAGCACTAACTCTCTCTCCACTTTAGTCTTTCCTTGTAGCCTTTTCAAATTAAATAGTTTTCTGTCAATGCAAGAGTTGACCTTGATGTCATTTTCATCTTCATTGAAGACATCTGACAACATCACAGAAAGCATCATGCTAAAAAAGATGGAAGCAAGCACCTAGCCTTGGTGCCTGAGAAAACTCAAGAGCATTGTCCATTATCTAGAACCAAGGTGTGTGTATCATCATGGAACTGGAGTACAATACTGATGAAGTTCTCCAGGCTATCAAATTTCACCGTGATCTTCCACAGGCCTTTGTAACTCACAGTATCTAAGGCTGTGGTTAGATCAAGAAACATTGTGTAGATCTCTGTTCTTCTCCTGGCATTTCGTTTGGAGTTGCCAGGCAGCAACCTAGGTAGATGACCATCTTTCAGATGAAGGATCAGCTGATTATGGAGGACTTTGGTAAAAATATTGCCAGCAATGATTAAGAGAAACACACCATGGTCATCACTAGACAACCTATTTCCTTTTCCTATATATATATATATATATATATATATATATATATATATATATATATATATATATATATATATATATATATATATATATATATATATATATATATATATATATATATATATATATATATATATGTATATATATATATATATGGACAATGGAGGCATCATTGATCTCCTGGGTATAACCTCGTCATGCCATATAACTCAGAAGATTGAAGTCCACTTTTTCATAAGCAGCCAGCCCCCTTTCTTGTAAATCCCTGCTTGAACGGAATCAACACCAGGCACTTTGCAACATGAAAGAGGTCTAATGGCATTTAAAACCTCTTCTTCAATTGGAAGTTTGGGTAAAGATGGATTGACTTCAAGCTGAAGTAATTGGCCTGTGGCTTCAGCATTGGTTGATAATACTCTGTTAAGAATACTGTGGAAGAGTTCAGCCCATCTCTCCAGGATACTGTCCTTATCACTGCTCAGTGTGACTCTATCAGTGTTGAATAGTTGAGATGTACTAGACGTCTTTGGCACTTAAATAGTCTTCAGGGCATTGTAGAAGTTCTTTGGATTGTTGCTATTGGCATAAATCTGAATTTCTTCTGTCTTCTTGAAGAGCCAAGAATCCCGCATCTCTCTAAACTTTACTTGCACTTTGCATTTGATGGAGTTAAATGGTGCCTTTTTAGAGACGGACAAACTATCCTGCTGGTAGACTCTGCAAAATTCTTGTTTTTGATTTAGTAGTTTCTGAATTTACCTATCATTTTCATCAGATGGAGTAAATGTAGTGCTGTACACCAAATCTCTGAAGGTGGCCCACTCCCTTTCTGCTTCACTGTTATCAACAATGAGCATGTTCAGCTTTCCTTCCAACTCAGTAACAAACTGTTCATTCAGGAAGAAGTAGTCTAATCTGTTGATGTTGGGTCTTCTGATAGTCATCATGCTTTTGAGCCACAGCTTTAATTGAATGGGAAAGATTAACTGATGGGAGAGGATACGTCTGTGATCAGTCCTGCACTCTGCACTCACATTGCCTTTGTCACTTTCACATCCTTTCTCTTCTCCTTCCAGTGACATATTCTATTAAGTGCCATTATTTGTTTCAAGGGTGCATCCATAAAATTTTGTTGCATTTAGTTAAATGGAAGACAGTGTTGATGATGAGGTCATGAGATACAAAAGTAGAAAGTAACCACTGCTGTTACTGATTCCATTCCTCCCAAGAGCTCCCTGCCATTTCTGATAATCTGTGCCTACTCTGGCATTAGTTACCCAGAATTGCAAGCTTGTCCTGTCTCGGCACATTGATGATGAGGATCTACAAGGCTTCATAATTTTTTTTTTGCCTTATCGGAGTTCATCATGATGGGAATATGCACACTAATGATGGTGGCATGTTGTTTTCTTGCAAGAATCAATCACGTTGTCATGAGCCTGTCATGTACTACTTTGGAGAGACATAAAAGTTTGTTGATCAGATTAGATTTGATTATTCACAGTGCTCCCATCACTGTGGCCACTCCAGGAAAAAAGTGTATCCAGCTCTGACTTTGGTAAACTGGCCTTCATTTGACAGCCTTGTTTCACTCAGGGCTACTATCTGGATGCAATTGAGTTCTCTGGCAACAAAAACTGCTCATCTTTCAGGTCTATTAGATTTCTTGTTGTCTGTAAGTGCATACATTTCTTGTACAAATGGTGAGTGGAATCATCTTCACAAAAATTTTTGTATATGTCTTTGTGTTTCAACCTCAGGGTAGAATCCCTGCCTGCTACAATAAGTAGGTCAGGGTTAGGTGAAGCAGACAATTTTTATGGCACCTTTACTAGCCCCTTCCTCTTGTCAGAAGGTGAGCAGTATGGGCCTTCAGAAAGTCACTCAAACACTTAGAGGGCTGTTGAATCCCAATGTAAAATGCTAGTGAGAAGACAACCCTATAGCCTTGGTCACCTATATGTAGGATTATGACTACAGCTCCCAGTGTATCAGTACGTTCTGCTTCATCACTAGCTTATCACTATAGGACTTCAAGTTGGGTAAAATAGTAACATAGTAAAATAATGTAGTGAAATAGTTGGATAGTAAAATAATAAAATAGTAAGATAGTAGGAGTGATGCCTTTTAACTTGCATGTAAATTGGATTTCAGTGAGGCAGAGTTGGACGAAGTCATCAGCCTCATTCTCTCTTCCAGAATCAAAGGAGCCAAGTGGCAAGACAAAAGTCAAGATGACTGGCAATGGCTCTGGATAAGTAGACAACATTGGTGTCTTCAGTATCTGACCAAGCTCTAAGTGCTCCATAGCTCCTGCTTCAGCCACCTTTATGGCCTGTTGAAAAAAATGTTCACATCCACCTATTCCCCCCAGGGAAGTCTTCAGAGGTCTGGCATAGATACCACCTTAATTCACTGACAGATCTGAAGTCTGTTAGTTACCCTTAGCCTGGACTAGCCCATCTGCAGAGATGAATTATCAGGGTTTGGCCACTTCACATGCCATAGCCTCTTGGAGCCATAGGTGAAATCTGGGTGAGAGGTGGACACCAAAGGTGGATGAGCAGCCCTGAAAAGGGCTTACAGTATCATATCAGAGGTATGAGACTTCCTTTGGACACCCCATGCAAAAGATATCCCACTGCTAGGCTTATGAACAAAACAAAAGACCAAAGAAAGGTCCTATGTATACAGAACTATTTTAACATTTTTTAAGCAAAAGATTGAAAAACTAAAGGGATATCTCTTAATAGAGGAGTGGCTAAAGAAATTGTGGTTTGTGGACATGATGGATACTATTATACTTTAAGAAGTGAAGAAATATATAATATCAAAGAGATAGAGAAAGACTAATGAACTGATGAAGAATGAAGTAAACAGAATAAGAACAATTTTTACTGAAACATAAATACTATAAATAAACAAAATAATTTATACAAAAACCACTCCATAAATTCGAACAGTTTTGAAAAGTGTAACAAGCATAATGAACACAATGACACTATACAAATCCTAAAGAGAGGTAATAGATTTAGGGCACACAATTGCACCTTTTTTTTTGTATGCAGATGATGGGGGAATTTGTTTTTCTTAACTCTTCATATTTTTACAAAGAATTTGTTTTTGTTTTCTCTTTTATTCAATGGTGTGGGAGGTGAGAGGGAGAAAAATAGATTTTGTTGATTTTTTAAATTAAAACAGAGTTTGAGGATAATGTGGATGTGGAACTTTGCATATACATTCAAATAAGTTCACTGCATTGTTAATTTTACTTAATCATTTTACTTTGTTGGGTTTGACATGGTATGTTTCAGCAATAGGATAAGGGGCCAGGGATTCTAGAGTATAGGAAAGCATGAAGTTAAATTGTTTCATCTAGAGGCCAAAATAGGGAAGGGAGGAGAATATAATCAGTGCAGGGGTGATGGCCTTGGAAAGAATTGAGAAGTGGAGGGACTAGATGTCAAAGTGAGTATAAAAATTTGTTTAGGGGTTATAAGACCTAAGGAAAGATAGAATAAAAAGATATTATGATAAGATAAAGGAATTTCAGAGTC
Organism: Phascolarctos cinereus; assembly: GCF_003287225.1. Classification (NCBI taxonomy): domain Eukaryota; kingdom Metazoa; phylum Chordata; class Mammalia; order Diprotodontia; family Phascolarctidae; genus Phascolarctos; species Phascolarctos cinereus. The sequence continues at coordinate 428,030,608 of NW_027555847.1, read as the reverse complement.
AAGGACCAAAGTAGTATAATACTTCTGACAGAGGCAAGATAAAGGGTGTGACCAACCCTACTGAATTCAGTAGAGGAGGTCATGGGAACTGAATAGATTGGGGAACTGGGAACAAAGGATATGCAAGTGGATGTCAGTATGTATGTTGAATCCACCCTTAATATGAGGGCAGAAGATGCTGAGAAGAAAAATATTGTGAACTGAATTCATTGTGGAAGGAAGCAGAATATCCTGGAGGCTAATGAATAACAGACATCAAAAATGAAATTGAATGATAAATTTGCATAGTATGAACTTTTTTTTTTGGCTAGGCAATGGGGTTAAGTGACTTGCCCAGGGTCACACAGCTACTAAGTGTTATGTGCCTGCAGCCGAATTTGAACTCAGGTCCTCCTGAATCCAGGGCCAGTGCTCTATCCACTGCGCCACCTAGCTGCCCCTGGATAGTATGAACTTCAAGGAGAAGTTGCTTAGTGGCAATAGGAAGCAGGTAGTATGTTAATTCCCCCACCTCAACCAGTGAGGCAAGAAAGGTAGCTAGTTGTTGTTCATCCTTCTTTTTGAAAGAAGGCCAATGACACCATGGTGCGATGTCTTGACATTCAGGTGAATTGAATTTAAGTGACAGTTGCATAGTGGTCAGCCTCATTCTCTTCCTGAGTCATCAAAGGTGACCATCAATGATCCAGGATGCAGTGGATGACCTTGGCCCCTGTGATGTCTGACCAAGCTCAAAGCACTCCACAGTGCCTGCTTCAACCAATTTAGTCGCTATTAGAACAAATTGTTCTCATCCACCCATTCTGCTGGGGGAAGTCTTCACATGTTTGGAGTAGACATCCTCTTAACTCACCAACAGGTTTCAGGCCTATCAGTTATCCTCAACTTGGTTTAGCCTGTCTTTCAAGATGGTTTTAATAGGGTGTGGCCTCTGTACATGCTACAGCTTCTTGGAGCTACAGGTGAGAGTTGGGTGACAAGTGGACACCAAAGGTGAATGAATGCTCATTTACCAAAGGTGAATGAGCATTCCTGAAAAAGGTGCATTATGGGGGGCATATGGCATATGGGATATTTCCATACTGGAAAAGGACACAAGGGAGGAGGGTCATCAAGGAGGAGATACATTTAAGAAAGAGGCTTAAGATGAAAGAAATCAGACATTCTAGAGGGTAAAATGTATGGTGCCTGTAGATCTACTCTGTGACTTTAATTGGTAGGGTTGAAGAGTATAGGGGGCAAAGGAGCAATGAGTTTTAAGATGGATAATGTGATTTGCAAATCTATTTATTCCTATCCAAAAGAAATTATTAAATACCTACTATGTGCCATGAACTGTGCTAATTGTTGGGGATACAATTAATAAAAGAAAGACCCTGCTTTCAAGGAACTTATAAACTAAAGGGGGCAGGAAAGCAGAGATAATGTGTGAGGGAGTCACACCGGAGGCATCTTGTTCCATGCAGTTGAAACCAGGCAGAGCAACAGTTATAAATCTGAATGAACTGAAAGTCCAGTCTTTGCCTTCCATAAATGAAAACATTGACAAGTTGGTACTTTGCCTTCTGCCCTCTAATTAGAGGTGAGAGGAAGCTGAGGGAGGTGGTGTCAATCAAGACCTGAGTTAGCATCTGGGTGGTGAGTTTAGAAGTGATGAGCTTATCCTGGGAAGGGCAACTTGTGTCAGTCTGGACAGCAGATGCAAAGTGGAATAAGTTAGTTATTCATCTGCAGTCAGGCCTTCTGCATCACTAGGATGGGCTGAGTACAAGCAGATGGGATATACTAATTATCTAGAGAATGTATTTTCCTTTATCTTTTTTCTCCCTTTCCCTCTTTCTTTTTTCCATTTTGAAGTAACCCTAGTATTTCTGTCTCCATTTTAATCAAGAGCAAGATTAAGTTTCGAATCTCTGTCTAGAATCTTAGCATAAACTATACCTATAGGTCCAGCATTACCTATACTCAAAAGGTGTTACAAAATAAAATAGGGAGTTAATGTGATTTAATCAGTGGAAGCATTGTACTGAATATAACAAAGTTGCTAACTGTGGCCTCCAAGGCTTAGGCCCCTGATTAATCATTCTTGTTTCAGCTGACTTCTCCAGATTTGTCTCCTTGTCTGTCTGGATATATAAAACCTCCATGATATTTGCTTCCTAACCTTACCTCTGTGAAGGAATTATGATTTTTATAGTAATCAATATGAAACGTGTAATGAATATACTAACAGTTTAGATTTTTCAAAATTGCTTGTCTTGTGAGTCAGAGCTCACAATGCAGCTTAAAATGATCATTCAGACTTTAACAAGGTTCACAGTCACTGCCTGCATATTTGATGTGAAGCAAATCAAACACTGTTGAACCTGTTCCCATCACAGAACTCTGGTCTTGTGACTTCCCAAGTAAAGACCCCTAAAGACTTGAACAATGCTGTTCCCATAGAACTTCAGGACACCTGTACCTTAGTATTGTGGAATTTGTGGGCTGGTCTTGGGAAACCACTCTGGCCCTGGAAAAGATTGTTTGTAATCCACCTTCCCACCTCACTTTCCATCTATAAAATCCTGATAACAACTCTCTGTTCTTAGCTACTGCTTACTCAACAACTCAACCAACAAATATTTATTGATTGCCTAGTATATACTAGAGTGGGCAGCTAGATAGTACAGTAGACAGAGTGCCGGGCCTGGAGTCAGAAAGACTTAAATTCAAGTGTGATCTCAGATGCTTACTAGCTGAGTGACCCTGTGGGATAAGTCACATAACTCTGTTTGCCTTAGTTTCCTTCTCTGTAAAATGAGCTGGAGAAGGAAATGACAAATCAGTCCAGTATATTTGTTACAAAGAGTTGGACGTGACAAATAATAACAAAAGTATGTACTAGCTTTTTCATGGTGTATCTAGGCCTGTTGTACACATTAGTTAGTACATAATTGAGATCACTTCATGCTTTTAAGTATTGGGTCATAGCACAGGCTGCTGTCACCATGCTGGATGCTTGTGAGCCAAAGGGCTCTACATATTGACAAAAGACAAAGAGTGCCAAGAGCACTATACTAGAAGGTGGGAGGCCTGGGTTCTATTTTCCCCTACACTACTTAGTGTTCCCCTGTGCAAGTTGAGAATACTACTTTCCAACATAAGTATTCTGCTAAAATGCCCATGGATTTCCAGTACTGCTATGTAAAATAAGTAAATGTCTTTCTGAAATCTAAGTGCAAGCCATTGCTGAGCTATTTTAAATTCAAATAACAACTTAGTTTTACAAAGGGAAAAAATATATTTTCCACTTTGTCACAAGTGGCAAAAAAAAGAACAGATTTCCCTCCTACTCATGAGAAAAAAAAATCACCTTGGGGAAGAGGCAAAACATAGGAAGTTTTAGTGTGAAGCAAAACTATTTCAGAATCATATCAGGTTCTGAAAACAGAAGGTTCTAATAGAAATTGTTTTGTAACATAAATAATAGCATTTGGTATAATCAGGTTCATAATGTCTAAACATTTATTTAAAACCTTATAGCATTTTATTAATTTTGTACTTTAAAGAATTTATGGGCATTTCGTTTAATACATTACATTAAAAATGACCAAAAATTCCTATAAAAAGAAGGCTTTTTCCCCCTCTAAACCTCATTACAAAGGAGTGAGCTGGACTTGAATAATGTTCATATGTGGGAGGCAATCATATAATTTAGAATCATTAAGATCCCCAAATGAGAAGATTTGCTCATTTGTGATTGATAGAGAAACCATTTATTAAGGCAAGGATTTCTTCAATTTTAGAGACAAAGAGGATTTAGAAATTTAACTTATTTCTTAAAAACGGCATTTTGGTGTAGTCTGGCTATATTTGACTTCATTAAAAAGCATTTCCTGAGTTAGAGTCTCATAAAATGGACAATCCTTAAATATGCATGTGAACAGAGTAATGAACATCATGAACAAATAGCATTCACAGATAGAATATAAACACCTCTTAGTCATTATTTTCAATATTGTCCCTTATCAATCTTCTAAACAGAATTTCTAGATAACCAAAGTAAAAAAATAAAAACAAACAAAAAAACTCCCTCAAAACTGATTTGGTTTTCTTCCTTCCTTTTCATTGGTCTCTGCTTCTGGAATAGAAGCAAAAGGGTGAGGAAATGAAATAAATAATGCAAAGAAAGGCTCATTAGTCCCCAAAAAATTAAGAACTGATCCCAATAATATTACTGGAAATTATGTGGGGAAATGTATGTATTTTCATAAAATACTATACTGCTATAAATGAATTCCTTTTTGAGAATATTAACAATGTTTTATAGGAAAAGAGCTTGTATGTCATTTATATCTGCTGTACCATTGTCCCATTAGGCATATAGTTACATTTTTATCACTTTCAGCATATGGATCCAATAAATTCCATTATTCTAGCCATTAGAACTCATTTAATTTCAACATCCAAACAGTAAGAAACATCACTACAAAATCTATAGTTTTTTCTAAAAATTCAGTGTTTTAAAATTTCAGTTTAAGAATATTATGTGATTACCACAATCAGCTTCACACTTCAAGATGCCACTTATGTATAAATATACTGGAGAACATACAGTTTGAAACGTCAAATAGGTGTGTGGTGATACAGGTCAGTACAATAAAAAGAATATCTTGATTCTTCTATTCTCTAGTATAAATGAATGGCCTTTTCTGTAACTGCTAATCATTTTTTTCTGGTCAAAATGCAATACTTTCCTCTGAGACTGAAGTTAGCGCTCAGGAATGTGGTGCATGGCAAAATAGAGTAACAGTTTAATTATTGAGAGATTTAAGCAATGAGTACACTCATAGGTTTATAGGATTTAGAGCTGATTGGAACCTTAGAGAATCATCTAGGCAAGCCTTCTTATTTTACAGATGAAGAAACTAAGGCCCATAAAGGCGAGGTGATAGTTATACAGATGGAAAGTAGTAGAGTCAGAATCTTAACTTAGGTCTTCTGATCCAAATTCAGTGGTTTTTTTTTAATTAAAAAAAATTGTTCCAATGCTGCCATGTTTCCTTCTAAGAACATTATAGAATACTGTTTTGCTTCTATGCTACTATTACAAAATGGTTGAGAGACTAAAGCAAGGAACAATACTATAGTCAGAATTGACAGTAATAAGAAAATGAGGAAACGAGGATGAACAATAGGTCCAGGAAAATGTGACGGGTGAAGATATAAATGAGCAAAGGTGGATTTATTCTAAAATTGAAGGCTTTGCTGACATGAGAATTGCATGGGGATAAAGTAACATTTAAAGGTTACACACAAGGATCACAGATTCGATGGATGGATCAGGAGAAAGATCACTAACAAAATGGCAATAATAAACAGAATTTATATTGTTATGCACATAAGCTAGCATGAGCACCATTAATAATCAACAAAGATTAGAGATAATGTAGATAGAACCAATTAGGAGGTAAAGGTAAACATGATTTCATACCTCATGTGTTTGTATCCAATCACGGGGGTTTTTTTGATAATAAGGTGGATAAAATTGCTGTTACTCCTGAAACAGAAAATAAACTCAGGAGGAATAACAGCATCCCATCACCTTTCCACATATTCAAGGGGAAATTTATGTAGCATCTAACAGTAGGAGCTATACTTGAAAGTAAGCAAGTGGGGAAGGGCAGAGCAGAGGAGACAGAGGGAGAGGCAGAGAAAAAGAGCTTTCTCAGGAATATTTAAAAGAGAATAAATGCAAATAATCAGACTATGTTTTTACCAAGGGGTCTTGCCCAATGGGAGTTAGAATTTCTCTGTAGAGTATCTTGCCTACTGGATTAAGCAAAGTGAACATAGAACATATACTTGGTATCACATAAAAGTGCTCTATGAATAAAGACCATTTTTAAATGTATGCTCTAAAATTCCACTCTCTTTTACTATCAAAGTTCCACAATAGAGAGGAAATTAATTCTATCCTTCCCCTCTTACACAGAGGGAACTTTCCCTCACACATTTATGATTGGGTTATTGTTACCCCATAAACCAGAGCTCCATACCTATCTACCAGCAATACATTAGTCCTAATTTAGGATCTTCAAATAGAGAGTTGATAAGGATGCTCTAAAGGGATTTTGGTGAGGTCCTTTCCAATTCTTTGATTTCATGATTTTGTTAAAAGGATGCTGAGTAAGGGATTTATGAAGGAATATTGCACTAAATGAGAGTATGGACTAAGTAGCAACTAAATCTATCTCATCTACCTTAACGTAACTCTACATTTTGATGAATATTGAAAAGAAAATGTGTATAAGGACCATATCTATATGTATTGCTAAATTGTAATCATTTTAAAATAATTGAGCTCAAAAGACTGGCAAGGCAAAAAATAAATCCATCTTTAGTAAATTTTGGAAAAGGAGACTAAGCATTCCTAAGCATCACTTAGGAAATAATTAAAGGGATTAGTTAAAGAGTATATAACCTTCAAGAGGACTCTATGCACACTCACTTCTTTGAGAAAGTATCCACAGTCTAAGAAAGGTGATGCTATTATATGCCATTTTCCATTCACATTATTCATAAAACAAGTTGCCTTTCTGTTGCTCAGTGTCTTATGTGAATACCACAACCAATTTCACACTTCAAGATGCCCCAATGTATAAATGTCCTACAGGACATGCAGTTTGAAATTTGTAACAAACATTTGGTGACACACATCAGGAATTCAGGAGAGACTGTAGACCTGTACGTATAGATAGAGGAATCACTGGCACAGAGTTGAACGTTAAACACCTGGGAATTGATGAGGTCACTAAAAAGAAGTAAATAGAAGCAATCAAAAAGTATCCAAGATAAACCCTTATAAAGCACCTATACTTAGGAGGTGAGATATGGTTAATGATCCATCAAAGGAATCTGAAAACCGAGTAATAAGATAGGCAAGAGGAGACCCAGAACATAACATTTTCTAAAGAACACAAAGTAGAGTAATCAAGAAAAGAGGATGATTGATATTAAAGGCTGCAGAAAGATCAAGACAAATGAAGACTAAGAAAAAAGTCATTAAATCTGGAAATTAAGAAATCACTGGTAAATTTGGGAAGAGTAGTTTCAGGAGAAGGATGAAACCAGTTTGCAGAGAGTTTGGAAGAGTATGAGAGGAGTGGAAGTTGAACCACTAAGTTCAGAAGGTGTTGGTAAGGAGTTTAGCCAAAATGGGAAGAAGTGATATAAGAAAATATTAATCTAGGATTGTTGGATCATGTGAGGGTTGGATAATGTTAAGGATGAGTTTGTTGGTAGTCAAAAGGGAACCAATCGGTAAAAAGGGAAAAATTGAGGATTAGTAAAAGACTGAGCATGATGGAGGAGCTAATCTGCTGGGGAAGAAAGGCTACAATAGGATCAAGGGTTCACATAGAGAGTTTGCCATGTCAAGGAGAAAGGGCCATCTTTTCATGTGAGACAGGGATGAAAGCAGACATAATTGGCAAAGTAGACATCTCATGGCTGAGTTATGTGAGATGAAAAGAAGAGAGGAAGTAAAGAGTTCTGAGCAAACGACCTCTTTTTTAAAGTTAAAAATAAGACAAACTCCTCAGAAGAGAATTTGGGAGAAAGGTATATCATGGGAGACTTGAGAAGAGATTAAAAGGTTTAGAATAGCTGTTGTGGTTAGGTGGATAGCAAATTTATTAGGGAGGCTTAAAAGGATAGCCTTGCTATAATAAGAACCTAATTAAGATTACAAAATATAAATTTGTAATGTTTTCAATCAGGAAAGTTTTGTGATTTTCTCCACTTATGTTTAGCAGTATATGAATAAGAATAAAGGCAGTAGCTGGTGGGACTTATTCATCCTTAGGATTATTAAAGAATGATCAGCAGTCAAAAAAGATAAGGAGTTTGAGTGTAGAGAATAGAATATAGCTGAATGGATTCACCAGAGGGTTGAGATGGGAAAGAAAAGAGAGTGTAGTCAGTGCAGGAGCAATAGCCTGGGAAAGAATGAGGATTAGAAGGACTGGAGGTCATAGTGATGATGAAGAACATGGTTAGACATCATAAGACAAAGAGAAAGATATAATCATACAACACTGTGATCAGATAAAGTAATTTCATAGTTCACAAACATGGAAGTGGAACATTTTTGGTTGATGGCAAAATCAACGGCATGATCATTAGTGTGTAATTGAAGTATATTGAAGGAGTAGGTCATGGAAATGATGTGGAATGAGGAACCGAGGAACTAAGGTACTTGAGGGAGTGTGTTAAAATCCCACAGTATAAGGGCAATATTTTGAATAGAGAAAAAGACTGTGAATCAGGCTTTCCAGTCATTTGAGAAAAGAAGAATACCCTGGGGATCAATAAATAACAGCTACCAGAATCTTGAATGTGTGATAAACATGTATTGAATAAACTTCAAATGAGGAAAGTTTGCTAATGAATAAACATCAAAGGGAGAGTATGGAAATGGCCATAGTATTATATAATATTCTTATTTCCTTACCTTGACCAGTGGGACTGAGGAGGGTTGAGTGTAAGTGTAACCAGTAGTGAAGAGAGTGGCTAGAGCTACAGTAGGGACTAAAGAAATATGAAAATTCATGATTGCCCTGTGAGCTCAGATACAGTTATATTCTAGCCCCTCTCTTCATCATCTTGAAACTTGCCTGTTTAAGCTATATCATCTAATAGGTTCTACTTGATTTTTTATTAATTCACGTGGCTCTGTTTTCACTTTTTATTAGTCCTATGATAACATTTATTAGATAATCATATATTTAGAGAGCATTTGCTGCTAAATATTGGGAAGTCACAGGAAAGCCAGGTCACTTCTCCAGCCTCTGAAATTAACTCCACAAACCGGAGATACCTACCTAATTTTCAATATAATCCTCCCTTCATTTATTAGGAAAGACATTCTTTGAGACTACTGATGCAATTTCTAGTATATTAGTAAGAAAAAGTGGTATTTTTTAATTTTAATATTGCAATAGTTAATTGGAACTCTTTAATTGTAAAACATTAAAATAAATTGCTATCTCTAGATTAATGTAGTTCAAATACATACACACACTACTATATACAATAAGTAGTGTCAAATTTGGGCAGAATGAAGCTCTCCAAGCATTAAAGTTTTTCACCTCAAACCTAGGGTGTACCTGAGTATTGTGAAAAGATTATACTAGAAAACATAAGAATTTGGGAATTTTATGATGGCATCTGGTTACTATCAGAATACATCATACTGTATTTTTCCAGCTACAAGAAAGAGGCATTCATAATGTCATAAATTGAGAGCTAGAAGGATCCTCAGAGACCACTGAGTATAGCCCTCTCATTTTACAGCTGAGGAAACAGAGGAAAATCTCAGAGAAGTTAAGTAATTTGCTAAAAACCTCACATGATTACCAAATGACAAATTAAGATTTTAATCCACAACTTTTGGCTTCATATCTAATGCCTTTCCACCATGCCACACTGACTCTACTGGTAAATCTGGAGTCCATAAGTAGATATAAGGAATGGACTATTTAGGGAATATAGGTGAGAATGGCGACATCCAAAATTACAATTTGTAGATTTTCTTTGTGGTTCTCATGCTTTGGTTTCAGATGAAAATTCTTGCCCCAATTTAGAAAAGCTTAATTCTACTACATTCTTTAATCTTCTTTTAGTTTTCAATTCTTCTCTATACTGGTTGGGGAAAGAAACATATGGAAATGACTGGCTAAAAGGGGAGGTATAGAGAGACTGAGGGGGCTAAGCCAAGATGGCAGAGTAAAAGCAGTGACTTGCTTGAGCTTTCCCCCAAACCCCTCCAAATACTTATTAAACAATGGCTCTAAATAAATTCTAAAGCAGCAGAACCCACAAAAAGACAGCAAAACAAATTTCCAATCCAAAACAACCTGGATGGTTGATCAGAAAGGTAGATTGTACTGGCCTGGAAGAGGAGCTCGGTTCAGCATGGTCGCACAGGCCACAGCAAACCTGGAGCAAGCCTCAGGGGACTGAATTGCTGCCAGCATCTGTGGCAGTTTCCAGACTTCTCAACTCACAAATGCCAAAGACAACTTAGAAGGTCAGTGGGAAAAGTTTGTTTCTGTGGTGAGAGAGGAGCACGGGATCCCAGCCCAATTCCCTGAGCTTGGCCCTGGGGTGGTGACTGCTTCTAGAACACCCAGCTCATAGACTGAGGGGGAATTGAGTGGCTGATCAGAGGGGGTTTGAGGGGATCTCTCTGCTGGTGAAGGATACTCCTGCTTTGCCAGTGCTTAGATCTGGGACACAGTCCTGGGTGGCAATCCTGGGGTGAGGAGGAACACTGGCATGGTGCAGCTTGTAGTGGCTGTGGTGAGAAAACCCTCCTCACAGTTCCAAGACAAAAAAGAGCACTTGTGATCACTCATAGACCAGAACATAGGCCAGAAAAGGAGTAAACACCTTGACCTTGCTCATATCACCTTGGAAGAACTGGAAAACTACAAGTCACTAGAAGTATCTCTGAAAACAGTTGCGCAAAACCCCTGAAGCTTGGGACAGTACATTCTCCACACTGGAAAAAGACCCTTACCTTAACAAAGAGTTTATAACTCAAGTAATTGGCTGGGATCATGAGCAAGCAGTGTAAAAAGAGTCAGACTATATCATTTTAATTTGGTGACAAAGAAGATCAAAACATACAACCAGAAGAAGACAGGGAAGCCAAAGCTCCTACATCCAAAGCCTCCAAGAAAAATATTAATCAGTCCCAGGCAATGGAAGAGCTCAAAAAGGATTTTGAGAAGCAAGTAAGAGAAGTAGAGGAAAAACTGAGAGTGATGCTAAAGGAGACTCAAAAAAAATGCGGAAGAAAATAACACCTTGAAAAATAGCCTAGGAGGGGTGGAGCCAAGATGGTGGAGTGAAAGCAGTGACTTGCTTGAGCTCTTCCCCAAACCCCTCCAAATACTCATAAAAAATGGCTCTAAACAAATTCTGAAGCAGCAGAACCCACAAAAAGACAGAGTGAAACAAATTTCCAGCCCAAGACAACCTGGATGATTGATGAGAAAGGTGTATCGCGACAGGCTGGGAGCACACAGCACGGCATGGGCGCCCAGGCCGCAGCAAACCTGGAGCAGGCCTCAGAGGACTGAATCTCGGGCAGCTGTGGAGGTTTCCAGACTCTTCAATAAACAAATGCCAAAGACAACTTAGAAGCTCATCTGTTTCTGTAGGTGGTCAGAGAGGAAGGCGGGGTTTCAGCTCCATTCCCCAAGAGCATGGCCCTGGGAGGGGCAGCTGCTTCCCAAGCTTCTGGCCCACAGACTGAGGGGGAATCCAGTGGCTGATCAGAGAGGGACTGCAGGGATCTCTTTGCCAGTGCTGAGGCAGGAATCTCTTGCTTTGCCCATGTGTGGATCTGGGTCACAGTTCTGGGTGGCAGTGCTGGGGTGAGGAGGAGCGTAGGCATGGTGGAGCTTGTAGTGGCTGTGGAGAAGAACCCCTCCTCACAGTTAGGACAGAAAGGAATACTTGTGGTCACAGGCCAGGAAAGGAGTAAACACCTCACCCCTTATCATACCACCTTGGAAGAACTGAAAATTTACAGGTCCCTACAAGTATCTCTGAAAACAGCTACACAAACCCCTGAAGCTTGGGACAGTACACTCTCCACATTGGAAGCAGACTCTTACCTTAACAAAGAGTTTAAAACTCAAGTAATTGGCTGGGATCATGAGCAAGCAGTGCAAAAAGAGTCAGACTATATTATCTTACTTTGGTGAAAAGAAGATCAAAATATACAACCAGAAGAAGACAACAAAGTCAAAGCTCCTATCCAAAGCCTCCAAGAAAAATATGAATCAGTCCCAGGCCTTGGAAGAGCTCAAAAGGGATTTTGAGAAGCAAGTAAGGGAAGTAGAGGAAAAACTGGGAAGAGAAATGAGAGTGATGCAAGAAAATCATGAAAAACAAGTCAACAGCTTGCTAAAGGAGACCCAAAAAATACTGAAGAAAATAATACCTAACCCAAATGGCAAAAGAGGTCCAAAAAGCCAATGAGGAGAAAAATGCCCTAAAAAGAAAAATTGGCCAAATGGAAAAGGAAGTCCAAAAGATTACTGAAGAAAATACTTCCTTAAAAATTAGAATAGAGCAATTGGAGGCTAGTGACTTTATGAGAAATCAAGACACTGTAAAACAAATCCAAAAGAATGAAAAATTAAAACAATGTGAAATATCTCATTGGAAAAACAACTGACCTGGAAAATAGATCCAGGAGAGAGAATTTAAAAATTATTGGACTATCTGAAAGCCATGATCAAAAAAAGAGCCTAGACATCATCTTTCAAGAAATTATCAAGGAAAACTGCCCTGATATATTAGAACCAGAGGGCAAAATAGAAATTGAAAGAATCCACAGATCTCTCCTGAAAGAGATCCCCAAAGGAAAACTCCTAGGAATTATAGCCAAATTCCAGAGTTCCCAGGTCAAGGAGAAAATATTACAAGCTGCCAGAAGGAAACAATTCAAGTACTGTGGAAACACAATCAGGATAACACAAGATTTAGCAGCTTCTACATTAAAGGACCACAGGGCATGGAATATAATCTTCCGGAGGGCAAAGGAGATAGGATGACAACCAAGAATCACCTACCCAGCAAAACTGAGTATAATCCTTCAGGGTAAAAAATGGTCATTCAATGAAATTGGCAACTTTCAAGCATTCCTGAGGAAAAGACCAGAGCTGAATAGAAAATTTGACTTTCAACAAGACTCAAGTGGAACATGAAGAGGTAAACAGAAAGAGAAATCATAAGAGACTTATTAAGTTGAACTGTTTACATTCCTGCATGGAAAGATGATATTTGTAACTCATGAGACCTTTGTCAGTATTAGGGTAGTGATAGGGAAAAAATTATATGTATGTATGTATGTAATAGATAGATAGATAGATAGATAGATAGATAGATAGATAGATAGATAGATAGAGGGCACAGGGTGAGTTGAAGATGAAGGAATGATATCTGGAAAATAAAATTAAGGCATGAGAGAAGATTACACTTGGAGAAGGAGAAAGAGAAAAGTAGAATGGGGTAAATTATCTCACATGAAACAGACAAGAAAAGGGGAAATGAGGGAAGGTGAGAGGGAATGAGTCAATTTTATTCTCATAGGGTTTGGCTTAAGGAGGGAATAACCTACACAATGGGGTGTGGAAATCTATTTTCCCCTACAAAAATAAGGGGGGAAGGGGACAGGAGAGCAGGGAATTGATAGAGGGGAGGGCAGATTGGAGGAGGGGATAATCAGAAGCAAACACTTCTGAGGAGGGACAGGGTCAAAAGAGAGAATAGAATAAATGGGGGTAGGATAGGATGAAGGGAAATATACTTAGTTTTTCACAACATGACAACACATCTATAACCTGCATCAAGATGCTTGCCTTTTCAATGAGGGTGGGTGGGGAGGGAGGAAGCAAGGGAGAACATTTGTAAGCTAAAGTTTTAAAAACACATGTCAAAATGAAATAAATTAAAAAAAATAAAAGGGGAAGTATATAACCAGATAGAAATCTGGCTTAGGAGAGGGGAAAAAACAGCTTTAATTCCTGCCTCTAACAGACATTGGCATGGTGACTCTGGGAAACTTAGTTAATCCCCCAGTGCCCCAGCTAACACTTAGACTACAAGATGTAGAACAGATACTAAGCACCATTTGTAAAGTGAATTTTCACATAAAACTATTCCCTATTTTGATGAAATCACAAGTTCAGTCTCTATTCTCCTTAAATCAGTCACTGATATGAAAGTACAGGGTAAAAGGGAGATTCTAATGTCTATCTCTATACCTCCTCCACTTTGAAATAAAAATGGTTCCTGAATTTTTACAATTGCTATCAGAGATATTTTTTAAAGTTGAAAAATACATAGAATTTTTTTCTTGCAAAAGAATATATACTTGCAAATACGTCCCTATGGCAGATTCTAAAAATATACCTTTTTGTGTATGCACCTTATGCTATTAATCCATTATCAGTTACTTTCTGTAGTCATGGTTATGAATTTGTAATGGTCTTCCCACACTTATTCAGTTGCTGTGACCATAAGCATATATTTGTTAGATGGAGAACTTCAGTTTTGTAATCCTGAAATTGAGTAAAAGTAACTAGCAGATATTTTTATTGTGCCCATGAACTTGTCCTTGTACCTTCCTAGGCAGTTGCATCTAAACCAATGCAGAAAGTAGTTTGAATAAGGGAAAACAGATACAGCTGTTTCTCTCATTTACACATTTTATCTATACAGGGGAATTATTACTATTTTTGCTTATTTGCTAATTTCATGAGTAAACCAAATACCTCTCCCAAGATAAATGCCATTGATATACTTCTATATTTGGAGGTCACAAGGCAAGAAAGTATGAAAAAAGTCAAGAGGTGGCATGTGAAAAATGAGTCAAAACACTGCCACTATTTTGAGCACCATCTCCTTGTGTCCCAATGCAGATAATCCAGGACCCCAAAGCCCTGGAAATAGTCATGCCCCAGAGACTCTAGTCTCTGCTTTTAGCCCAGCCTCCAAATCTATTATCCAGAAAATTAATCATGGTAGAATGTCAATTGGAAACTGGTTTTGCAAATGCTGCAACCCCTATCTCTTTAGGAGCCATAATTAGATCTGAAAAAGAAAGTTCTTGTCACTAAAGTCCTTGAAACTGTCAAATGGTTTATCATTTTAATGGATATTATTTTATCGATAGAAATAGCATTGCAGAAGATATATTATTATCAGGTTTTCTACTTAGATTTCCATATTAGTACATGACCACTTTGAAAGTAGGGACTATCTTATTTTTTGATTTACATCCTGTATATTAGTATTTTGCACTTACTAATTAGGAATTGGTAAGCACTTCATAAATGATTTTTTGTTTACTTACTCATTCATTCTTTCCTTTATTCATGTCAAGAATGACAAGATAAAGCAAGATTCTTATGCTCTAATTCAGTTCTGAGCATTTTATATCTTCCTTTGCAGAAATATTTAAACATATAATTATAGGAAAATTAAAATTATATAACTATAATACATATATTTAACTCTTATTTCAACTATTTCAGTTAATATTGTTATAATATAAATTGGATTGGTTTGCAACAGTCTCAAGTAAAACTAAAAGTTGATTAATTAATTTCAGCTTCATAACAATTCAGAACATTCACCTAAAGTCTATCTTTCCTTTTAGTCATATTTCCAGCAGTGGAGACTTGAACTCTTTCTTTAGTTGAGCTCAATAACAAAAAAAAAAAAATCCCACGATTATATACTACATTAGGATTTCCAAAACTCCTTCCTTACATCTACTGTGATATGGAAAGTATAATTATCTTTCTTTTTTCATAGGTGAAGAAACTGAAGATCAGGGAATTTAAGTGGCAAGAATAGGCAACAATTTTTTTTTCATGAGGGGGTAAGACTAAGTAAATTCTAAGGTCCCTTCTTTTTTAAAAATATTTATTTATTTAATTTTAGTTTTCAACATTGACTTCACAAGATTTTGAGTGCCAAATTTTCTCCCCATCTTCTCCCTCCCCCACCCTAAAACAGAGTGCATTCTGAATACTCTTTCTCCTAATCTGCCTTCCTTTCTATCTCCCCCTCCCTTCTCTTATCCCCTTCCCCTTCCATTTTCCTATAGAGTAGGATAGATTTCTATACCCCATTGCCTGTATATCTTATTTCCCAGTTGCATGTGAAAATAATTTTTAACATTTGTTTTTAAAACTTTGGCTTCCAAATTTTCTCCCTTCCTCCCTCCACTCCCACCCTCATTTAGAAGGTAAGGAACTCAATACAGGTTATATGTGTGTAGTCATGCAAAACATTTCCATAGTAGTCACGTTGCAGAAAACTAACTATACTTCCCTTCATCCTAACCTGCCCCCCATTTATTCTATTCTCTTTTGACCCTATACCTCCTCAGAAGTTTTTACTTCTGATTATCCCCTCCCCATCTGCCTTCGCCTTTATCACACCCCCACTACTCTCTTATCCTCCCCCCCCATTTTTCTGTAGGTAAGATAGATTTCCAATTGAGTGTGAATGGTATTCTCTCCTTAAGCCAAATCCGATGATTCACTCATTCCCTCTCATCTTCTTCCACTTCCTCTCCACTGTAAAAGCTTTTTCTTGTCTGTTTTATATGAGATAATTTACCCCATTCTACATCTCCCTTTCTGCTTCTCCCAGTATAATCCTCTCTCACCCATTAATTTTATCCTCCAGATATCACCACTTCATCTTCAACTCACCCTGTACCCTCTATCTATCCATCCATCTGTGTGTGTGTGTCTATCTATCTATTTATCTCTATCTCTATCCATCTATCTAATTTTTCCCCTCCAACTACCCTAATATTGACAAAGGTCTCATGAGTTACAAATATCATCTTTCTATGTAGGAATGTAAGCAGTTCAACCTTAGTAAGTCCCTCATGATTTCTCTTTCTTGTTTACCTCTTCATGCTTCTCTTGAGTCTTGAAAGTCAAATTTTCTATTCAGCTCTGGTCTTTTCATCAAGAATGCTTGAAAGTCCTCTATTTCATTGAATTTCCATTTTTCCTCTGAAGGATTATATTTAGTTTTGCTGGGTAGGTGATTCTTAGCTGTGATCCTATCTCCTTTGACCTCTGGAACATCATATTCCAAGCCCTATGATCCCTCAATGTAAAAGTTGCTAAATCTTGTGTTATCCTGATTGTGTTTCCACAATACTTGAATTGTTTCTTTCTGGCTACTTGCAATATTTTCTCTTTGACTTGAGAACTCTGGAATTTGGCTACAATATTCCTAGGAATTTTCCTTTGGGGATTTCTTTCTTTCAATTTCTATTTTACCCTCTGGTTCTAGAATATCAGGGCAGTTTTCCTTGATAATTTCTTGAAAATTATGTCTAGCTTCCTTTTTTTTTTTGATCATGGCTTTCAGGTAATCCAATAATTTTTAAATTTTCTCCCCTGGTTCTATTTTCCATGTCAGTTGTTTTTCAAATGACATATTTCACATTGTCTTGAATTTTTCATTTTTTTTCTTACAGTTTCTTGATTTCTCATAAAGTCATTAGCTTCCATTTACTCCATTGTAATTTTTAAGGAAGTACTTTCCTCAATGAGCTTTTGGACTTCCTTTTCCATTTGGCCAATTCTGCTTTTTAAGGCATTCTTCTACTCATTGGCTTTTTGGACCTCTTTTGCCACTTAGGTTAGGTTATTTTTAAGGTGCCATTTTCTTCAGTATTTTTTGGGTCTCCTTTAGCAAGCTGTTGAGTTGTTTTTCATGATTGTCTTGCATCACTCTCATTTCTCTTCCCAGTTTTTCCTCTGCTTCTCTTACTTGCTTCTCAAAATCCTTTTTGAGCTCTTCCATTGCCTGGGACTGATTAATATTTTTCTTCGAGGCTTTGGATGTAGGAGCTTTGGCTTCCTTGTCTTCTTCTGGTTGTATGCTTTGATCTTCTTTGTCACCAAATTAAGATGATATAGCCTGACTCTTTTTGCACTGCTTGCTCATGATCCCAGCCAATTACTTGAGTTATAAACTCTTTGTTAAGGTAAGGGTCTTTTTCCAGTGTGGAGAATGTTCTGTCCCAAGCTTCAGGGGTTTGTATAGCTGTTTTCAGAGATACTTGTAGGGACCTGCAAATTTTCAGTTCTTCCAAGGTGGTATGATAAGGGGCAAGGTGTTTACTCCTTTCCTCAGCTGTGCTCTGGTCTATGAGTGACCACAAGCACTCTTTTCTGCCTTGGAACTGTGAGGAGGATTTTCTCTTTATTGCCACCACAAATTCCACCATGCCAGCACTCTTCCTCATCCCAGGACCACCACCCAGGACTTTGACCCAGATCCAAGCAAGGACAAAGCAAGAGAATCCTTCCTTACCATCAAAGAGATCCCTGCCATCGTCCTGTGATCAGCCAGGTGATTCCCCCTCAGTCTGTGAGCTGAGTGCTCTGGAAGCAGCTGCCACCCTAGGGCTGTGCTGGAACTGGGGCTGGGACTGAGTTTCTTTCTCACCAAGGTCACAGAACTTTCCTACTGACCTTCTAAGTTGTCTTTGATGTTTGTGGGTTGAGAGGTCTGGAAACTACCACAGCTGCCTATGATTCGGTCCTTTGAGGCCTGCTCCAGATTTGCTGAGGCCTGTTTTTGCCTGTGTGCCCACAATCAGCTCTCTTCCTCTCCCAGCCTGGCACAATAGACCTTTCCAATCAACCATCCATGTTGTCTTGGGCTGGAATTTTTTTTTCTGTCTTTTTGTGTTCTGCTGCTCCAGAATTTCTTTAGAGCCATTTTTTTACAGATATTTGTAGAAGTTTGGGGGAGAGCTCAAGCAAGTCACTGCTTTCATTCTACCATCTTGGCTCTGCCCCCTGGGTAGGCAACTATTAAGTGTTGAAGCTTTCACTTGAGGTCACCTCTTCTAATCTCAGACTAATTTTTTGTTAGTTTGTGTTTCCTTCCCCTCAGCGTCATGTTGTCTCTTTAATGAGAATGAAACCAATCTGTATCTAATTTTATTCATTTAATATTTCTATTCAGATAATTGAAAAAGAAAACTGTGTACAGTTTCTTCTGCTATAAGTTTTATAGGACTTAAGATTCTTATGCATATTCATACTCCAATAATATCCATTTATGATTTGTAATTTTAATTATTTACATTAAAATAATTTCCCCTAAATTAACAGCTATTACTGTAGAGTGGATCTATATTAATGGCTAATGCTATTTCCTCCTACTCATCTCTAACCCAGCTCCTTTGCTATATACCCTCTCTTCCCTCTGCCAATGCAACTGAAACCTCAATTAAATAAGTTACTAATGGTGGCCAAGCTCTTGAGTACATGCATGCGTTTCTTTGATGACATCCTTACTCTTTCTTGTTTTTCCCATAGTTCCTTATTTGTAGCCTACTTAACATAACCATTCACTTCTCTGTTGCCTTCTGATTACTAATGTTGTTTAATTCTTCAGAGACTGTAAAGCTCACTGACTCACAGCCCAACAACAGTACTGGTAGCATATTGCTATTAAAAAGTATCTGCCTTAGTTTCTGGAAAAAGTTTGAATTTATCAAAGGAATGCAATTTTCTGAAGAAAATTCAGCCCATTTCTCAACACCAAGTTTTGCCCATTTGTAATGTCTTTTCAAGACATGCACATGCATGTACATTTATACATGTATACTTACGTTTATACAAATATGCATATATACATATGTGCATACATAGCTGCACCTACATATATACATCAGAATTTCAAGAACAACCTTTGAATATCTAATTACTTATTGCCCTCAATTCATTTCTTCCCATTTAGGATGCTCTCTCCGTATTCATTCTTCAGTGCTTAGTATCCTCCCATCCAATTATACTTTTCCCATTCAAGTGATTCTGAATCTCTCCCTGCTGCCCCAAATCCATCCCCGAGCAAAACCAGCTCACTTATTCTTATTCACCTCAACCTTATCCCTGGAATTCTCCCTTACCAATGTCCCACTTATGTCTGTTTACATCATCCATTATGACCACTAGAAAACCTGCTTCAAAACTACAAGCTTCCTTTCTTCTTAAAATTGTTTCTTTCTCACTGCTTCTATCTTCTGACACTCTGAAACTTGCTTCCCTCTTGACAACACTGCTTCCTTTGGCCACTCTTTCCATCCTGGCTACAATTTTTCTCATATCTCCAACTCACTTGAAGTGGGGTACCTGGCTCACAGTCTTTCTTTCCACCCTAGCACTTTTTCTCATACTAGGGAACTTCAACATATACTTCCTAAAATTCCCAGTTCTTCAATTGACTCAAATCATAGGATTTACTTATCCCACTATCTGCAGGAGCACCATGATACAAGACAGACAAACATTCCATGATGGATTTCTTCTCATCTTTGAATGAACAATGAAATAACTCTGCCATCTTTTTTTACTTTTCCATCTTATATGGAGAACTTAAAAGCCATCTTTCCATTTAGCTGCATTTTCCATTTTATGATTTGATTTATTTTTAGGAGGACGTGATTGATACAATTCAGTTCTCCACTCTGTCCATTTATTAGTCATTGGACAAGAATCTCACATTTTTGAATATCAAAATCTAAGCTAAAGTTTGTAGATGATCTAAAAACTGCCTAATAGTGCTATGCTCCCCACCCCCACTTCCACCATTTTGTTTCATCCTCTCCACATGTGGAAGGAATAGATTCAAGGTTGAGGGTTGTTTTATATTTTTCTTTGTTTCATGAGTACTAATGGCCAAAGAAACCTTTGCCAGATGGCCAGCCAACTGTTAATTGCCTCTCCATATTTACTTAGTCTGTTTCTCAAAAAGCAGGCTCACTACATCATGAAGACTATATGCAAAGACTTTCCAGCCAGACTTAGCACTCCACTAGCATAAATTTTGCGAACCTAGCACCACTTCCATGCTACAATGAGCAACTGGGGTAAGATATGGTACAGTAACAAATATGACAATGAGAACAAATTTTTTATTTAATTATCTTTGAATAACTGAGGTACCAGCTTCTACCCATGAATTGGGTATTCCAGGCTTCCTAGGACAACATGAACTCCTTACAGGCAGAAACTTTTCCTTATTTTCTTTTACCCCAAGGACCAAGCACAGTGTATGTTACACATAGCAAGCACTTAATATGTGTTTGTTAAATTGAATTTCCTCGTACTGATACACCCAGCACATTTCAGAACTTTAACTCTGGACATTGTGAACTCTGCACTATGCTATCATTTGAGGGGTTTTGTTTTCTTTTTTTCCTTTTTTGACTTTTCTTAACAACCTGAAAACATTTCCTTTGCTGAAGAGTTACTCTACTTAGATTAGATCAGGAGAATGATTTGAACATAACACACCACCCTGACAATATACCTGGTAAATTTTCTACATTATTTCAGTACATTTTCTCACCCAGACTCCCTATTTCTGAGTGCATCATTCCTTAAACAATCACAAAAGAAAATTTGATGTGGGAAGGGGTAGCTAGGTGGAACAGTGGGTAGAAGGAGGACCTGTGTTCAAATCCAGCCTTAGACACATAATATTTACTAGTTGTGTGAACCTGGGCAAGTCACTTAACCCCCATTGCCCAACTTAAAAAAAAGAAAAGAAAATGATGGGGAAAACTTTATCTCGGTAATCACTATTTTTAAAAACATTTTTCTTATTTAATATTTTATTTTTCCCAATTACAAAAAACAATTTTAACAATTTTTTTTTCAAATTTTGAGTTTCAAATTCTCTTCCTCCCTTTCTTCCCCCCTCATTGAGAAGACAAGCAACTTGACCTAGGTTATAAGTGTGCAGTTATACAAAACACATTTCCATGTAAGTAGTTCTGTGAGAGAAAACAGATAAAAATGGAAAAATGAAGAAAGTAATTTTTTTCTTTGATCTGCATTCAGATGCTACCATTTCTTTTGCTTTAGATGGACAGCACCTTTCATCATAAGTCCTACAGAATTGTCTTGGATCATTGTATTGCTGAAAATAGCCTAGTTATTCATAGTAGATCATCATACAATATTGCTGTTACTATGTACAATGTTCTCCTGGTTCTACTCATTTCACTTTGCATCAGTTCATGTAAGTCTTTCCATGTTTTTATTTTCCTGAGAGCATTTTGCTCATTATTTCTTAAAACACAATAGTATTCCATCACAATCATATATACAACAACTTGTTCAGCAGTTCTCCAACTGAAGGATATCCCCTTATTTTCCAATTCTTTGCCACCACTAAAAAAGCTACTATAAATATTTTTATAGAAACAGGTCCTTTTCCTTTTTTTTATCTCTTTGGTATACAGACCTAGTAGTGGTATTGCTTGGTCGAAGGATATGCATGGTTTTATAGCCCTTTGGGCATAGTTCCAAATTGCTCTCCAGAATGGTTGAATCAGTATACCACTTCACCAATAGTACGTTAGGGTGTTAATTTTCCCACATCCCCTCCAATATTTGTCATTTTTTTTCCTTTTCTGTCATATTAACCAATCTAACAGGTGTGAGGTAGTATCTCAGAGCTGTCTTAATTTGCATTTCTCTCTTCAATAGTGATTCAGAGCATTATTTTCATATGACTATAGATAGCTTTGATTACTTTATCCAAAAACTGCCTTTTCATATCCTTTGACCATTTGTCAACTGAGGAATGGCCCTTATTTCTATAAATTTGACAGTTTGTTTAATGGCAGACCTAAAGCTCCTTTTATAGTGTGTCTTAGCTCCCTAAAACCAAATGAGACTGGTTTCTCCTATTGGGATGTAAAAGAAATATGAGAATTGTGTGAACCAAACTAACTCCATCTTGTAAAATTCCATTTTAAGACTTAAATTTCATTTTCCTGTAAATTCCATCTGCTTTGTAATTGTGGAAATTGAGTCACATTCTGTTTCACATTCAGGGATCTCCACCTGCTTCATCTCTGCCCTCCCAACTTTCAAAACTCATTCATGCTCCTCCAAACTCAGAAGTCTCTAATCTTTCCTCCAATTAGAAATCAGATTAATTGATCTCATATCTTGATGTATATCCTGTTAATTCTTTTCTTTTAATGAATAAAAATTTGTTTTGCCCTGTATTCAGTTCCAGTGCCAAGCTGAGAAAGCCTGTTACTGATTTGTTATGCAATTAATATGCGTTGTTTAACAAATTGATATGATCATAATCTTGAATGTTTGTTTCCTCAATTATTTCAGATTTCATCCATTATATATGGGAGGTGAGATTCCACCTTTAACATCTGTGCCTTTACACAGGCTATCCCTCATGTTTGTTTTGTTTTGTTTTGTTTTTCTCCTTCTCATATCTATCTTCAAAAAACTTCTAATTTCCTTCAAGTTTCAACCCAATTGCTATCCCTTAAAAGAAGTCTTTGGTGATTAGCTCCTCTCTACTCTTCCCTGTCATTTTTTTTCTTTCTTCCCTCAGTCTCTGCTAGAAGCTTGTCCCATGCATGTATCAGGAAACACCATTCTACTGAGCTCAGGGAAAAATCAAGAGGAAAGGAAGAATACAAAACCAACAATGCACCACAAGTACTGCTCTTTCCTATTGGTGCTACTGCAATCATGCACACTGATTATAGTACTTAGGTAATATGGGACATGCATTACCCACTTTATTCAACATGGGAACTATCATTCTCCACCTTTTCTATCATGACCTCTTAGATCTCATGCACAGAATAAGAAGGCAGAAATTAATTTCAATCTGCACTGGTAGAGAGAATCCAAACTGATGATATCACAGATCCTTTGAAGTACTAAAGTAAGTTATGGTGGAACCATCTAAGTGGAGAAAAGTGAATTAGTGCTACACCCCACCCCACCCCCAACAAAAAGATCACTTGTGCCATGGAAGACTCATATAAAAAAGGTGTATGTATAATATGCAACAAACTGGACTGCATCATAAAACTTGTTATCAGTAATAGCCTCAAATTTTATTTCCTTGCTATTGTTTTCATACTGTATGTGTTCCCTTTATCATATATTATGTCCTACTCCCATAGTATCCACTGAGTGTTTCTCCTTCATTTGGATTTGGATTTGCTGGCATTTTCCTTTTTTATCTTTCCCAATGCCCTTCTCTTCCAGGTGATTCAAGAAGATAGGGACAGTTGAAAGGATTTTAAATGGTGGTCACTAATGTGACATTTGGATCTTGAAAGGATTGAAGATGCATATATCTCAAAGGACAAAGAAAGGGCACATTATGACTGTGTGTAGACTGCAGAATGCAGTCAATGTTGACTTTCGTGTATATTATCAAAAGCATTCTGTAGGATATACTTTACTATAAAAGATATGAAATAAATCATGTAATGGCAAGGAGTTGAGAGACAGACTGAGTGATCTACTGGTACCATTAACATAACAACAACAACAATAACAACATAGGAAGACCTTGAATATATTGTGTGGATACTTTGTGAAGAATTTATGGAACTATATGAACAAGAATCAAGAAGGACAAGGACAAAAAAAGGATTGAGCATTAGAGAGTTACATCAGTGTAGGCAGTACTTTTCCCCCCTTAGCTCCACTTGATTATCAAAACAACATCGAATCCACTATTCTTTGCTGGTCAGATTACATTTTGAGTGTTGTGTCCAGTTGGAGCATCCACATTTTAGTAAGGACATTGACAAATTATGATGGTAACCCCGATATTTTGAAGATTCAAAACTATGCCATAAAAAACTGCTTGAAATAATTAGAAATGCTAAATTTAAAAACAGTGAAAACTTAGTAAGGACATTATTTCAGTCTCCAAATAGGCTGTCCTGTGGCTGTCCTCTACTTGCACCTACAGCGTGGAGCAAGGAGCAATGGGTACAAGTTGAAGGGAGGAAAATTTCAGTAAATAGAAAAAAAGTTAGGAGCACTAGGAAAAACCTTTAGGAATTCTGCCACAAATATCAGCAGCTGTTCAATCACATTTTGGTAGAAGTAGTTAAACACTTCTCTGTGATGTCCATACCAGCACTCTATTTAATTATCTTACTGAAGCAAGTAGTAAAACTACCCACAATCCCTACTAAATATTGCCTACAAATATCTATGTAAAAGATGAGAACATATAATAACATTAGGATTTTCCTGCTATATCTGAAGTTGAAAGGCTTCTATGTGTAGTCAAAAGAGAGCTACTCTTTAAAGTCAGGAAAACTTGGGTTTAGCTCTGCACCCCCAATGCATGCTGGCTATGTGACCATGGGCACTTAAGCTCCCTGTGCTCCAGGCAACACTATAAAATATTTGCAGAAGAGGTACTGACCTGAATTAG
Organism: Phascolarctos cinereus; assembly: GCF_003287225.1. Classification (NCBI taxonomy): domain Eukaryota; kingdom Metazoa; phylum Chordata; class Mammalia; order Diprotodontia; family Phascolarctidae; genus Phascolarctos; species Phascolarctos cinereus. Next base: position 428,005,756 of record NW_027555847.1, on the reverse strand, counting down.
TAGAGGGAACATTCTCACCTAGATGCTACCTATGCCAATAAAATCATAAGGCTATTCCTTATCCCTTTCTCTGAAGTTAACCTTTATATATGTTGGAAACTATGTATTTCACTTAATGAAATCAAGGAGAGACAATGACAGAAAATCAATGAATAGTAAATTATGTGCAGAGAAAATTTGTTCTAATATGGAGGCTGCCAAGCAATCACACTTACCATCTGAAAAATGAAATGTATGATAATAGGACTGATGGATACTGTACAATGGATTTTATCTCTGAAGAAATGTAGTTATCAATTTCTGTGAGATTTAAGTCACAACTACACCAGTCACTTATTGGGCAGCAGTGGAAAATTCATTTAACCTTTCAGTTTTTTCCATAAAAATCTTATGCAAAATTGGACTTTGTTTAAATTGTGGAAATTATGTTCATTTGATTTTGGTTTTAAGTGAACTCTAGGAATCATGAAAGGCATCATGGTGTAGTGCATAGAAGGATGCCTCTGGAGACAAAAAGATTTGGGCTTGAGTACTACCACTGATACAAATCGTCTATGTGATCATAGACAGGTCACTTAATCTTTCACTGCCCAAGTAGTTCTCTAAGCTCATGGCACAGAAATCCTGTCAACTTAAATTGGTAGAGATGGTTCTCCCCACTAGTGTTAGTTATAATGAGAAAAATACATCAGGAGAGTCAGAGACAGAGACAGACAGACAGTCACAAAGAGAGAGAGGCAGAGAGATTGATAGAAACAAAGACAACACAGAGAAAGAGAAATACAGATACAGACTCAGAGAGTTTAAAAACTTTTTAAAAGTGTATAATTCATGAAAAAAGAGGTAAAAGATTATAGTCATCAAATTATTCAATGCTTAAGGCTACCTCATTAAACTATACATTTACATTAATATATTAATATTATACATCCTTCTTATTTCTTGCGCAACTATAGGAAGAAATACTACATTGCAGCAACATGATAAATTAAAAGATTCACACTCACCTCATTGATTAGTCAGCTGGAGAAAACAGTCAGCATGACATTTCTGAAATGCAATCATAAGAATAAAAGAAGATATTTTTTAATTTACTGAGTCATGTAGACTTTTCATGAATAGACTTCATATTACCAAATATAAGCTGTGAATTGAGTATGTGGGCTCATGCCCTATCAGGCTATGCAAGAATATGTGGAAGGACTGCAACCTGGTTGTTGAGTGAAAAAAGCAGAAGAAGATCTTAGATTTGATATTCAAGATCCCTATGATGATCTTGCCCTGTCCCCATATATATGTATTTGTGTCTGTGTGTATGCCCACTTTGGATATCAGAATAAATTTCTTCTAGGAAACTCACTTGGCCTGAGCTTTGAAGGAAACAAAAGATTCTGTCAGGCAGAGAAAAGGAAGGAAAGAACATTATGGATGAACAGTTTGTACAAAGATTTGGAGAAGAAAAATAAGAAACCTATACAACACAGGGGCCATTTTGGGCAGAACATAAGCATATATGAAATAATGCAATGAAATGTGCAAGAAGCCTAGAAAAAAATTTAAACCAGAGCCAGATTATGAAAGAAAAATAAAAGGAATTCAAATATTATCTTAGAGTCAAGAGGGAGTCAGTAACTCTTAAGTAGAGAAGAGACATGGTCAGACTTATGCTATAGGAATTTCAAATATGTCATTATATAGTAAATGACTAAGAGATTGACTGAAATCAGAAAAATCTGCTAGAAATCTATTACAATAGGCCAAGAGAAAGGTAATGAGTTTGATGATAATGTGAATTAAGAGAAACATAAGGTGAGAAATATGGAGGTAGAATTGCTAAGATTTGGAAACTCAGCAAATATGTGGAAGAATTAAAGTAATTTCTCTCTATCTCTGTCTCTGACTGATGAGGAAAGTGAAGCAGATAGAGGTTAAGTCACAAAGCCAATAACTGTTTGAAGCCAGATTTCAACGCAAGTCTTCCTGACATCAGGCCCAGCACTTTAACCACTGCTCCATCTAGCTTTTTTTTGTATATTCGTGTATTTATTTATTTTTAAATGAAACCAATAAACACTACGCCTAATAAAAAAATAACGGAAACCCCTTTGAAGACCAACCTATTGTCCACATCATTGTGGGGGTGAGGAATGGGAGTAGGATCAAAGAAGGAGAATGACAGCCAGAGTGATGTAGATAATTTACACCAGAGATTTTGAGAGACCTTAGGTCATTATGGTTTCCAGAAAGACCTAGCAGTCAAAAAGAGCTTTGACAATATCACTGGTTATGATACCGCTTTGGTCAATGTGATACAAATGCTTTCTTGATTCAAAGATATAGATGGGATGTTATAGCATTGTAAGTTGGCCATACATGAAGCAATTGTTATAATAATGGAAAACATGTGGAAAGTAGCAGAAAGATTCATGATTCTTCTCATCCTGGTTTCACAAGCAGACGAGCTATACATGAATAAATTAGAAATACTAACACCCCATTTGTTGGAAATACTTCATTGCAATGGCACTGACTGCTAAAGTAGGCAAGCCACAAATACATATGAAATTACCTGAAGATATCAGTACTTTCATATGGGGCATCAATGCTATATCATCACCAATTGGCAACAGATCATTTAGTATAATCATTTTTATCTCAATTTAAAAAATAAAATTGATCTTTTCTATATAGACAGCAGAACATACAACATAGAATTGCATATGAAATTAAAAATGTCTATTCCTCATAATTTTGTTTTTTAAATGAAATGATATACTAAATCCCACAAAATATTTTCAAATTTTCATGCTCTCCCAACACCATCAGTTAAAAATGATGAAAAATGTATACCAGATAAGCATAGTAAAGTAAAATGAATTTACAAAGTGATCATGTCCAAAATTCTATGTCTATTCCTGCACCTTGAGCCCAATACCTCTGCAGAAGGAAATGAGTAGCATATTTTCATCGTTGGTTCCCTGGTTTTCCATGTCACTTAGTCACTAGGTTTGGTCACTGTACTGTTTAGAATTCTTAGTCTATTTTTATTGACAATGTTATCATTTTTATATAAAGTATTTTCATGATTCTGTTAATTTCACTCTATATAAGTTCATATTATCTAGGATTCTCTGAAATCATCACTTTTGTCATATCTTAGATTGTAATAATATCCCATTGTACTCATTTACAACAATTTGTTCAGCCATTCCTCAATTGTCTAAGAAAAATTAAAAGGCACTAATGAGAATCAGAAATACAATTTGTATTATGACAATAATACTGGAAAAATGAAAAATTTTAAAAAAAACTTTAAATGCTCTGATCAATGCAATAGTCAACCATGATTCTAAAAGACTGATGATAAAGAATTCTGTGAACCTCCTAACATAAAAATGATGAGTCAAGGTTACAGAATGTGAAACACATTTTTATAAATGTGTTTTGCCTGACTGCATATTGTTCCTGTGGTATTTAATGTGACGTAGGAAGGAGAAAGATTATCAATAACTGATAAACTATAATTTCAAAATAAATATGATTTATGAGCAGGTAGATTCCAGAAAAACCCAAAAAGACTTACATGAACCGATATTGAGTGAAGTGAGCAAAACCAGGAGAATTTTGCGGACAGTAATAACAACATTGTGTGATGATCAACTATGATAGACTTAGCTCTTCTCAGCAATACACTGATTTAAGATAATTCCTAAAGACTGATGATGGAAAACATTATCTACATCAAGAGAAATAATGATGAAGTGTGAATACAGATCAAAGCTTACTATTTTCATTTTCTAAAATTTTTTTCTTTCCAATGATTTTTCACTTATTTGATTCTTCTTCGACAACTTGACTAATGTGGAAATATGTTTAGCTGATTGTACATGAATAATCTATATCAGATTGCTTGCCATCTTGGTGATGGAGGAAGGGAGAAAAAATTTGGAACTCAAAATCTTATAAAAGTGAACGTTAAAAATTATTTTTACATGTCATTGGAAAAAATAAAATACCATTAAGTGGAATAAAAAGAAATGGACAAGGGGATGATTTCATAAAAATCTGGGAAGATTTCTATATGACCTGAAGCTGAGTGAAGTGAATAGGACCTGGAAATCATTGTACACAGCACCAGCAATATTTTAATAAGAATCAACTTTGAATGACTAAGATACTCTGATCAATACAATATCCAACACAATTTGGAAGGACTCATAATGAAAGTTGTTATCTACCCCCAGAGATAAAATTGGTGAAATAGGAGGGCAAAGTTAAGTATAACTTTCTCACTATGTTTTTGTTGCTTTTTTTGTGACATAGCTAAAATGGAAATGTTTTATATGATTTCACATGTATAATTATTATCATATTGCTTGATTTCTCAGTGGGTAGAGAAGGTCAAGGGAGAAAAGTGCTAAAAAAATTTTTAATGTTAAAAAATAAATAATAAATTCAAAAACTCCTACTCAGCAATGCTCTTTTCATAAAAAATAATTGAAATTATTTTATGTTAATAAACATTTATTTTTCCCTTGTAGGATTGTACTCAGCTCCATAGGGCAATTTTTTTCTTATTTTTAAACCTAAATATTACCTTGTTTTAAATACTATATTTTGAAGTCTCCTATTGATATAATTGATACTGTAGAAACTGCCATGTCTTTGTGATCTTAACTATGGGTCCTTATTTGTGTTGATTCTTTATGGATGCTGCAGAATGTTTTTATTTGTTTTCTTGATGTGTGAGCACTCATTTTTGACTGTGACATTCCTAGGACTTTTTTTTTTCTTTTAGGGAGGTTATTAGTGGATTCTTTCTAGTGTCCAAGCTTTTTTTTTTTTAATCATAGTTTTTAGGGACTCTAATTATTAAATTCTCTTTCCTTGACCAGTTTTCCAGATCAGTTGTTGTAGCTATCAGATAACTTATTTTCTATTTTTCATCTTTCAATTATGTTCTTATACACATATATGCATTCACACATTTTTGTTTATTATAGGTTATTACAGAGGGTAAAATAGAAATTGAAAGAATCCACTGATCGCCTCCTGAAAGAGATCCCTAAAGGAAAACTCCTAGGAATATTATATCCAAATTCCAGACTTCACAAGTCAAGGAGAAAATATTGCAAGTAGCCAGAAAGAAACAATTCAAGTATTGTAGAAATACAATTAGGATAACACAAAATTTAGCAACTTCTACATTAAGAGAATGGAGGGCTTGGAATATGATGTTCCAGAGGTTAAAGGAGCTAGAATTAAAACCAAGAATCACTTACCCAGCAAAACTGAATATAATCCTTCAAGGGGATAAATGGAAATTCAATGAAATAGAGGACTTTCAAGCATTCTTGATGAAAAGACCAGAGCTGAATAGAAAATTTGACTTTGAAATACAAGACTCAAGAGAAGCATGAAAAGGTAAGCAGGAAAGGGAAATCACAAGGGCCTTATCAAAGTTGAACTGTTTACATCTCTACATGGAAAGATGATATTTATAACTCATGAGACCTTTCTCAGGATTTGGGTAGTTGGAGGGTATATTTATATTACACACACACACACATATATTACCTTTATTGAATTGCTTGCCTTCTCAATGAGGGTTTATGGGGAGGGAGGAAGAGAGAGAATTTTGAATTCAAGTTTTAAAAATGAATGTTAATTTTTTTTCCCATGCAACAGGGAAATAAGATATACAGACAATGTGGCATAGAAATTTATCCTGCCCTACAGGAAAACAGAAGGGGAAAGGGATAAGAGAAACGGGAACAGTGATAGAAAGGAGGGAAGATTAGGGCAAGGTATATTCCGAATGCATGCTGTCTTGGGGTGGGGGAAGGGACAGATGGAGAGAAAATTTGGAACTCAAAATCTTGTGGAAGTGAACATTGAAAATTAAAAAATAATTAATTAATTAACTAATAGAAAGAAATAAAAAAAAAAGAAGAACCCCTGGAACTGGAAAATATACATTTCTACTCATCTCTATTGTTAAAAGAAGACCTATCATAATAAAAAAAAATTTAATTTGAATCAAAGACAAAATAGATTTTTTATGAAGTACTAAAATTATGAAAGACAAAATAGTTATTTTAAGGAAAGTGACTGAAACTCCAGCTTTTTGGCAAAACTTGAAAACAACAAGGCTAGATAATATAAAAAAAAGTTGCCTCAAACACTTCCCAGGGACACATAAACATCTAGCAAATCACATTACCAACTCTCTCTCACATGCAAGCCTGAGCGCTGTCCACCCTTCTTAACAGAAGGGATATTATATCTGTTTTAACTAAAGACAAGAACACTGGAGACTCTTCCCGACATAGGCTAATTGCATTTTTTTAATAATTTATATGAAACATTTCTACATTACATCTTTAAAAATTTGAAAGAAGGTATAAGAAAAAAAAACATATTATCTGGGTATCCAAACCAACAAAACATAGAAATACCTATATTAGTAGAGGTATTAAAAATATTTAGGGGTGTAAAGAATAACATTATTAATTGGTTGATTCTTGACCAAACTGCCTGAACTAACTTTAATATTTATACTGCCTTTAGAGATTAAGACAAGGTTTATGACAGTTCATCCTCATAGCTTATTTATATATTTCAAATATATAAAATAACACAACTACAGTTAGAGAATTAGAGTATGTTTTCCATAGTTAAAACTTGTCTTTGAAGTATGCCACCAACATAATAATGTCAACAGAAAAAATGGTATGCAAAATACAGCAGCTTTCAGGCTTACTGTTTAATTCCCTTATACTTCTGTCTATCCTTAAACTCTTTATCATTTCTGCTCAATAAACTGATTATGGCTTCCACATTAAAGAGGGAAGTAAATCAAATAACTTATTAATCACTATATGTATATAGATGGCATCAACTTATATGCATCCATTTAAAAAATACCTTAAGCATCATCTTTATTTCATGGAGTCTTTTTCCAGGAGTATCACAAAGTCATTTTTAACTTTAAAAATGCAAAATACTTACTGTACACCAAAGAAAGAGAGACCAAAAGCTCTGAATTTAAATCCTGTGGTCAAAATGAATTAATAGTTTAAGATAATATATGTACACCTTGGTCTCTTCCTGTCTGTTCAACAATCAATCAATAAACAAGCATTTATTCAATTATGTGTCAGACACTTTGTTATTCACTAATGCACTTTGCTATGCATAATCTGCCTAAGAAGCCAGCTGCGGCTCTGTATGTGAAAAAGATTACTGATGTCCTGAAGTGCTCAGTGGGAAGAACACATTGAAAATTAACACCTATCTAATATTGGTTTTAATATGCACTTTTGAATTGTAAATTGTCCCTAACAGATCTTGAAAGCAACCTAGGGAGAAAAACAGCATACAATACTAACCAAACAAGGGCTCATTACCATAAGGCAACATGCAAAATGGTTAACATTTCCTCCTCCAGGACAAAGGGCAATGATAGACATTCCCAAAGCATGTGATAAACAGATGAAAAACCAATATAAATACTTCTTGAACAGACATCACTTTACTGAACAATAAAAAAGGTTGACAATTATACACCACTGAATTGCCAAATGTAACAAAAGTTGTTTACCTCTAAAGTCTATAGAATGTTTAAGAAACAATAGTTAAATAAGATCTTCCATAGGTGGCATCCAAATTAACTCAATCTATAATATCTCACCAAGGAAGTGTTGAGCAAATTTGAGTTATATAGATTCCAGATCCTCAATTGCCTCACCAAAAAAAAAAAAAGTTAATAAGTTTATTGATACTACTCCTACTAATAATAGTCATAGTGGTTTATGATTTTCAAAGTATTTAGATATTAATTACTTCACTTGATATATAAAATAATATTGTGAGGCCAGAAAGATGGATATTAGCTTCATTTTTTGCTAATAAGGAATTTAGATCTATAGAAAGTAAATATATTACTAAAGATCACAGTTAATCCTTATTGGATCTGGAATCCAGGTCATTTGACGATAGCCCAGAAGAAAATATGAAAAGTATAGTATGTAAAACATAATAATTTACTTTACACATTAAATCTCAGAAGAATGTTGCATATGTGTGTGTATGTGTGTGTATATATTATTAATGATAATGCTCTGAATGAGGGATTTCAGTTTTAACAAAGTTATAAATTTAATTTATAACAATCATCTTCTTGATTTCTTTTCCTTAAAAATCATTGTGCTTTTATGATGAATGTATTCAAAACATTGTTATATTAATATGAAATTTAACTTGTCAAATATTAACTGATTTCTTTTTTACACTTACTATCTTAATTAATGTTCACAGCATCCCTAGAAGGTCAGTAGAACAACCTGTTGTTTGTACTTCAAAAATGAGGAAACTGAGCCCCTAAGATTTCTTGGCCTCTACTGACACAGCTAAGGAGTGGAAAAGCTTAGACTAAAATCTAGTTCATTAGGGTCATCTGACCAGAGACTCCAAGACCTGAAAGGTTATCAGTTAAGAGTTAATAGCTTCCTATGATTTTGATGTTAAACAATGGATCAGTTCAGTTGCGTGAGTACCATCACATTTATTAAGAGGTGACCTAAAAAGGAATATTATCTGGGTTCTTTGTTACTCCCACCAGTATCAAAGGACATTTCCTCCAAAGCAAGGTCATTTCTGAAAATAAAATAAGGAGAAAGATTCAGTGGAGGCTCGTTTACTGCCACACAACAATGCCCCCAAAAGTTAGCACTAATATTTCTATCTAAGCAAAAGTACCTCTAAATTTCAATGAACTATGTACCAGATAATTTTAAAATAAAAATTAAAAATAAAGACTATAAAAAATGAGTGTTTCTGACAAATATCTTTTCTCCAGCTCTCTGACAACCTCTAATTTTTGGTTGAAAAATATGTGATTTGCCGGCAAATGCTCTTGGCAGTTAGTGGGAAACGCATCTATTTTGGATTGGATCTATACCTTCATAAATTTGTTTTAACTCTGTATTTTAACTCTCCAATAAAGCTCCTTATTTCCATGTATTTAATGTGAATTGTAAATTAATTTACCCTACTCTGATGAGTAAACTTTCTGCTGTAAAAGGTCCCAGTGTACACCCAATAACAGGCCCTCCAGGCAGATGATAGGCAAAATGGAGACAATAAGAACTTGGTTCAGGTTATAGCAAAAGCCATTCTGGTAAATTTTGGGACTAAATATTTCAAAGTTCATTGGTAAGACAGAGACAAAGAGAGATCTATAACATTGGCGTAGGGGCTGGGCCAGAGCCCACATGGTGATAACACCTGCTGTGGGACTTGGCATTGACAATAGCAGCAGCAGCAGCAGCTTTGGGAGTTCTTAAGCCAGAGACTGTAAGAGGCTCAGACAACTGATCAGAAAGAGATTACAAAGGACCTCTGTGTTAGAACTGGGCACAGAACCAGGCACTATTTGGCAACTTCATTACCTTTACCTACTTCTGGACCTCAATTCTAGGACATAGAGATACACTTTCAGTTGCAAGGGAGCAGAGGTCCTGAGGAATAGTACTTTTGGCTGCAAGGGATCAGGGATTCTTCCTGTGTAAAGACCTGAACACAAACCAGAAGAATAATAGCCATACTCCTCTGCAGATCACACTACCTTGGAAGTACTAAAAATATTCACATTCCTAGAACTAGCTCTGAAAGCAGCAGTGCAAAAAAGCCTGAGGCTTGGGACAGTGACCATCCCCAAAATCCCACCCATCATGGAAACAGAGCCCAACTTTAAAATGGATTTCAAAATCAAGACATGTGCTGGGGAAATAGGCAAACAACAAAAGCAAAACAAAAAAAGAGCTTAATCATAACAAACTGCTTTGAAACGGAAGATTAAAATATAAAATTTAGAAGATGACAAAGAAATCAAAACAACTACGAGCAAAGCCTCAAAGAAAAATGTGAATTGGACACAGGCTCAACCAGGGTTTCTAGAATAATTAAAATTATTTTTAAAAGTAAATAAGAGTGGTAGAGGAAAAGTTGAGAAAAGAAATGAGAACAATGAGAAGAAAAAGACAATTAATAGCTTGCTAAAAGAAGCACAAAAAAATTCTGACAAAAATAACATCTTAAAAAAATAGAATTCTCCAAATAGAAAAGGAAGTACAAAATATCACTGTATAAAGTAATTCCTTAAAAGTTAGACTTGGGTATACAAAAGGTAATGACTCCATGAAACATCGAGAAACAATAAAACAAAGTCAAAAGAATTTTTTACAAAAAGAAGAAAATGTGAAATATCTCATCAGAAAAACCAGCTGACCTTGAAAACAGATTGAGCAGAAATAATATAAGAATTGTTCAACTACCTGAAAGCCATGATTAAAGAAAAGAGCCTAGATATAATATTTCAAGACATTATAAAGGAAAACTGCACTAATATCTTGGAACCAGAGGGCAAAATAGAAATTAAAAGAATTTACCACCTGAAAGAGATCACACAAAAAAAAACCTCCCAGAAATATTATAGGCAAATTCCAGAGGTCCCAGAAAAAGAGAAAACATTTCAAGCAGAGAGAAAAATTTAAATATTGAGGAACAATAGTATCACATAAGAATTATCAGCATCCACATCAAAGAAGAAGAGTGCTTGGAATATGATATTGCAGAAGGCAAATGAGTTAAATCAAGAATAACCTAATGAGCAAAAATGAGTGTAATCCTTCAGGGGAAAAAGGAAATTTTGGATATGGAAAAAAAGGATATAAAAAAGTATAGAATCAGACCTTTTAAGGTGATGTAACTCACTGTGGTACGAACAATAATCCAAACTTCTCCTCCATCATTTTTTTCATTCAACTGTTTCAGTCATAATTCTCTTTTCATTGTCCAATTTGTGTTTTCTTGGCAGAGACACTGTGGTGGTTTGCCATTCTTTCTCCAGCTCATTTTACAGATGAGGAAACTGAGACAAACAAATTTAAGTAACTTGCCCAGGGTCACACAGCTAGTAGGTGTCTGAAACTAGATTTGAACCCAGGAAGAAGAGTCTTCATGAATCCAGGAATGGCACTTCACCCACTGAACCACCCAGCTGCCCATCCAAACCCTATTTTTATGCAATTTAGAGTAGCGCTTTTTTTTCCCTTAAATGATATTAAGTTTGTCCTTAAGACTCTTTTGCATCCAGGTAATAAGGCTGGGGATAATAATCTCACATCCTCATCACCCAAGTATAAAACAACATGAAAAATTCCAGATACTTTGATGTTTGGGCTGGTGAAAAATGATGTTACTCAGATAAAGGAACTATGATCTCTCCCTGCTGAATATCCTTCTCCTGTTATTGCCAAATAAATCTTCAACTGTTAACTGTTGAATGACATGAGTGTCTCCTTCAGTTTCAATAACTAAACATAAACTACCAAAGGACTAGCCTGAATTAGGTCCAGTTCAGAATTTTCATTAAAAAAACTTTTTATAACCTTTTAATCCATAATCTAAAAGTCAATTGTTTATCTGAGTTGTGCAATGGATCTATAAATACACTCCAGGGAGTGAGCCATATAGAATGTGGGTATAGAAATTGAGAGAAGTTGAAGTGATGGTAAGAAAATATGAGAGTGTGAGATCTCTTACAGATCTCATATTTTTTGCATCTCCTCTAGTAATATATTTTAGTTAAACTAAAGAGGAGTAATAATTTAGTGCCCACAAAAGCTTTAAAATTAATAACACTTTTTAGGTTTATATTTTTGTTTTTCTTTTCTTTTCATAATTTTGTAGACTAAAGGGATTGTTTAGTTGAAACTTTAAAATATTAAAGCATTTTAACAAAATAAATATTAGCTCTCTATACATTTTTAGTGCCTAAATGTCCTGAATGAGTATGTTTCTGATGTTGACTTCTCTCTCTGCCCACTTTAAGTGGTATAGCTGCCCCTCCTATATATCCCAATGTTACTCAGCAACTAGAACTAAAGAGGTGGTTAGATTACCATCCTTTTCTTTGTAATGATTCATTCTTTTCATGAACCACAGTAACACATGAGCTCATTACATGGATGAACTGTGCAGAAACAAGAAGAGATCAGTAACTAGTTGAATAGAATGACCAAAGTAATTTAATAATTAAGACTCTAGGGAAGATAGTGGAGTAGGTAAAAAAATTTCAAGCTTTCAAGATTTTTCTTCACAAAAGAGATAAAACAGCACCTCAGGGCAAACATAGAGGTAAAAATAAATAAGAGAAGGGGCAGAACAGGGGTTGTCCTGGGACAATTGAGGAAGATATGAGGAAAAATCCCATAATAAGGTTTGGTACCGATGAAGAGTAAATACCTCCAGGCTAGGGACCACTTAAACAACAAAAGGGAAGTACTGGGGTTAGCTATGTTAGGAGGATGCCTCTGCCATAGCCACAGGAATTTTTACCCTGGGACAGTGAGGGGAGTAGGGCCTCTAAACCTGGGAATTTTGAGGGAAGCTCTGCTGACAAGGAACTGCAGACCCAGCTTTGCTATACAGACACAGCCTGGGGCAAGAAGGAACCAGCACATGCCTGGTTAGTGTAGAAGAGTGAAGTGGACACTCCACTGGCTGTGGGCATTTACAGGAGGCTGGGGTCCTTGGTTTGAGTTCAAGGTCAGAGAGGAGAACTGAAGGAGGATCTGTTACCAGAGGCACCATCCTCCATACCCCAGGACTAGAGGTGATTACAAAAATTAACTATTACAGTAAAAAAAAACTGCATAGGCAAAGGAGAAAGAAACCAACCATAGCTACTATGGGAATAGTGAAGATCGGGGTTGGTCTTCAAAGGAGCATAGTGAAGCAAAGAAACCCTCTTCTACTGCAAAAGGGGATGTCAAATGGTCACCTGCCCAAAAGGAATTCATAGAAGAACTTAAAAAAAAGGCTTTAAAAATAAAATGAGAGGGATTGAGGAAAAACTAGGGAAAAAAATCCAAGAAAAATAAGAAGATTATGAAAAGATAGTCAACCAATTAGAAAAGGATATCAAGAGAATCTGAAGGAAGAAAATAACTCCTTGAAAATCAGAATTGGGAAAAGGGAAGTCAGTAAAGTTAAAAAAATCAAGAAACAATAAAACAAAATATAAAGAATGAAAAACTGAAGAGAATGTAAAACATATTATAAGAAAAACAACTGAGATGGCAAAACCAAGATGGTGGAGTAAAAACAGTGACTTGCTTGAGCTGTCCCTCAAATCCCTCCAAATACCTGTAAAAATGACTCTAAACAAATTCTAGAGCAGCAGAACCCACAAAAAGACAGAGTGAAACAAATGTCTGTTGCTCTGGGCTAGGATAGGAGCACAGTTCAGCATGGGCTATGCAGGAGAAGACCAGGCCTCAGCACACCAGGAGCAGGGCTCAGGAAACTGAATCAAGGGGAGCTATGACAATTTCCAGACTTCTCAACCCACAAATGCCAAAGACAATTTAGAAGATCAGTAGGAAAGGTCTGTCACACTTTGGTGAGAGAGGAGCATGGGTGGGCCCCAGTCCTAGCACATCCCTGAGGCTGTGGCCACAACAGCAGCAGCTGCTTCCAAAGCTCTCAGCCCAGAGACAGTGAGGGGATTGGGTGGCTGATCAGAAGGGGATTGCAGGGATCTCTTTGATGGTACTGAGGCTGGATTCTCTTGCTTTGCCCATGCTTATATCTGGTTTGCAATCCTGGGTGACAGTGCTGGGGTGAAGAAGAGCACTGGCATGGCGGAGCTTGTGGCAACAGTAGAGAAGGAATCCTCTCACAGTTCCAAGGCAGAAAAGAATTCTTCTGCTCACTCATAGACCAGAGCACAGGCCAGGAGAGGAGTAAATACCTCTCCTTTGATCATATCACCTTGGAAGAACTGAAAATGTACAGGTCGCTAGAAGTACTTCTGAAAACAGCTGCACAAAACCCCTGAAGCTTCAGACAGTACACCTCAACACTGGAAGCAGGGACCTACCTTAACAAAGAGTTTAAAACTTAAGTAATTCACTGGGAACAAGAGCAAACTGCATAAAAAGTCAGACCATAGAATCTTTCTTTGGTGACAAAGAAGATCAAAACATACAACCAGAAGACAACAAAGTCAAAGCTCCTACATCCAAAGCCTCCAAGAAAAATATGAATTTGTCCCAGGCAATGGAAGAGCTCCAAAAGGATTTTGAGAAGCAAGTAAAAGAAGCAGAGGAAAGATTGGAAAGAGAAATGAGAGTGATGCAAGAAAATCATAAAAGAGTTGACAGCTTGCTAAAAGAGACCCTAAAAATACTGAAGAAAATAATATCTTAAAAAATAGACTAACTCAAATGATAAAGGATGTCCAAAAAGTCAAGGAGGGGAAGAATGCCTTAAAAAGCAGAATTGTCCAAATGTAAAAGGAGGTCCAAAAGCTCACTGAAGAAAATAAATCCTTAAAAATTAGAATGGCAAAGAAGCCCAACAGCAAAAGATAGGAAGAGAAATTCCATTTAAACTTAATGTAGACATTATAAAATATTTAGGACTCTACCTCCTAAAACAAACCCAGGAACTCTATGAACACAATTACAAAATACTTTTCACACAAATAGAATCAGATCCAAATACTTGGAAAAACATCAGTTGCTCATGGGTGGGCCAAGCTAATATAATAAAAATGACAATCCTACCTAAGCTAATTTACTTCTTCAGTGCCATACCAATCAAACTACCAAAAAATTATTTTATAGAGTTAGAAAAAATAATAACAAGATTCATTTGGAATAACAAAAGGTCCAGAATATCCAAGGAACTAATGAAAAGAAATGCAGGGGAAGGTGGCCTAGTAATTCCAGATCTTAAATTGTATTATAAAGAGCAATCATCAAAACTGCTTGGTATTGGCTAAGAAATAGAGTGGTGGATCAGTGGAATAGGTTAAATATGCAAGACACAGTAGTCACTTACTATAGTAACCTATTATTTGATAAACCCAACGACCCCCACTTCTGGGATAACAACCTACTCTTTGAAAAAAACTGTTTGAAAACTGGAAAAGAGTATGGCAGAAACTAGGCATACACCCAAATCTCACACCATATACCAAAATAAAGTTAAAATGGGTTCATGATTTAGATATAAAGGCTGATACGATAAGCAAACTGGGACAACAAGGAATAGTTTACTTATCAGATCTATGGAGAACAGAAGAATTCATGACCAAACAGGAGATAGAGAACATTATGAAAAGCAGTATGGATAATTTTGATTACATTGAATTGAAAAGTTTTTGCACACAAAGCCAATGCAACTAAGATTAGAAGGAAGGAAAATTGGGAAAGAATTTTTACAACCAGTCTCTCTGATAAGGCCTCATTTCTAAAATATATAGAGAATTAAGACAAATGTATAAGAATACAAGCCATTCCCCAATTAATAAATGGTCAAAGGATGTGAACAGGCAGTTCTCAGATGAAGAAATTGAAGCCATCTATAGTCGCATGAAAAAATTCTCTAAATTATTGATTAGAGAAATGCAAATCAAAACAACTCTGAGGTACCACATCACACCTATCAGATGGGCCAAGATGACAAAACAGGAAAATGATAAATGTTGGAGAAGATGTGGGAAAATTGGAACACTAATGTATTGTTGGTGGAGTTGTAAAATGATCCAACCATTTTGGAGAACAATTTGAAACTATGCCCAAAGGGCTATAAAAATGTGCATACCCTTTGACCCAGTAATAGCACTTGTAGGGCTATATCCCAAAGAGATCATACAAATGGGAAAAGGACTCACATGTACAAAAATGTTCATAGCAGCTCTTTTTGTGCTGGCAAAAAGTTGGAAATTGGGAGGATGCCCATCAATTGGGGAATGGCTGAGCAAGTTGTGATATATGAATGTAATGGAATACTTTGTACTATAAGAAATGATAAACAGTCTGACTTCAGAAAAACCTGGAAAGACTTGTACAGTCTGATGCTGAGTGAAGTAAGCAGAACCAAGAGAACTTTGTACACAATAACAGCCACCTTGTGCTATGACTAATATTGATAAATTTTACCCTTCTCAGCAATACAAGGATCTAAGATATCTCCAGAGGCCTAGTGATGGAAATACTATCCACATCCAAAGAAAGAACTATGAAAGTTGAATCACTATCTTTTTTTTTCTCTTCTGTTGAGTTTTGTTTCCTCTTTCTGATGGTTCCTCCTATTGGTTTTAATTTTTACTTACAACTTTACTAATGTAAAAATATGTTTAATAGGAATGTAAATGTATAGCCTATATCAGATTGTGAGCCGCTGTCTTCAGGAGGGTGGTGCGGAGGAAGGGGAAGAAGTATTTTAAACTCAAAAGCATATGGAAGTGATTGTTGATAAATGAAATTAAATGAATAAAATAACAAAATTTAAAAAAATTTTAAAATGAAAAACAAATTAGAATGGAGCAAATGGAAGCTAATGACTCTTTGAGAAGTCAAGAAATAATAAAATAAAACCAAAAGAATAAAAAAGAAAGAAGACAATGTGAAATATCTCATTGGAAAAACAACCGACCTGGAAAATAGATCCAGGAGAAATGACTTTAACATTATTGGACTAATTGAAAGCCATGATTAAAAAGAGAACCTAGACATCATTTTTCAAGAAATTATCAAGGAAAACTGCCCTGATGTTCTAGAATCAAAGGATAAAATAGAAATTGAAAGAATCCACTGATCATCTCTTGAAAGAGATCCCCAAAGGAAAACTCCTAGGAATATTATAGCCAAATTCCAGAGTTTCCAGGTCAAGGAGAAAATATTGCAAGTAACCAGAAAGAAACATTTGAAGTAATGTGGAAACACAATCAGGATAACACAAGATTTAGCAGCTTCTACATTAAGGCATCAGAAGGTTTGGAATATATGTTCCAAAGGCAAAGGAGATAGGATTACAACCAAGAATCACCTACCCAGCAAAACTGAGTATAATCCTTTGGGGCGAAATGGAAATTCAATGAAATTGAGGACTTGCAAGCATTCTTGATGAAAAAACCAGAGCTGAATAGAAAATTTGACTTTGAAATATAAGACTCAAGTGAAACAGGGAAGAGGTACATGGGAAAGAGAAATCATAAGGTATTTATTAAAGTTGAACTGTTTATATTCTTACATGGAAAGACGATATTTGTAACTTAAGAGACCTTTGTCAGTATTAGGGTAGTTGGAGGGAATACATACATACATACATACATACATATATATATATATATATATATATATATATATATATATATATATATATATAATGTATATACATACACACACACATATATATACACATATATACATACACACATATATATACACATACATATATTTATATACATATATGTGTATATATGTGTGTGTGTATGTGTGTATATATATATATATATATGTATGTATATATATATATATGCCCACACAGAGTGCGTAGGGTGAGTTTAATATGATGGGATGCTATCTAAAAGTAAAATTAATGGGTGAAAAAGGATTACACTGGGAGAAGGATAAAGGGAAAGGTAGAATATGGTAAATTATCTCACATAAAACATACAAGAAAATGCTTTTATAGTGGAGGGGATGAGGTGGAGGTGAGAGGGAATGAGTGAATCTTACTCTCATCAGATTTGGCTTAAGGAAGGAATAACATACACGCTCAATTGGGTATGGATCTATCTTACCGTACAAGAAAATAGGGGAGAAGGGGATAAGAGGGGAGGATATTGGAAGAGGGGTAGATTTGGGGAGGTAGTCAAAAGCAAATACTTTTTAGGAGGGACAGGGTCAAAGGAAAGAATAGAATAAATGGGGGTGGGACAGGTTGGAGGGAAATATAGTTAGTTTTCCACAACACGACTGTTATGGAAGTGTTTTTCATTTCTACTCATGTATAACCTGTATCAAATTGCTTGCCTTCTCAACAAGTATGGATTGGGATGGAAGAAAGGAGAGAATTTGGAACCAAAAGTTTTAAAAACAAATTTTAAAAAATGTTTTCACATGCAACTGAGAAATAAGATATACAGACAGTGGAGTATAGAAATCTATCCTGCCCTATAGCAAAATAGAAGGGGAAGGTGATAAGAGAAGAAGGAGGCATAAAAGAGAAGGTAGATTGTTGGAAGGAAGCATGTATGCTGCCTTGGCATAGGGTGAGAGAAGAGATGGGGAGAAAATTTGGAACTCAAAATTTTGTGGAAGTGAATATTGAAAACTAAAAATTAATTAATTAATAAAAAAAAAAAGAAAAACAACTGATCTGGAGAACATAAGGAGAGAAAATGTAAGAATAATTGGACTGCCTGAAAGTTATGATAAAAAAAAAAGAATCTTACCACAGTAATACAAGAAATAATTAAAGAAAATTATCTTGAAGCATTAGAACAAGAGGGGAAAGCAGAAAAAGAAAAAAATCCATTGATCACCACCTGAAAGAGATCCTACAAGGAAAACCCACAGGAATATTAGAGTCAAATTGCAAAACCCCCAGCTCAAGGATAAAATATCACAAGCAACAAGAAAAAAAAATTACATATAGCAGTGCCACAATTAGAATCACACAAGACCTAGCAGTGCAACACTGAAGGACCACAAGTCTTGGAACACTGCATATCAAATGGCAAAAGAACTCATGTTCCATCTAAAAATCTCACACTCAGCAAAGTTAAGCATTATCCCGAATTGAAAAAAACAGACATTTAATGAATTGTTAGACTTTCAAAACTTCATTTTAAAAAAAAAAACCTGAACTTAATAGAAAGATTTGATATACAAGAGACAAGAGAAATGTAAGATACATACCAAGACTAATTACAAGGCACTCAATAAGGAGAGACTTTACTTTTTATGTATGTAAATTGTGAAACGTATATCTAAGATTGTTACTAATAATTTGGTAGTTCATAAGAAATATTGGGGTATACCTGAGTATGATATGACTTCAAAAAGTAAAACCATTCAGAAACAGCTAAAAAGAGTAATTACCTTATACAGATGAAGTGAGAGAGGAAAGACTGAAACAGAGGAATTGGAGGAGGAGGGCAGGGAATTTCTGGAAACCTACTTTCATTGGAAATGGGTTCAAGAGGGAACAAAACATATACATCTAGAAGAGTATAACAGTCTTCTAAATTTAGAAGGAACTTAAATTCTAAGAGTTTAAGGAGTGGGAGGGAGAAGATAAGAGAAGGATCTTTAGAGAGCAGGGTGAGGAAATAGGTCAAAGGATCATATAAAAGGGTGTTTACATTTATGGGAATGGGAGAATAAGAGAGGCATCCTTCCAGGGAGGACAGGTTAAGAAATAGGAGGGAAAGTAGAGTAGAAGTAAAGTAGAGGAGTCAGGAAAGTTAGGAAATAAGAGGCACAAACATAAAAATTAAGGTTAGAAGTAGAATCTCTTAGGGAAAGAATATACTTATATATGTATGTATGTATGTGTACATATTACATATATATATATATATATATAATTACACCTATGTATGTGTATATATGTATATATCAATATCTGTATATAAAGATATCCATACTTAATTGTAGTGGGGGGGGAGGAAAGTGGAACAAAGAACAAAGTAAAACGTGAAAAGAAAAAAGTAAAAGAAAAGAAAACCTACAAGGAAACAGAGAAAAGATGGACAACTTTCAACACAATGCATGGTATTTAATATATAGGCTTTCTTGAAATGGAAACTTATTGCTATATATTTTGAATCCTCTCTTACATTCTGCTGTGTACATGACTTTTTTTTCTTTTCTTATTTTATATTTAAGTTTTATTATTTAAGTTATAAGATGTTTCTTTTTCTTTTTTATGTATTTAAGCTTTATTATCCAAGTCTAAAAAAGATAAAAAATTAAGTTTTAATATTTAAATTTGTAATTTCTTATTGTGTATTTAAGTTTTACTATTTAATTCTAAAAGAAAAAAAAAGGAGCAATTGAACACTTCTAAAGAGGAGGAAATCATTGTTGGAGCAAAGTCCTGGAGGAGGTGAGAGGGAATCAAATCAGCAGGACAAGTAAATGGATCAGTCTTCATGAAGACTGGAATTATCTCCTCTGAAACAGAGAGGAAAAAAAGACTAGGTGATGACTAGGGGGAAGCAGAGAGCATAACTGAAAGACTACAGTGGGAAAAAGCATGCAATTTGCAACTCATATTTGTTACTCTAATTTAAGGGTCATAAATTGGTCTATTTAATATCTCTAAGCCTCAGTATCCTCCTCTGTAAAATGAGAGTGTTAGGGAATATGCCTTCCAGTTCTTAAAGCCTGTGATCTTGAAAGCAAATAAAATTATAGTTTTGTCTTGAAAAAAAAAAATTAAGACTCACATTTAATAAAGCTATCTAGTTCACAGATAGACTACTGGGATTGGAGTCATGGGAACATTTAAATATTTCTGTAATTCTGGGCAAGTCACATAATCTCTATTTGTCTCAGGTACTTCTTCGGATATATATTTCTAAGTCAAAGTTGGTTAATGATCTATTTGGTGGAGGGAGTTTCTCAGGCTACTGAAATCACATATTTACTTATGGTTTACAGAGCACATTTCTCACTATATCCTTTGGTTATAGTTAATACACATTTTATTATACCCATTTTATAAATGACAAAACTGAAGTTCAGAGAAACAAAGTTAATTGCCCATAGTTTCATGGCTACTAAATATCAGAGCCTGAACTTCAGTCCAGGTCTTCCAGCTCAAATTTGTTTGCTCAACATATCATTTTATTAGGTTTTATTAAATTTCCCATACGATTGCATGGTATCACCAAATTAAGTTAAATTACATCTTAGTCATTGTTGAATGTTTGACTTTGGTCTGCAAAGGAATCATTGATGGCATCAGCTGCAGCAAAAAGTGAGCCTGTTTCTGGGCACCGCTGCCATCAAAAGAGAATCAGAAGAATCATCCCAGAATTAGTTGAATTCACCTCCCTGATTTGTAATATCATCTTATTCACTTAACTGATAATTTCTTTTCAATGACATCCTAGGTTCCACATCCAGGACACATAAAGCTACACAGAGCTCCCTAAATATTTTTAATGTTTGGAATAGTGAACAGTGTTTCAATTAAACGTTAACTGTGTTATATCTTGTCCTTTCTGATCTTACCTAGGAACCTTAACACCTTGTCTTATGTTAAGTGGATCTGAAAGCAGATGCAGGATTTTTTCATAGTATTAGTATTCAACTCTTGACTTTGTAATTTGCTTCTTTTGTGACCTTGTCTCTGAGTCTCAGCTTTTTTATCTTTAAAATGAGAGGGTCAGACTTGATAACTTCTAATGTCACTTTGAGCTCTAAATTACAGTTATAGTGGGGAGAGAATGACTTTATAAGACATTTATTCTAACTTCTCCCCACAGTTCAGATGAAGAAATTGCGGTAACAGAAAGAATAAATTACTGGCTCAAGGTCACATAGGCAAAAACACGTGACAGAATCAAGATTTGAATCTAGATCTTCTAAGGCCAAAGCCAGTTTTTTTCCCACTTTACAGAGATGCTTCTCCCAGTGCTATAATCCTATTTAATACATCACCTTCTAAAAATAAAGCATATTTCATGTCTATGATGATTTTTCAAGTTGCAAAAAACAGTCTGTAAATTAAATGGGACTTAAGACAAATGTGAAAAGAAATGTGGAGGGCTTAGAGTTCACCTGTCTCCAAAGGCAGATTTTTATTTTAGTGTGTTTTCAACGATCACTCATAGAGGAGGAAAACCTATATAAAGATGAATGCTTTTATCTACATTCACCAGTAGGAACCAACCGCTATAGAATAACAGTCAGAAACAGGCCCAATCTAATCAGAAAAAATTTCTGAGAAAAGATAATAGAAAGTTTGATCAAGTCATATCAGCTCTCTTACTAGATCTAAATGAAAAGTTAATTTTAAAGTAGAGTAGTCAATTATATGAAAGCCTTAAGAAGATGATCCGGCAAGCCTGACTAAAAAGTTTTCTAAGTGTTATTTGGCTTCTGGCCATCATATAGATTGAGAGGTTTCTGCTCATGACTAAAATAAGAGTTATGTGACTAGCACAATGAAGAAAAAATCCTTCCCTCTAGACACTCTAGACCTACATCGTAGTATACCAGAAGTTGAATAGTGATGCCTATTTAGAGGAACTTAAGGTCAAAGGTTAGGCTTTCTATAAGGAAAGATAGAATAGATGAGGCATGGGTTCCATTAACTTGTACTTTTCATGTAAAAATGCAATTTTTAAATAAAATAATTTAAAAATTAAAATTTTCTTAATTTCTACTTTCAATTTATGAAAAATTAACACAGTGCCAAAGAAAACCAAATTATTAAGAACTCCATGAATGCTGTTATCGTTACTTAAATATTACAGTATCTACTTATCTCAGCAATGGCTTTTCTTTCTAGCCCATGAAGATTTCCTTTCTCTTCCCTATAAGTACCCTCAAGCAGTTTTCATAGTTCCTGGCTATATTTTTTCAGCCTGTTCTTGACTGTCCTTCAGGATAAAAGTGCTAATTGCCTGCTTGACACTTTCTTATTGTTTTCTGAGCACTTATTTTTTTGTCTTCCTGCCTTACTGGGAGAAACCACTCATTTTTCACAGCCTAGAGCCCTAGAAAATCCTTACCCTGCTGATCAGAGCTCTCCACTCTTACTTCTGCTCTGCCTGCCTTGTGCTCTGCCTTTTCAAAAAATCAAGACATTAAGTGGTCTGTAACTTCAGTGTGACTTTCAGTTTCTCCAGGATATCTGTCCTGCAAACCGTGTGTGCATTTTTCAATTTTTAAAGGCATCTGAAGGCCTTAGCCACCAAAATTTTATAGCCATAAAACTAAACACAATAGGTTTTAAATAAATAATAGTTTCTCCACTGAGTCATAGCTATATATTACCTCTAAAACTATTTGGAAGAATGATGCTTTCTAGGGGTAAATTATCATAATTATTCATGGACTACACGAATGTTCTATTTTCTGATTATGATTTATCAGTGAAATAAATTGGGCTATGGTTGTAAAATCCAGAGGCTGAAAAACAAACCAGCATAAAGAACATTGCAGTTTTGCAAATATTATTTTCTACATGCCAATATTTGACCAAAATTATATTGGTATAGTAAAAATTGATTTTGTTATGCATCTTAGCAGAATTCAAACTAGTATGGGGCAAATGGAGTTTTGCTTGGGTAACCACCAGTAACCCCCAAAATGACTACCACCTGATGGCCTTCACAACCTATTGATAGACACCACCACCACCACCATAACATCCTTGTGGCATTCATCTGATGTCCACTTTTCCAAAAATGCCCACAGTCAGTTAGTCAGTATATACTAAGTAACTACTATGTTCTAGGCACTGTACTAAATTTTACATATATATATATATATATATATATATATAAAAGAAGGCCTATTCTCAAGGCCCTCCCAATCTAATGGAGGAAATAATATTCAAACAACTATATTTATGTGTCTAGGCCTGCCATAAATATCTATATTTATATCCATATAAGATATATCTATCTAGCATAACCTCTGATGGGCCCTCCTAGATTTTCAGCTTCCTTTTGTTTATTATCTTCCCCTATTAGATTGGAAGCCTCCTGAGGGAAAGGATTGTTTTTTCTTATTTGTTGCCCCAGTACTTCTTACAATGCTTAGCATAAAATAGGTCCTTAAAATATTTATTGAGTTATTATTATTAAGTAGATAATTTTAGTAGAATTGCAAAGATAATCAACAGAAGGGAAGCATTGGAGGATCATGGCCCAAACTGTCCTCTTTCTCAGCACAACTGCTCGTAAAGTCAAATTGTTTTCCAGGCCACAGCCTCTCTCCCCTCATGCCTCTCCCACCTCGAGTTCAATTCACAAGGAAGTGAAACAATAAGAAAAAATTCACCACTATAGCTAAATATTTTAGCATGTGATCCTATTCTCTTTTAGAAAAGTCAGAAAAAACTTTTTTCCCTGGGATCTACAGAAAAGTCACTCTCTGTTGTTTCCTCAGAGCCTTGATTAATACTAAGGCCTTTCATTTTCTCAGAAGATTTTACATCTCAGGTGCCAATCTCTTTAGGAAAAACAGTAAATCCATTTCAGTGAACTATGCTTAGATTTAATCTTGGCTTCGGGTAACTCTTGCTAGGACAGGGCTGGTCCCTCCAATAAGAGATTTCACCATAACTTAATAGTGGCTACCCAATACACTTCTAAAGTTTTCATCCTTAAAAGCTAGGCAATCAATCTGATAATGGTTATTTGCCTAATTGTTATTAAATATCTGTGGGTGAGCTGCTTTACAGTTTCAAAACCCTAAATCTCTCCTGATTGCCCATCTAAATTAGTAGACAGAGAAAAGGTATATATCTGCTCAGGGACATTTATGGCTCCTTCACATGAAAGTGTACCTTCATTCCCTTTCGCAAAGATGCAAAAAAAGTTATTTCATCTATAATCAGAGGTTTTTACCTAATGTAAAAACAAAACATCATCAAAAGGAATCCAAAAAGGGACTATGCATCCTTTCAATCAGCAAACATTTAACTATTTTGTCAGGAACAATTCACCCAAATATAAACATAATTTTATTATAAGCTCCTTTACAAAACTTTACATGTGAAGTTGGATTACAGAAAGTACAAATAATATCAACTCATAAACATGTAAAAACAGTTAAGGACAAAGTGATAGCCTGATGAAAGCTTATTCAAAGATCTGGCTAAACTAAGTAATCCCAAGAATATTGTATTGAAATTCAAACTACAAAAAACAGTTTTTAAATAGAGCTGCTCAAATTTTCATACCTATCTGTTTTTCATAAGTTTTCATAGTGAAACTTTCAAAAATAAACTTTAGTACCCAAACAAGATGATAAAATGGGAAAACATGATTGGGCCTACCTATACGCAAAAGAAATATATATTAGTAAAAATACTAAAGGCACTTATAGATTTATTTTTATTATTTATCAAATGTGTAAAAGAGTGCCTCTATAGGAAAAGAATGACTAATACTTTGCAATAAGTCACTCTGAAACTACTTTTTCATATTTATGAAATCTTTATGATATAATATTATATATATATCAAAATATTATCTTGAAGAAAATATGAAAAGGGACAGCCAGATTTTCACAGCTGATTTTCTTTGCAGACCATATATTTATGTCTAAAAGTTTAGAAAACACAAAGTCAATCAATAAAATTTTATCAAGCGCCTACCACAAAGTAGGCACTGTGCTAAATATTAGTGATATAAAGGCAGTCCATCATCTCAAGGATCTCACAGTCTAATGGGAAAGACAATATGAAAACCCCCCAAAACTTTCCATTGTTGAGCATTTAGAGGGTGAGGTTATGTACACCCATGAAATAATGGGAGATAAGATAGCTGAATGAAGTAGTAAACATTTCATGTTTGATGGCAATGAAATAGACAGTCTTCAAACTTCCTTCCAATCTGGAAGCAACCAAAGCATTGTCCAAATAGTTTCTTCAAAAGGGTTAAAAGTCAAGGGAGACTGTAAGGAAACAATGGCAAAAATTAAAAGTTACCTTAAATTCACAACCATAGAGATGTCTTGACCACACAGATCCTTCATTTTAAACAATCAGGTCTTTGTTAGGACCTAAATGGGTGAAAATCAGGTAATGTGATTTTGAGGCTTTGAAAGTCAATTTAATGGTCTTTATGCATTGCCAGGAGGTATTGAACTTTCTTGGAGCTATAAAATGAATTAAGGCCTGAATGGTTAGGGGTGTGGAGTGAAGGTAAGTATTAGGGTTAGGATGGAAAGATTTGAAAGCCTTTGGTGTTTCTAAAGGTTTTTTTGTTTTAAAAATAATTAATTTATTTTTAGTTTTGAAAATTCACCTTTATAAGATTTTGAGTTCTAAATTTTTCCCTTCCCTCCCCAAACCCACGATGGCATGTTAATGGTTACGGACTACACATTTACAATCATATTAAACGTATTTCCACATTAGTCACATTATAAAGAAGAATCAGAACCAAAGGGAAAACCAGGAGAAAGAAAAAACAAACAACAAAAAAAGAGAAAATAGTATACTTTGATTTGTATTCAGACTCCATAGTTCTTTCTGTGAATATGGAAAGCATTTTCCATCAGAGGTCTTTTGGAATTATCTCAGATTATTGCATTGTTGTGAAGACCTAAGTCTATCAAAGTTGGTCATTGCACAATGTTGCTGTTACTGTGTACAGTGTTCCCCTGATTCTGCTTACTTCACTCAATATCAGTTCATGTGAGCCTTTCCAAATTTTTCAGAAATCCACCTACTCATCATTTCTTATGGAACAACAGTATTCCATTACATTCACATACCACAACTTGTTCAGCCATTCTCCAATTGATGGGCATCCCCTCAATTTCCAATTCTTTGCCATCACAAAAAGCAGCTTTTTTTAAAGGTACTGTTGTCCTGGAGTCCTTCTCTTTCTTCCATTTCCTTACCCCTCTGTTTCCTGAGTTCATTGTGGAATTTGGAAATTTTGAGATTCTTCAGGAAACAGAAAGACAATGGACAAATTAGGGTTTTAGGGCAGAGGAAGAAGAGACAAGAAAGTTGGATTAGCTGTACTGGTTGGTGGTGAAATTCAAATTTTGTTGAGTTTACTTGGTGAAATGAAGGCATAAGAGAAGGAGGAAGAAAAAGAATAAGAGGAGTAAGAATTAAAAAGTATTCCTGGAGGGGGCAGTGTTGAGTCAGTTTAAGCTTTGATGATGCACATGGCAGCTCTCTGTACCATCGACTGTCTTGGGATAAGTGATGCAGATTAACTGAGTTTTTTTTTTACTCAGTCTTTAATTAGGCACCATTTTAACTTGTTTCAATGGAATCTATGTGATGAGAAGGGCTTGTATTTATATGTTCCCATGGTACCCATTTTTTTCCAAAGTAATTAAGGAGCTATGTATTAATCACATCCACACACTTAGTACCTCTAACTCCACCAGTACAATGGATTTGAATTTCTTACCACATAATCTCAGTTTTGATATCATTGGAGGTGCTACTGACCAGCAGTTGACCAGCTTCTGAATAATTCTTTCTGGATGCCTTTATTCCGATTGCAGCACACATCCAGGACCTGCTATATCCTATAGCACTGGAGAAACTTGTGCTCTCTCTGCTAATTGCTCTCCAAATCACTGGCTTCCTCAGAGAGCAAAGCAGACCAGAACATGGGATATCCAAACCTGTCATCAAACATCCTGAAGGCAAGCTGACCATCGTTCTTCAGCAGTTATCTTGTCTGATCATTTCCTAAATTTCTTCAATAAAACTAAACTCATACCCTGAACAGACATAATCCAGAAGCTACCGGGAGATCTCTACTGAGCAGCAATGGCAGAAATACTGTCTGCCATAACCACCTCCACCCCCATTGATTAATTTTTAAAAGGTTCTGATTCACTACTACAAAATCCATCCTTGATGATGCTTTTCAAATTAAGTGCCTCCCACACAAGCATTAAAATTACACAAGACTCATTGACAGATGAAACTGCAAAGATTATGCCATTTAATTATCCACTGAATAGTGCCAAAAAATTAGCTTTAAAACAAAAAGCCCATTGCCCACTAAAGATTTGCTTTTTGGTTTGTTTGGTTTTTGCTGTTGTTGTTGTTGTTTGTTTTTTTGGCCAGTATCATGGTAGATGTTGTTTCCAGATTCTAAGCCATTATCCAAAGGAAGCTTTTAAAAGTGTTCCTTCTTCACAGATCACATTGTAATAATTTCATTGAGTCTCAGTACATTACAAAGCCTCCTCAGTGAAATCCCAAACAATATGGAGATTGATTTAATTATCCATGGAGGGAGGGGAAGAGTGGATGAAAAAGAATGCACATTTGCATACTGGCTAGTTGTACAGTTACCTTGTTAAGTCAGTTTGTGAATTTGTAGTCATGTAAATATGTAAAAAAAAAACCATGCTCGCTCTCTCTCTCTCTCTTTCTCTTACACACATACGTTCTTTTTCTATATATAATATTAGTTAGCATATACAGCACTTCAAAGTTAGCAAAGTAGTTTACAAATATAACCTTATTTTACCCTCATAGCAACTCTAGGATCCTGGGGGTGTAAGTGCTATTATTATCATCCCTGTTTTATAAGTGAAGAAACTGAGATAGAGAAGTTACTTGACTTGCCCAGGATCACACATTTAGTAAATGTATTAAGCTTTATTTGAACTTGAGTTTTCCTGAGTCCAACACTCTGCTAGTCAGTCTTTCCATAAACATTTATTAAGTGCCTACTATGTGCCAGGCACTGTGCTAAGCAATAAGAGTACAAAGAAAAGCAAAAGACATTCTCTGCTGTCTTTGAAAACAACTATGTACAAATAGCACAAACAGATATGTGTGACTATATATGTGACAAATATATATTTAAAAATGACAAATGTCTTTATATATGAAAACCAATAGAAAGAAAACATGAGTATTAAGAGGCAACAGGAAAGACTTCTCATAGAACACTATATTTTATCTGGGATTTGAAGGAAGGAAGGAAGTATAGATAAGGAGGCAGAGTATTCTAAGCATGGGAAACTGTCATTGAAACTGAGAAAGTAAGGAAAACAAGTGTCTTTACTGATAACACCTAGGTTTTTAGCCTAGGTGGCTTAGAGGATGGTGGCACTTTTGACACTGAGAGAGAAGTTTGGACAGGTTAAGAGTTTTTGGTGAGAGAATGAGTTTGGTTTTGGATATATTCAATTTAAGATATCTGGTTTGAAATATCTAATAGCAATAGTAGATTAAGTCTGGAGGTTAGGAGAGAGGTTAGGAACAGTTAAATAGATCTACATATCATTAACTTAGAGATGATAATTGAAACCATTGAAGTGGACTTGATCAGCAAGTCAATGGTATATTTGGAGAAAAGGGCCTAGAACAGAGTCCTGGGGACCTTTACCTTTAGTGGTTTTGACCTGCAATTGGATCTTCCAAAGCAGACTGAGAAGGGTCATTCAGAGAGGTGAAATAATAGAGTTGAGTTTCAGAAATCAAGAGAGAAGGTATCAAGGAGAAGAGGGTGATCAACAGTATCAAAGACTGCAGAGAGGTCAAGAAAGATGAAGACTGAAAAAAAAGGTCATTAGATTTAGCAATTAGGAGATTACTGACAACCTTGGAGAGAGAAATTTTGTCCTAATGTTGAGGTCGGAAGTCCTCCGTAGGAAGTTTAAAAAAAGGGGTAAAAGGAAAAGAAGTAGAGGAATTGATTATAGATGGCATTGTCAAGGATTTTAACCACAAAAAGGAGAAGAGATATTTGATGTTATCTAATAGGAATGGATAGTAAGGGCTTTTTGAGGTTGGGAGAGACATGGCCATGTTTGTGGGCATTATCAAAGTAGTCATTAGAAAAGGAAAAATGGAAGGGAAGTGATAGGGAGGGAATATTGATGGGGGCAGTCTGCTGGAGAAGATGGGATGGAAGAAGGTCATGTGCACATAGATGGGTTTTCGTTGGGAAGTAAAAAATGACACTAAGTTCCTATAGATGTGTATTTGTATGTGTATGTATATGCATGTGTATGTGTATAGACATATATACGTGTATGCATATGTACATTCATAGTATGCATGCATGTAATATGCATTCATATAGCTTATCTGTATATATATTTATTGTAATACATAATGTATGTACAAATGTATTTATATGTATATGTACATATGTATGTAATTATTATAATATAAGCCATAAACAGAAACATTTGAAGAACCTTCCTCTAGATAGTAAACCCTTCAGTTTGCAATCTAGACAGGAAATCTACCATTTGACTGGCAAAAACCTTAGATGATACAAGCCTGTCTCTTTTATATCTCACTTCATATTGCTACTGAGTGGCTCATTGAACAGAGTATATCAATAAAATAGCACTGGAAGATTTGAAGATATTGGATTTAGCTTGCCCTAGAAATGACTGGTTTTGTCTGAAAGTGACTGCTAAAGTGAGTGGAAAAATAGAACAATAGGATAATTTGTTAACTAGGTCTTTCCAGAGACAGTGTTAATGTTGATGAGACTAAGAAGTGGAAAGGGAGTGTGGAGGAAGCCTGGGAGAAGGCAAGGAAGAAGATTGTTAGACTGAGAATGAAGACAGATGGTCCCAGGTAGCAAAGAGCCCAGGGGCTTAGCTCTATCTGGATATGATGATCTCTGGTGACACTTTTCAGAGGTTAAAGCAGTAGTGCAGTAGGATAGAAAATGGGTTGTGGAAAATGAAGACACATGGTCCCAAGGAATGCAGAACTGAATGACTTTGTTCCTGTGAATCTAAAGAAGACTTATGGAGAGGCAAAGGTACTGTGAAAATGGCAAAAACATTGAGAAGACAGAAATATTGTAGTCTGCATCAGAGGAAGAGTACTTATGTTGATGAATATAAAAATTATTCTCAATATCATTGTATTTGACTATCAAATTCATATCTCAGCAGGAATATAATGTTTTATTAATCTGTCACTGAGGAGGGAGATTGTCAAAAGACTATTGAAATCTAGATACCATGTGTCAATGATGTCTCCCTGATTTAACAAACCAGTTTTTAAAAAAAATAAAATTACTTTAGTATGACTTGTTCTTAGTAAATCCACCTTGTCATCTGGGTCATGCATTCTCTTTTAAATGCTCACAATATGCTGAGTAATTCATCTTAGAACTTTTTTAGAGAGGTAAATCAAGCTGACTTCTACGTCGTATACAAAAATCTATCTTTTTCCACTTTTATGGAGTTCAATACAAGCCTCAATTTCTACATCTGTAAATTAGGGATAGAGACCCAAATAGCCTTTGTTGAACTGTTTCAGTTGTGTCTGACTCTTTGTGACTTCATTTGGGGTTTTCTTGGTAAAAATCCTACAGTGTTTTGCCTTTCCCTTCTCCATCTCATAGTATAGATGAGGAAACTGAGGCTTACAGGATCACACAACAAATAAGCATCTGAGGCCAGATTTAAACTCACCAAGATGAGTTTTCTTGACTCCAGATCTTGAACTCTAACCACTGTGCCTACTTGCTGTCTTGACTCATAATGAACTATGAGAAAAAGAATTATGAAAAATAGAAAGCACAATATAAATGTCTTATCATTGATGCTGTCTGATTTTATTGTTTCTGATATTGTTTTGATAAATCAATGTATATTTTATATCACTACCATTATTTCATTATAATTAGAAGAAATGAGTCAATTTAGAAATTTGGAAGGCTGGTAGATTTTAGAACTTTTTTTAAAAAATGGAATATATAATTTTTGCTTTTGTTTTTCTTAAAGCATGAAGACTGATTAGCTGATCGCAAAATTAAAAAAAAAAAGAAAGGAGAAAGAAGTGAGTCAGTTTGAAATTGTCCAGCCAGGTATCTTGAAAAGGATTACTGATTGGTTCTATTGTTGCATTAGGACAATAATGGCATTGCCAGAGGTCATCTGATTATGGGCTAGCTAATGGGAAATTAGTAGAAGGCTGTTTTAGCTGGCTCAGGTGAAAAAAGGGAGAGGAGATTGCGAAATAGGTAAAAGTTAAAAAAGAAAAGTTAGTGGCAAAGAAGAAAGAGTTTATTTTAGAGTCAAATACAAGAATATCGGGATAACAATAGTTGTGTCTCTTCCAAAACACAGACATATTCATAAACATAGTCTTCTAAAGGAGACTTTTTTTTTCTCCTCACAGTTTCTTTTTAATGTCATAATCATATGGCATCCAAAAGGGAAAAAAAATATACCAGAATCTATTATTGTATGGCTGGCAAAGGAAGAGCTATAGAATATTGCACATTTAATCTAAATATTATGAAGCCCTCCACTTTATGGAAATTTGCAAATTACACTGACATTGCATTAGTGACTAGAATAAATGAATGACAAAACTGGTAACCACTACATGTGTTGAATATGCCAGTAGTTTCAGTGCTATCTCAAAGACAAATTTCTTTGATATTTACATGAAGAACCTGAAACAATTCTCATTCTTTTTCTTTTTTCCCCTGAAATAGAATTATAGAGTGGATTCCTTAGAAGCATGTCAAACATCTTTTTTGCATTATAGTTATGAGTAATGAAGGGGAGTAGATAAAGAAAGTTTGCTCACTTATTTTGCTACAAGAAAATAATCAACTGTCAGTGTTGTGACAAATTAAAGAATTTTCATCAAGATGTCCTTCAGAGGAAGCTACAAACCTGGAGATTGTTCAGAGTAGGAGAATAAGGTGCAATATCCAACCCTCACCCTCTGCCTGACAATGACACTGCCATGAATCTCAATTTCTCTAACCAAAACTGTACCAGGGCACCTGGTCCTCATGTATCCTGGGATGATAATTACATCATCTCCTACTTCTGGGAGGATTAGCCTTTTATTTCACAAGCCTCATCCAGAATTTTTTGTAAAGCAAGAAATGGTTTGCTGAAATTTCTGATGAAAGGTTTTAATTCAGATTATAGTGATGTTAATGTGATGTAGATGACCATTCCTATGAGATTTTCCAAGTGGATTGGTTTGTCTTCTTTCTGAGAGAATTCTACTTGAGGCCATTATTTTAAGAGTTAAAAATAAGACAACAGGAAAATACCATGGAATGCACAGTTATTGATGATACGCCTTATCCCTTTATGCACCAAAGAATCAGGAACATAGAAATACAAATCATACCCTCTTAATTAGAACAAATTAATTACTATAAATGATAAAACAATTTGCAATAGGTTCATTTTTCCTCCACCCTCAACCACATATTAGTTTCTATACATATTTCAAGCTGGAAGTATGATTTCTGTTTATTACAATTTGTTGCCAAGTGCTGTATATCATCCATAATTCTGGGTTATTAAATTTCTGAAGCATGCAATACAGCAAACTTAATAGATTTTATGCAAATTATTATATAACAAAATAAGAGCAGATGGTACTCATCACATAAGAATCTTTCCATAACAGTTTCATATTTTTGTTTAAATTAAACAAAACATAAAGATACCTCTGTGGCTTCTAACCTATTTTAATTTATTCTTCCCCACTGCTTCTTTTGCCATTCCTCTGTCCCTTCGCACTGCATTAAAATAAAATATTTGTTTTAATGTTCTTTCGATATTTAGTGGGTTACTATTTTTAAATTGTTCCAGGGACCAATAAAAATATTTATTTATTCTGATATTTCCATTACGGAGCAATCTATTGATAGGAATGGAACACATAATTCAACTTAGAATATAGCCTACTGAAGAGAATTAAAGCTTTATGTTAGAAATCATAAACTAGATCTTTTCTGCCTGGCTTTCTGAAAATCTGCTTAATTTTCTTCTTTCAAAAACTAGCATCTTTACATTTCTCTACCATTGTCATATTCAGATAATACATGGCAAATACAATCAATGAAAGGAAAATAATTAAAAACTAGGTACCACATGAAAAGATGGGAAATCCAGGTTACTTCAACAGCTGCTTTCAGTCTTCCTTCCTCTAACAACATACTTTTAAATGTTCAAAGTTAGAGAACAGAAATTCAGTAAATAGTACTTTGTGTCAGGTAATTATTTTGAACTTCAATTACAGATTTTATGGACTTTGTTTTTAAAGGTATTCTATATAACTTCAAGCAATAAAATAAGAAATAAGGTCATAACTTTCTCAATTCCCAAGATTACATATTCTCATTTGCCATTCAATAATGATCTTAAAACATTAGGAAGAAAATGAAATAGAACATTCAGAAGTGGGGAAAACAATGCCTCAGCTATTTGATCATGGTGAAATAACTCTAAGTGGCATCACTTTGTCTACCTATCCACTGATAGAATCCTAAAAGGGAACCTGGATGCTTCACGGTGGCCTGTGATTCTATTGCCTATAGAATAGTTGCTTATAGAATATTCTTGGGGAGAAGTTTCCTGTAATAAATGATAACAATAAAACTAAAATCATAGAATGTTAGAGTAAAAAGAGATTCAAGAGTTTAATAGGCTGGCCTTCCTTATTTTACAGTAGTTGCAAGTCACCCTGGTCACTACTGCCTGAAGGACACAGTTATAGCTCCCCCTTTCCAGGGTTTGCTGGTACATTTAAGGGGACATGGGGTTATTTAGCCTCTTTGCCAAAGGCCTCAGCTCCCACAGATGGTGTTCCCTCAGTTGTAGGGGATGGACCTTCCATTTCCCAGCTCTTTTACAAAAAATGTTTACAAGTTACAATAACAAATATACAAACATGCTCTCCTAGTATGTGAGAGGCTAATCTCCTCTCCCCACCTCACCCTTTATGCCACCTCAATCTCTAAGGAGATGAAAGGTGATTACTTTTTTAATTTAGCTCATTTCTTATACAGCAAAATTCTAGATCCAAGTCCAAAGCTGTCCTGTCACTTGAATCCCAGGCACCCTGGCTTCTTGGAATTTCCATTCTGGGATGGCTGGCTGGACCAACCCTCCTGGCTCCAAGATCATCCATAGCTCAAACTCCCAGATGCTGATAGGATCACATCTAGCACCTAAAACTGAGGACAAACATCACAGAACAGACACAAATACTACCAGACACATTTCTTGGAGCTGGAGTAAAAGATAAGAAGTAAGGGAAGGAGAAATAAATGCAAACAACTCCAATACCTCTGCTACAAAATACTGAAATGGAATCATGAAGAGTCAGACACACCTGAAAAAAATGACCAGACTGAAAGGAAAGGCAAGTCTTTCACCTTCAAGTTCATTTCATGATGCCCCCACTATGCATGGAACTGGGATCTTCACCCTGTGGACTCGGCAGATAAGGGTTGCCATGAAGAGTGTGGCAGAAATCATGGCAGAAAAGGGTACTACTGAAAAAAGCCAATGGCTCAGTTTTGTCAGTTTTAAAGACAAAGACAGCCAATTAAAAGAGGCTCCCACCAGACAGTGATGTAGAGGACATGGAAGCCTCCATGTTAGACAAAATGGGCATACTCCAAAAGACCCTCAAGCTCCTGTCCATATTATAACTGAATGTGCCTGGAGAAGCTAGGTCACATACACATACAAATGAAAAACTGATCTCTAGGGGATATAAATGATCACCTAAGATCATATATATACTTAGCATCAGAACTGAGATCTGATCCCAGAACTTCTGACTCTACATTCAATACCCTACTGGGAACCAAGTTTCTAAGTAGACCAGTGCAGGGTTTGTGTATATGAATACATGTACATAGGAGAGAATGAGCAAGAAAATGATTTATTTATTTTCTCTCTGAGGTGAGGATAAAAAAGTTCCTCCCGTGTTCTCATTCCACATATATCTTTTTCTAATTCTGTCTTTCATTGCTTGGTCCCTTAGTTTCTGGGACTCGGTTCCATCATGTATAAAATGAGGAAGGTGTGCTAGATTGCTTTCAAAATCAGTGATCCTAAGATCTTTTTGCTCTCTGAAATCAATCAATCAATCAACATTTATGAAGTAACTATTATGTGCCAGAGATTGTGCTAAGCTCTAGGGATACAAAAAGAGTCAGGAAAAAAAAAGAAGAAAGTTGAGGAGAAACAGCAGGAAGTGATACAAAAGGAAAATTATTTTACCTATGTAGTTCGAGATAAATTTGAATCATAAGGATCATCAAAAATGTAGGCTTTAAAAAGAAATTGTTATTTGTCTTTTGGGACATTTGTGAAATATCCCTAGTGTCAATAATGACTAGGTAAATTGGCTATTGTCATAACTACTCTTTAGGTGCTATTTTTTTTTTGCTAACAAAATAATTGCTTCTGAATTATTTCCTTTAAGAAATATGTCACACATTCTGGCATCTAAAATCATTTTTATTATTGATACAGTTCGAACTTTTTTTCCCTATAGATGAATTTTCAAAAAAAAAAAGTGATTTCCCTGCTTATGGCAGTGTGCACTCTGTTTAACTACAACATTATCTCTATTTGCTAATGGTAAGTCCTTAAGCACACTTATGAACATTTTAGCATAACACTTTCAAATGTTACCAACCTCAACTGTTTCCTTGGTTTCCCTTCAATTTAGACTTATCTTTATACCTATATTTGATATTCAATTATTACTTCAACAGTGCTGTCTTATTAGAAAATAATTAAATCACAAGGTAAACATATAGATTATATGATAAAAGGGGATCATGTTATTAAAATTCCTTACCTTTTCCAATAGCATAATTACCTCCTTTTATGCAAAACTAAATTCCTCTAAAGCTGATAATGCTTCTAAAAATTATACCACAAAACGAAATGATCACAGGTAAACTTAAGTGAATGTGCTCATGGCAATCACAATTTTTTTATTAAAGTATATTTTAGAAGAATACATTTTTATTATCCATTAATAATATAATATATTCCCACATATACAGTGGTACCATTTTTTACCCATCTTAAAGACAATTATAAGATTTGTCTAATCTTGGTTACAGCCAATTACATGTTAATAAAAGTTTGTAAATTGGTTGCTTAGAATTCAAAATGTGTTTTCTCACAGAAATGTTTTAAAACAGTGGTTCCCAAGTCATTTACCATGGCTCCTAGAAGAAGCAGAGTTATTGTTAGCAGTATATACAGTTCATTAAAAGATTCAGAATGATAAACAATGAAACCTAGCTTCTGAAGAATGAAAAAAAAATCTCATGCATTCATACACATATGATGATATTTTCCAAATGTATGCAGTAACTGACATGATAAATAGGAGCACTGATTTTGATTTGAAAGGGAACTCAAAAGTCATCTAGGCCAAACTTTACAAATGAGAAAACTGAGGTCCAAGTAGGTTAAATAACTGAAGCTCTGGAGTACCAAAGTTGTAAGTTACTCTGGCTACATGTCCTCTCTACATGTGTGCCTCACTACCATTGTACTATAATTTTTGAGCTCATATGTCCTATGTACACTGATTATATTTGTGGAAGAGCGTGCCTCACTTGGTGGAGGCAGGGAGAGCAGGAACTGGATTTTAGCTACTGTTTACAGTATTCCATCACAGTTAAATAGTTTAAATTCTTAGGCACAGAGCAAATTCTTTCTCCAGTCCAGCTGTCAGGGGGACTTAGACAGGTAGGAGCTATTAGAAGTGTAGAAGCCTGTAGAAGCGGAACTTAACAGGTACCCCTAGAACCAGGAAGTAGCCCACAAAAGGAGTTGTTAAAACTGAAGTCAGTTCTCTCCTTTCCTTGTTTATTTTTTTAATTGTGGTTTTTCTTTATTTTGTTGTCCTTCCTGTCACATTTTTAAATATAGCAACAATATTTGTATACCTGTTATAATCCTAGTTAAGGAGCAGTGGCTCCCAGATATTCACAAACGTGTGATAAATACTTGGCACCTAAATGCTTCCCAAGAACAATTTTCACATTTTGAATTTATCCCAGTGAGGCAGCAAGGTGATGCTGTGGATAGAATAATGGACTTGTGGTCAGGTAATACCTTCTAGGGTTATTGTGAGGACAAAATGAAATAATATGTGTGAAGGGTTTTGCAAACCTTAAAGGATTTAGACCACTTGAGTCATTAACTGAGGTTATAAGATATTTCTCCTCTTCTTCAAACAAACTACTGTTTTGTTGTTATCCATTGTCATGCTGGACCTTATAATTGGAATCTGAATTATCAACTTCATCTCCATCTAAATTTTAAATTTCTGGTGATTTTGGAATAGATAGTTTGCAACTATATAAGAAAGTCTTTAAACTGCTGGTAGATTTGGATTTTGTCCAGTATGTTTAGATTTATATGTAATCCCCAATATATCTACCAAACAAAAGTAAGACTTTATTATATAATCCTCCTAGTCCCTCTAAGTCATATTAGTCACAAGTGGCTTGTGACAAGATCCATATTTCCAGCAAGTTAATACTCTAATAAAAGTGATACAGTACTAGTAAGAGTTATAAGCCACATCCTTATTGCCTCTGATACAATCAACAGAATTCATATGCTTCTATAACTAAACCTATAAAATTTTATCACTGATATTTAAAAACTAGTTCACTGCATCCTGAGAATTAAAATAATATACATCAATATCCAAAAAGAACAAAACACAAGAAAAATGATTAGGGATGATGATGATGTCTGCCAAATGACTTCCAACACAATCTACAGAACAGTCTGCTGCACAAAGCAATGTTCCTTGCATGATTGAACAATGGATTATAGGTATAGCATTTCATGGTATCTAAAATGTTTTCCAGGTGTAGCAGAAAGATCAATGTTATGCCTAGTCAAAAGCAGGAGATAATGCTGACAAGTTTTAAGAAAGGAGGAAGGAATCTGTAGACTTCAATTTTCCCAGGAGAAAAGGAATCTTAGTCCATTTGAAGTATCTGTAGAACAACCACAGTTGAAAACAGAAACATGGAGTGTCCAACCTTTACAAGAGAACAGTAGAGAAAAATATTATAGTTATTTGGGTGTATATGAAAAGTTGTTGGTTCAAAGAATGATGAGATTTTTTTTTCTATTTTGTCTCAGAGATTCTCTCCTAAGAGACAGAGCTGATTTTATTATCTCTACACCAGAAAAACAAATCCAGTCTACCCTCTGCATGACACTCTTTGCATATTTGAAGACTACTTTGATGTCTTACCTAAGCCTTCAGTTTTCTAGAGTTAGCATCCTTGTATAATTTATTGAAAAAAAAAAACTATTCTCTACATCATCTCCATCTTTTGGATATACTCCAACCTGACAAAGCCAGAACTGGACACAGTGTTTTGATATGGTCTGATTAGGACAGAGTTCAACAACACAATCACATCCCTGGCTCATTAATATTTCTACTAATATAACCATTCATTTTCTTGGCTGACAAATTATACTGCTGACTCAGACTGAACTTTCATTCAATGGAGACTCTCAGTTATTTTTCAAAAAGGAAAAAAAAAGTTACAAAAAAATGCTTAAAAGACAGAGCAGGCCTAAAAAGCAGGGCAAAGACAGAGCTTTGGGCCCTCCACTAGGAACCCTCTCCAGGTAGACATGAATTCATTAATAATTCTGCCAATCAATTCTAAACCCTTAAGCTGTATTATTATTCAATAGATACTTCCCCATTCCACTGAGACAGATACTGAGATGAAACAAATGACTTATCGAAGTAGAATAAGAAATTATAAATATCAGTATGACAGTTTCATAGTTTTATTTAGAACTGAAAGTAGCTTTCTAGGTCATCTAGCTCAACCCTCTTATTTTACAGATGAGAAACTGAAAGCAAAAAAGGTTAAGTGATTTGTCCAAGGTCGCATAAGTAGCAAATATTAGAGTTGGCATTTGAACTCAGTTCTTTTGACTCCAAATGTAGTGCTTTCAACCCTATACACTATTGTAATGAATACCATATTTAAAAAAGAAGTTCATACATACACAAAAAAGAAACTAATATTTCTCCCTTTAATGTGTCTTCCTTGATCTGCTCATCTAGAAATGATTCTTCCCTCATTAAACTTCTAAGACTATTTTGTTTTGTCTCTTCTACAGTTTTTATTTGAATCTAGCTACTATTCTCATTTTTAAGGTATCATTTCTCTTTCCTGATGCAGCAATCTGGATATGTAATGTTAAATCACAAATGCTAAGGTACCAATGCTTCTGATGAAGAAGAATGTTATAGCAACCTCTTTATAGAAGATCTTTTCATTCTTTATTTAGTTTCCCCCAGGTTCATTCTTAAATACACTTGGCATGGTCTAGCATAGCTGGTTCTGTCCTCCAGCTTTCTCAAAATGTGTTTTCCCTTGACTTCTTCTGATTGAGTTATAAAATAGTACTGCTTAAAATGTTCACTAATTCTCATCCTTAACATCTTCAAATCAGATTATATTATGAACTGTTGTGAGTCTTGAATGCCAGACACCTCCACTTGGCAAGAAATTGAGTGTTGGCAAAAATATTTTTCTGCTTCTTTGTGGTGAATGATTTGCTTATTCCTTGAAGAATGAGTGATAGTTTGTGTTGATAGTAACATTTTTCTTCAATTCCATTTTTTAGCATCAACAATTTAGGTCCATCTGAAGTTATTTAAAGACATATAATTGAATTTTTATTTTTTCCTATCACTCAGTACTGATTTTGCTATTTGCTCTAACAATTATCTGGCCATACAGAGAAAATTATTTAGGGAATAGCTTTCACATAAGTAGTAAATAACTTTCATTTTTAATTCTTTTTTTAGGGTGGGAGGGGAAAGTAACTTTCCAAGGGTCACAATGCTAGTAAGTGTCAAGTGTCTGAGCATAGATTTGAACTGAGGTGTGCCTGACTCCAGGGTCAGTGCTCTAACCACTTAGCCACCTAGATGCCCCAATAAGTGATTTTCTTTATGGACAATATAAGGAATATGATTGTTAAAGACATTTCCTTAAAGATGTTATATTTTACTATTTTTAGATCTATGACAGACATTTTATTTAATTTTTAAAATTTATTTTAAACTCAAATACAAAGTAAGAAAAGAAAAAAAGCATTGCCATGTGCACCACAGAACATGAGGGGATTCACTATAAACTAATAACATTTCCTTTTCAAGAAAACCTATATAATGAATACTACACATTATTTTCAAGCTGTCCATTATTTCTTTGCATTCTTGTATGCTTTCTTTTGTCCTCTGCTGTGTACTTTTTACCTTCTTTTTTCTTCTTTCTCCCCCCCCAAGAAGAATACAATGAAATGCCAATGTGCATGTATGTATGTATATATACACTCACACAAATATATATACACATATATACATAAGTATGTATGTATATGTGGATATATGTGTATGTACACACATAAGAAACATATGCATATATACATACATGTACATGGATATCCATAAACATACACATATGTACACTCAAATGCATGTAAGTAAGACTATTGTACTTATTTCCACTTGTTATCTGTTTCTCTCAAGGGGTATAGTATACTCTTTCATGAGTTCAAGTCTTTCCATATTTTTCTAAATCTACCAGCTCATCATTTCCTATACCACAATATTCTGACCCAATCACATTCTATCTGTGAGATTGTGTATGAGTTTTTTTTCACCAGATTATCTCCATTCCCTCTATTCTTGGTTGCATAGGTTTTATTTATACTGGAGAATTTTAATTTAACTTAAGCAAAACTAACCATTTTATACTTCAACACCGCTCTCACCTTATAATATTGTTTCAGGTCTGATACTACTGAATTTAATTCCTTCACATCTTTTCTCCCTGGTTTCCTTGAAGTTCCTGACCCTCTGATCTTCCAAATGAGTTCTGTTATTATGTTTTTTTGACTCTGTGAGATAATTTTTGTAATTTAATTGGGATGGCATCACATAAGTAGATTAGTTAGGTAAAATTGTAATTTTTTGTTATATTAGCTTTACCTACCATGCACAATAAATATTACTTAAATTATTTAAATCTAACTTTGCATAAAGGGTGTTTTGTGTTTAAATTTATACAATTCTTATATCTGTTTTGAAAGGTATATTCTCATTTTTATACTGTCTACTTACTTTACATGGTCTAAAACAATTGATTAATATGGCTGACACATAGTATATTTTCCCTATTTTTCTCTTTTGATTAAATCTGATTTTAGCTTTAACTTTGTCTGAGATCATGATTACTATCCCTGGTTTTTTTACATAAAAAATTCTACACTTGATCTTTATTTATGTGTGTATCTCTCATTTTTATAGCATTTCCTGAAAGCAACATATTGTTGAATTCAAAAATTTTAATATGTTATCAGTTTTCATGTTATAGGTAATTCATTCTATTCATATTCTAAACTATAATTACTTATTGCATATTTTCCTCCTTCCTGTTTTCCTCACTATCCTTCTCACCCTATTCCTATCCTTCCTCACATTGCTTAGTCTTCCTATTCCTAACCTACCTCCTGCAAGAACCTTTCCCTTATCCTCTTCATCCACCCTATCCCCTTACCCTCTTATTTCTTTCTGAATTTGGAAGCCTTTTATACCATTCTAGATATGTATGTGTTGTTCCTTCTTTAACCCATTCCCAAGAAGAGCAGGGTTCTACAACTACCTGCCTTTCTCCCCCATCTAAATCCTCTGCATCAGTTCTTCCTCGCAAACCTCATTTGTATAAGATAATTTCTTTTGAATTATCCAATTACTAATGACATCTTAGACACATAATTTTCATTTTCACATGTAAAAAGTAAAAAGTGTGTCCTTATCGAGTTCTTTTTAATTAGTCTTTGATGTTTACTTGATATTTCTCTAATATCTGATATGTCAAATTTTCTATTAAGTTCTGGTCTTTTCGTAATACATTCCTAAAAGTATTTCAGTTCATTGAATATCCACTTTTTTCATCCAGGTTTATACTTAACTTTGCTGGATAGGATATTTTTGGCCAAAACCCTAGTTCTTTTGCTCTTCAATATATACTATTCCAAGACCTGTAGTCTTTTAGTGT
The DNA here is from genome assembly GCF_003287225.1 of Phascolarctos cinereus. NCBI lineage: Eukaryota > Metazoa > Chordata > Mammalia > Diprotodontia > Phascolarctidae > Phascolarctos > Phascolarctos cinereus. The sequence goes on along the minus strand of NW_027555847.1, from coordinate 427,963,311 downwards.
AGCCATTGCTAGGTCTTGTGTAATTCTAAAGGTGGCTCTGCCATATTCAAATTTTTTTTCTTGTTGGTTGTAATTTTTTCTCCTTAATCTGGGGTTTTGGGAATCCTGTAGGTTTTCCATCAAGGATCTCTTTCATGTGGTGATTGATAGATTTATTTTTCGTATTTCTACTTTACCCTCTTGTTCTAACACTTTGGGACAATTTTCTTTAATTATTTCTTTTATTATTGTTTTCTTTTGTTAATCTATTCTCCAAATCAATTGTTTTTTCTCATAAGCTGTTTCACCTTCTCTTCTATTTTTTCATTTCTTAAATATATATATATATATGCATATGTACATATGAATATGTACATGTATATGTGTATCATGAAAAATATGCTATTTGCTGATTTCCATGTGAAATGTCGCCTAACCAGCAGTGCATTGGTAAATGTATTACAACTCACTCTCTGAAAATAAAAGTGTAGGAGGGACAAATTTTTAAGTTTATACAGCATTATTAATATTTTCCTCTCGCTTTAAGTGTAAACAACCAAGTCTATTAACGTACATATTTGTTTGTTTGTAATTTTTACTTATTCATACTGTTTGACAATTCCTGAGGTACAAATGATCATATTTGAAATTTGACAATGTCAATCAGGGGCTCCAGCATTTCTCTCTTCACACACTTTCTTAAAGATTTTATTCATTGCATACGGGCATATGACTTCCAAATAGTTCATGAGATTTTTGTTGTCTTTCATTTACTCCTGAATCATGTTGTACGTGTGTGTGTGTGTGTGTGTGTGTGTGTGTGAGTGTGTGCTTTCCTCCTCTATGTTCACCTTTGCCTTGAAGTCATTGATTATTAAGGTATTTGCTTATCCAACCATTTCACAAAGCATTTTGGAATTAACATTATAATAATAGTTAAAATCCCTTATTCTTTGATCCAAAGAATGTACTGCTAGGAATCCATCCCAGAAAGATTTTTTTTAAAGGGAAAGAAAGTCTCATACACACACACACACACACACACACACATATATATATATGTATATATATACATATATATATATATATATATATATATATATATATATAAAATTTCATAGAATCCTCTTTTTTTGTATCAAAAAAACTGGAAACAAAAACAGATGCCTAAGGAGATTTTGGGGGTCTTTTTGCTACCAGTTTTTGCAGGACATTGTTGCTTTGACCATATTCAGATCCAGGTCACAGTCCTGGGTGTCAGTCCCAGGGTGAGGAGGAGCACTAGCATAGCAAATCTTGCACCAACAGTGGAAGGGGAACACACCTCACAGTTCCATGTAGGAAAAGAGTGCTTGTGGTCACTCACATACCAGAGCACAGACCAGGAGAACGGTAAACACCTCTCCTTAGATCATACCACCCTGGAAGAATTGAAAATTTACAAGTCCCTAGAAGTATCTTTGAAAACAGCTGCACAAAACCCCTGAAGCTTGGGCCAATGCACCTTCAACTCTGGAAACAGACCACTACTTTAACAAAGAATTAAAAGTCAACTAACAGGCTGAGAAAATGAGCAAATAATGCTTAAAAAACAAAAGAAAACAAAACTCTGATTATAGAAAGTTACCATGGTGACAAAGAAGATCAAAACACACACTCAGAAGACAACAAAGTCAAAGCTCCTACATTCAAACCTTCATGGAAAATATGAATTGGTCTCAGGTCATGGAAGAGCTCAAAAATAATTTTGAAAATCAAGTAAGTGAGGTAGATGAAAAATTGGGAAGAGAAATAAGAGTGATGAAAGAAAATCATGAGAAAAGTTTCAACAGCTTGGTAAAGGAGACACAAAAAATACTGAAGAAAATAATGCCTTAAAAACAGATTAGGCCAAATGGTCCAGAAAGCAAATGAGGAGAAGAGTGCCTTAAAAAGCAAAATTAGCCAAATGGAAAAGGAAGTCCAAATCTCACTGAAGAAACCAATTTCTTAAAATTTAGAATGGATCAAATAGAAACTAATGACTTTATAAGAAATCAAGAAACAATAAAACAAAGCCAAAAGAATGAAAAAAATAGAAGACAATGTGAAGTATCTCACTGGAAAAATAACTGACCTAGAAAATAGATCCAGGATAGAAGAGACAGCAGATTGGGGCAGGGATAGTCAGAAGCAAAGCACTTTTGAGGAGGGACAGGGTGAAAGGAGAGAGAGAGAGAAAAAATAGGCTAAATGGAGTGGGGGGAATAGGATGGAAGGAAATACAGTTAGCAATAGCAACTGTGAAAAAAAATTGAAGCTGGTTTCTTTGATAAAGGCCTCATTTCTCAGACATGTAGGGAATTGACAAAATTATGGAAGTAGGAGCCATTTACCAATTGATAGATGATCAAAAGATATGATGAGTTTTCAGATAAAGTAATTAAAGCTATCTATAGCCATATGAAAAAAAAAATTCTAATTCACTATTGATTGGAGAAATATAAATTACAACAATTCTGAGGTACTACCTCATACCTATTAGATTGGCTAATAGGACAAAAAGGTAAATAACAAATGTTGCATGGGATATGGGGAAAATGAAATTTTAATGTGCTGTTGATGGAGTTGTGAACTGATTCAACCATTCTGTCAAGCAATTTGGAACTGTGCCCAAAGGGCTATAAAACCATGAATACCCTTTAACCTAGCAGTACCACTAGGGATGTAGCCCAAAGCAGATAAAAAACCAAAAGGAAAAAGATCTATATGTACAAAAATATTTATAGCAGCTCTTTTCTGGGGACAAACAATTAGAAAATGAGGGGATATCCATCAGTTGGGGAATGGCTGAACTCTGGTATGTGATTATGATGGAATACTATTGTACTATAAGAAAAGAGGAGCAGAATGCTCTCAGAAAATCTGGAAAGATTTACATGGGCTGATGCAAAGTGAAATGTACTGTGTACAAAGTAACAGTAACATTGTAAGACAATCAATTGTGAATGACAGCTATTCTCAGCAATACAAAGATCCAAAACAACTCTCAAGAACTTATGATGAAAAATGTTATTCATCCCCAGAGAAAGAAGTGATGATGTCTGAATAGAGATTGAAGCATACTTTTTTTTTAACTTTATTTTTTTTTGAGTTTTTTTTTTTCTGTTTTCCTTCACTACATGTCTATTATGGATATTTTGCATGATTAGTCATGTATAACATATATCAAATTGCTTGCCTTTTCAATGAGGGGAAGTGAGGATGGAGTGAGGGAGAGAATTTGGAACTCAAAATTAAAAAAAAAACAAATGTTAAAAATTGTTTTTACATGTAACTGGGGCAAAATAGAATACTAAATAAAATTTCAAAGAAGAAACAGGACTATAAACATGCTAACATAAAGAAGACACTGCATTTAAGTATCCAAAGAGCTAATCTTTAAGAAAAGTTGTACCAATAAATATTTTCAAAAACATTTTTTCTTCCATTTTAATTGCTAGTATATTTGGCTGAACACCTTATTTGGAAATTTTCTGTTTTGTTTCTCTTCCATAGGGAACTATTTGCAGAACTAAAGATATTGATTAGCAAAATTAATCAAATACAGAAGTGAAGTTCATATTGAGTTTTTGCCTTCATGTTTTCCCTCATTTGCATGCAATTTTTATTTTCAGTTTCAGAGAAATAACTTTTTTTTCATTAACTAATAGAGCTGCAAAACAAGACAAATCTTTAGGCTCTAAAATGGAATTAAAAAACTCTAAAATTTAAATTATATATTCATGTGGAAGAATTGTTTATATATAAGAAAAATATGAGCCTACAAAGTAACATTTAAGTAGTATGAAAGGAAAAATGAAAAAAATTTGACTTCACAATGGATTACAATTTTATACCCACACACTTTGGCTCTATCTATGACAAACTAGATAATACATCAGAAAAGATATGTATTTAATTTAGACAAATAAACAGCTATTTCAAGAACAGCCAGTAATTGTTTGATTGAATTCAATGTTTTTTTTTTAAATAATTAAATGATTGAATTCATTCTTGAAACTAGCAAATAGGTATATGTATGATGTCTTAAGCTATGTCTATTCAATGCCAAATAATTATTAAATTCTAAATTGGGGTCATGATAGGATATTCTGGAACTTTTAACATATCTCCATAGTAGCAAGGTAGGAATTCTCCAACTTTATGGATAGCTTCATGGTCAAAAGAAGTCAGTTCTTTTCTTACCTTTCAGTATTGTTGCTCTGTTTGTGTCTTTATTTTAAAAACCTGTGAGATCTCTGTGCTACCCTGGAAGTCAAAGTCGGCTATGGAATTTATCAAAGTGTTCTTGGATCCATGGAGTGCTCAGAGAGTGGAATTATTCATCATCTTTCCACAAAGGAAAGACTGTAACTCTGCCAGCTCAGTAAATCCCAAAACATCCTTATCTTTGAAAGTACCCAGCCAATTATAAAACACCCTACCAAATATAGGACAATGATATGAAAATATCAAACATGAGCTAATACTTTTAAAATCTCCATGGAAAATTAGTTGTAGAGCATCTCAGCCAATATTTATCATTAATACAAAATTGTCATTTTGTTGTTGTCATTCTGATTTTCTTCAGTCTTTTTCTTTGAAAATAATAAATTTTTAGCAAAATTCCAACATTCCACTTATTGAAAGAGAAATCAAGAAGAATAAAATTATTTTGATTCAAGAGGAATATTATTCAATTTCTTCCTGATCAATTTTTAATACTTTTGAGTTTTAGCCATTAATAATAATTGAAGATCAATAATCATAAATGAAAACTATTAAAATGAAAATCAATTCAAACTGCTGTGGGGTATATAGTCAACTTGAAAAATAAATTGCAATATTATGTATATTCATATACTGTGCTATCAATAAACAAATATGTACTAGGCATCTACTATTCTTGATATTTATGGACACAAATACAGAAGTGAAATGGCCCTGGCCACCAAGAATCTACAGTCTACTATTGGGGTAATATAACATATTAAGAGACAAATACATACAAAATACACACACACACACACACACACACACACACACAAAATTGTATAAGTGAAAAAAAATTCTGAATTAAATAAACTGATGATTATCTAACACCTTGACCCCTGAGAGAAGAGGGGGGCTCTGTGCAATAGCCAAAATTTCAGTCTCCAGAAGGGATCACAGGTATGAGAAGTACTCTGATCCCCAAGAATGAGTAAATTGAAAAAAATAGTTATTATGCTTCCAGGAATCCCAAGGACATAAACTGAAAAGAGAATGATCCCAAAATTTCAACAAATAAATCCTCAAAGAAAAATGCAGCTTATCCATAATATTAATTAGAATTCATAGAAGGAATATGCTAAAGTTTTAAAAAAGAGAATTAAATGAGACTAAAACTTTAAAAAGAGTGATAAAGGAAAAGTCTGGAAGAAATGTGAGTAATTTAGGAGATAATTTTGAAGAGAATTAACATCTTACTTACTACAAGAGGTTCAAACTCTTACCAAAGTAACCAAATCTCTAAGAATTAAAATGAACCAAAGAAAAGTCAATGACATCATAAGACAAATAAAGTCAATAGACTGAGAAATAGAAGAAAATTTAAGGTATATCATCAAAAACAACTCACCTAGCAAATAGATATAATTTATGACTCATTGGCTTCCCTGAAAGCCCTGATAAAAACGAAACCTGGACAATGTATTTTAAGAAAATCATAAATTAAAACTACTCAAACATATTAGAACAGAGAAAAGTAAAACTACAAAGTTTTACTGGTCCCTCCATAAAGCAGCAATAAAAGGAAAACTCCCATGAACATCATAATTAAAATCCAAAGTTTCCAAATCAATAAAAAGACTGCGAGTAGCTAGAAAAAAAAGAGAATTAAGGTATGAAGGAAATATGTAAAGATCACAAAAGATTTAGCAGTTCACTCTAAAGAAGCAGAAAATATGGAATAGGATAATCTAAAAGGCAAAAGACATAAGCCTAAAACCAAGACTAACATATCAATAAAACTTTATATTATTCTATAGGGAAAATATGCACCTTTCATAAAAAAGAGGTCTAAAAGAATGCTCTTAAGCATTCCTGATTAAAAAGAAAAATCAAAGCTAAGCAAATTCCAATTCAAATGAGCAACAAGATGGAGGACTAGATATTTTTTCTAGTCCCCATGACCTTTCAACCTTCTCCAAAACAGAAGTCATGTGTCAAATATAAATCAAACACAGAAATCTCCATTGTCTAGGACACCCAGAATATAAAAGACAGTTAAAAAATTAACTGATGCTCACTCAGCACCCCTCCCCCTCTGCCAAACAACCATGAGCAAGGCTGTATTGTGCAAGTAAAACATACATAATTTAAAGACATGATATGTAAAGACAACCTAAGAATTATAGCTCTCCCAGAACAACATAAGACATAAACCTAAACACCACATTTCAAATAATAATTAATAATAACAATAATAGGAACTACCCAGAAACAAGTTCTACAGGCAATCAGGGGAAAAACATTTAAATGTAAAGGAAAGAAATTTCAAACGACACAACTATCCCACACCCACCAAAAAATACAGGAGGTGATGAAATAATAATGTGTTCTGAAGAGCTATGAAGGTCAGGATGCAACATAGGGTGACTTATCTCGCAAATCTAAGCTTAACTATATGGGTAAGAAGATGGACATTCAATAATAAAGAGGTGTTTGAAACATTGTTGTTTTGTTTTGTTTTTGTACAAAGAAAGTCAGAAATAAACAGATTACTTCTCAAAAGACCCAAACAACAGAATTAGAAGATGAGTGAGTAAATGCAGCCTCCATGGACAGATTGTTCAACAGAATGCATATATCAGCAGAATGACAGCTAAGATATTTCTTTCTATATGTACACAAAGAGAAATATGTGAAGGCAGAAGTTGGGTGAGGGTCACAGGGAAGAGGTGGGACTGGCACATTGTGGATTGAAGCTGGTTACACCTTGACTAAAGGTGAATTAATATTTCTTTGTGGGACTAAAAGATAACATTTAAGGGCACATGAAGTGGGAAAAGAAGAAAGAACAGAAGAATGTGTAATGTACCTTGGCCAAAAGGAGAGCTAGCAATAATGTGAAGGTGCCTCTGTGGTCTCAGTAAGAAAAAGACTTTCGGGGGAGTGAGTAAAGAGTGGAAAATTATTGAAAAGGAGATAGAATAGAAGGAGCCCATGCTTTGATGATGGGAATGGGTACCAGTGATGATGCTCCTATGGATGGAGAGAAAAGTTCTGTGAAGCAAAATGAGTGTCTTGGACTGGGTGTGAACTGGTGCTTAGAATTTGGTGAATTTGCTGCTTAGAAAAGCCCATTCATTGTACCTTGGGAAGGAAGGAGTTGGAAATCCTGTGGATAACTGGCTACTGGGGGAATGAGAGAGCATGGACCCAGGAAAGAAATTTTGAGACAAGTAGGAAGTAAAAGGTGACTGAGGGAGAGTGTAGAGAGATAGTGTGTTACATAATCAGAGACAGGGGGGAGGGGCTACCATGGGACAACATCATCTCTGAAACTTGCAATAATTGGCATTGTTACAGGAGTGAGGCAAAATGGAAATGAAGAACCTGTGGGACAATCTCTACAATGAATGATAGAAATTGTCAAGAAGGGAAAGACTACAATTGATACCTTAGATGTTTTGATTGCATTAGGGATACATAGAAGAGAGAAAAAAAAAACAAATACTTACAGAGGTGATGAACCAGAGAAAGAGGATCTAGAGTAGACAGGAAGAGAGGATGAATAATGATATGGTAAGGGGTATAAAATCATTAAATCAAAACAAATAATGAGCAGGATTAGTTGAAGGGGAAGAGAGGAAGAGGGAATCTACTTGACTAACAGAGAGGATGAAAGGAAAAAAAAAGAGGGGAATATATATATATAAAGTAGATAAAAGTGAGAGAGAAAAAGGAATTAATGTGCTCAACCCCAAAGGGAAAGGGTTAACAAATGATAGGAGGGGACATGAACAAATGGGGATACACCCCATCTAAGGGGATAGGGAAAAGTTTACTATGCATCACTTGAATCCAAAAAAGCTTTACTTGCAATCATGTTATTTGCCAAAGCAAAATCAATCATTCCAAAACAAAAAGGGAGATAAAAGGAAACTACATTATAGTGAAAGTAGGAAGAAACAACAAACATCAATATTAAACCTTATGCTCCAAATGCCTTAGCATTCAAATCCATAAAGAAAATATTATCTGAACTACAAAAAGACGTAGTAACACAAGAGTAACAAAAGACTTCAATTTCCCTTTCTCAGTTTTAGATAAGTCAAACAGAAAGATAAACAATAGAGAAAATGTGGGGAAAAAAACCAAATTGTTGGAGAAACAAGAGTTAAAAGACTCATGGATTCTTCTAAATGGGACAAAAAGGAATAAACATATTTAAGTACTTTGTTGAATTTCTACAAAAAATGACTATGTACATGGAGCACAGAAAAACTGCTAACAGATGTAAAAAAATCAGAAATAGTTAATATATCTTTTACATGTCATTACACAATAAAAATAGCAATTGGTTCAGGAAATAACAGTGTAAACATCAGAAATAGATTTGTATTTGGAATCAGAGAACTATGGCTTATTCCTTAGATTTATCACATGCTGGCAGATTTAGGACAATTCCCTTATTATCTCTGAACTTCAATTTTCTATTAAGAAGGTGTATGAGGGCCTGGATTGGACAATATTTGATAGCTTTTAGAATTTTAAGCTCTTGGTTCTATATTTTATGTTCTCAACAAAATTTTCCAGAAATATCCACTTGAATAATAGTACGTAACAAAATATATTTCCAAATAGAATCCTGAGCAATTAATGGAGCTTTTGTTTTTGAAATTATGATCAGTATCTTCTAGAAACTCATGTTCCAGGTAAAAAAAAAAGTAAGCAAATAAAAATTAAGAAATCAACCAACAGCAACCAACAAAAATACAATTTCAGGCATACGGTTACTAAGTCTTTACACTGAAATACAGAACATAATCAATTAATACAGATAAATATGTTAGCATGTCATGTTTTTGGACTTTTATAACATCTAAAAGAAGAAAAAAAATTTAGAAGAAGATATTCATAATGACTGCCATATTTCATTTACATACAGGTGACTTACAAACAAAATGTGAGCCATTTTAGCTGAAAACATTCACAAAACAGCATTATATCTTTTTTGTTTTTTTTAATGCTTTGTGAAATGTTTCCTTTCCTAAATTGAAAAATAAATACACTAAATCAATAAAACCCAGTTATTTTTTTGAAAAATTTATCACCATGTTGTCCTAGCTACAACTTCATCCTTGAAGTGTCAAATCATATTAATGAAAAGTGAAACAAAGAGTCTGGATATTTTTGATTGTGCAGCCCTAAATATGAGCAAATTTGCAAACAGGTAAAGAAACTATTTCATAGAAATATCTTTTTTTTATTTTTAAAGAAATATAACCTTAAGGATCATCTCACCTTCCCTCTCTATTTATAGATAAGAAAAGTAAGACAGAAAGAGATTAATGTGTTTGCTCAAGGTCACATAACCAGTGAATAGCCAAACTTGCAGTAGGATCCTTGGTTTCCAGACCCCAAGAGCGGAGGGATTTTTTAAATTAATTTTTATCATTTCTTTCAAAAACACAAATATATTTAAAACATAGAAATAAAACTTACTTCACATGGACTTCTATTAACCATCTAAAGGTTACTGTTGGAACAGTTTAAAAATTTTAATGTGTTTTAGAAGTAAACTTAAAAAAATCATACTTTGCGTTTGCAATTACAACTAGAAAGGCAACACGATGGATTTAAAGGAAAGTGTGCTGGAACTGGCTTGAATCCTGGCTCTAACACTTAGAAGCTGTGTGACATTAGACAAATTATTTAACTTTTCCAAGTCTCTGTATCTTCAGCTACAAAAATGGGAATAACATTTGGAATTCCTACCTAACTGTATAGTTGTGTTGTTAGAGGAAACCTCTATGCAAAATTCAAAGCACATATGTAAATGTAAGTTATTACTACTGAATAAAATATATTTGTTAGAAGAGAGAAGGAGAGAGGGAAAGAGAGACAGTGAGACAAAAAACCAGACAGAGACAAAGAGACAGAGAAAAAGAGAGACACACAGAGACAGAGACACACAGAGAAATTTGTTTTGTCATACTCGTAAAGAACTGGTTAAATTTGCTTGCAAATTTATGCCTATGTATGTGCTCACACTCATTGCGGAGTTTATTTCTTTTATATACTAGACCTTCATACAGGATAACTTACCATCAAGTTATCTTGGTCTAGGCTATGGGATTTTGGTCTGAGCACTCAGGTTCTCCACAGACATGATGAGCTGAAACCATTTTAGTATACCTTTCCATTCAATTTTCCTTTTTGTCCCCTATAAAAATGGAACTCTAATCTCTCTCTTCCAGGTTTTACCAAATCATGTGGAACATAAAGCCTCCCTTATGTAAAGAGAGAAAAAGGAGCTGAGTAGCTAAATTCTGGCCGTTGAGCACTGGTATTACAGCCAGTGAGCTCACAAACATCAAAAAACTTCTCAGCTATAGGATGCAGCTGAAGAGAGTATTTAGAGATTTTAACACCTGGCAGAAATGACTAGATGTCTTTGCACTTGAAAGGGGCCCTGGAAAAGTTGTCAGGAAAAAAACAAAATAAAATAAAAAAGTGCTCTGTATTTTTATTTAAATGTATTTGTTATGTTTAAAAGTATTTTGTTATACAAGGTGATTAGCATTCTTTTGAAATTTTAGCTTGAGGAATTTATCATTACCCAAAAGAGCTCCTTGTGGTCAGTTTTTACATGTGTTCCCTGCCAAATTATCCATGTCTACACAAGAAAATCAATTCATATTCTCCTCGCAACAGTGTTACCCCTAAGACTCTGAAAGAGTTAGAATGTAACTACACGGTGGTAAGTCCCTCTCTAGGAACCTAGAATTGTCAGTGGGAGGATAGGTTGGAGTGAACAAACCAACTTAAAGAGAGAATGGTTTCCACACACCCATGTGAGAGGTATCAGGTACTACAGTGGGTATAGACACCCTACTTACTCACTACACAAGTAAACATAAAATGTAATATAAAATAATATAAATTAATGTGAACACTGGCAGCCATACAGATTAGGAAAGGTTCTAAGTAGGAGATAGCTTTTAAACTAAGTTTGATGGAAATCAGAGATTCTAATGATGGAAATAAGGAGGAATATTCCACCCTGGGGGTGGGAGGCAGCCTGTGTAAAAACATGGAGTTGAAAGATAAGTTCTTTGCATATGAGATATATCAAATGAGGTAATTCGGGTGAAACATGGAGTGTTTGAAGGGAATAATGACTAATAATTCCAGAAAAGTTTAATATTTAATACTATAAGGAAATATTGCCTTATATACTATACAATATACTATAAGGCAATAGAGAGGCAATAGGAGGCCCCTGGAGCTCAGTGAATATAGAAATGGCATGATAATATGTATGTTTTAGGAATGTCCCATTAGCAGATACACAGAACATGATTAGAAAGGGGAGAGACTGGAGGAAGATCTTTTAAAAGGGTCTTTTTAAAAATTATTTATTTTCTCCAATTACATGTCAAAACAATTTTTAACATTTGGTTTTTTTTTTAGTAAAGTTTGAGTTTTAAATTCTGTACCTCCCTCCCTCCTTCCCTATCTCCATCTCTCCCTGAGATGGTGAGCAATCAGATATAGGTTATACATATGCAATCATGTAAAACATTTCCACATATGCCATTTTGTACAAGAATACTCAAAAGAAAAAGAATGAAAGAAAGTGAAAAATGGCATGCTTCAGTCTTTTTTCAAACGATATCAGTTCTTTCTGCAGTGGCAGACAGTATGCCTCATTAGTCCTTTGAGATTGTCTTGGATTATTGTATTGCCGAGAATAGTTAAGTCATTCACAATTCTTCATCATACAACATTGCTGTTACTGTGTACAATGTACTTCACTTCACTTTGCATCAGTTCATGTAAGTCTTTCCAGGTTTTTCTGAAATCATCCTGCTTGTCATTTCTTATAGCACTATAATATTCTATCAGAAGCATATACCACAACTTGTTTAACCAATTTCCACCTGATAAGCATCCCTTTGATTTTCAATTCTTAGCCACTTAAATTTCAATTCTTAGCCTCTTAAAAGAGCTGCTATAAATATGTTTGTACAAATAGGTCCTTCTTCCAGTTTTTATATCTTTGGGATATAGACCCAGAAGTGTCATGGCTGGATCAAAGGGTATGCACAATTTTATAATCTTTTGGGCATAGTTCCAAACTACTCACCAGAATTGTCAGATCAGTTTGCAACTCCACTAATGGTTTCCCCACATCCCCTCCTGCATTTATCATTTTCCTTTTTTGGTCATATTTTCCAATCTGATTGGTGTAAGGTGATATTTCATAGTTGTTTTAATTTGCATTTCTCTAATCAATAGTGATATAGAACATTTTTTCATATGGCTCTAGATAGCTTTGATTTCTTCATCTGAGAACTGCCTGTTCATATACTTTGACCATTTATCAATTACAAAATGATTTCTATTCTTATAAATTTTCCCTATATATTTTTTAAAAATGAGACCTTTATCAATAAATTCTTTTTTTTCATTTTTTATTAATTTATTTTGATTTATCAACAATCACTTTCATAAACTTTTGAGTTTTAAATTTTTCTCCCCCTCCCTCTCCTCCTCCCTCCCCAAGATGGCATGCAGTCTGGTATAGGCTATACATATACGTTCCTATTAAATATATTTTCACATTAATGATATCGTAAGTAAGAATTAGAACCAATAAGAGGTACCACCAGAAAGAGGAAACAAAACACAACAGAAAAAAAACAGCTAGTAGTATGCTTTGATCTGCATTTAAACTCCATAGTTCTTTCTTTGAATGTGGATAGCATTTTCCATCATGAAGCCTTTGAAGATGTCTTAGATCCTTGTATTGCTTAGGAGGGATAAGTCTATCAATTTTAGTAACTAACTGATTATGTTATTTTCTTCTTGAGGCAAATCTGATGAGAGTAAGGTTCAAACAATGCTCATCTCCCTCCTTCTTTCCCTCTGCTGTAATAGGCTTTTGTGCCTTTTACAGTAGTATAGTTTACCCTTGTCTGCCTCCTCCTTTCCTTTTCTCTCAGTACATTTCCTTAGTAAGATCAGATTAATCCACTTAATCCATTTGACCCACTTGATTAGATTTTTTTAATCATTACATCAAAGTCAACTTATACCCACCCCCTCAACATATCCCACTTTAACATCATGTAATAACACAGTTCTCAAGGTTTACAAATGTCATCTTCCCTTGAAGAGATGTAAACAGTTTGCCCTTATTAATAACATGTTTCTTTCTGTCTCATTTACCTTTTTATGTCTCTCTTGAGTCTTGCATTTAAAGATGAAATTTTCTGTTCAGCGCTGGTCTTTTTATCAAGAAGATTTGGAAGTCTCCTGTTTCATTGAATGTCCATCTCCTATACTGAAAGATCATGCTCATTTTCTTTGGGAAGTTGATTCTTGGTTGTAATCCAAGCTCCTTCACCTTATGGAATATCATATTCCATACCCTATGGTCTTTTAATGTAGAAGCTGCAAGGTCCTGTGTAACCCTGACTATAGTTCCATGATATTTAAATTGTTTCTTTCTGGCTGCTCGCAACATTTTCTCTTTGACCTGGTAATTTTGGAATTTGGCTACTATATTCTTTGGTGTTTTCAATTTGGGTTCTCTTTCAGGAGGTGATCAGTGGATTCTTTCAATGGCTATTTTACCCTCTGGTTCTAGGACCTCAGGGCAGTTTTCCTTTATGATTTCCTGAAAGATGCTGTTCAGGCTCTTTCTTTCATTATGATTTTCAGGTAGACCAATGATTTTTAAATTGTCTCTCCTGGATGGATTTTCCAGGTCAGTTGTTTTATCAGTGAGGTATTATTTGTTTTCATCTATTTTTTCATTCTTTTGTTTTTGTTTCACTGATTCTTGTTTTCTCATAGAATCATTAGCTTCCATTTGCCCAATTCTAATTTTTAATAAATTGTTTTCTTCTATTAGATTTTGTACTTCCTTCCTCATTTAGCCAATTGTATTTTTTAGTGACTTGTTTTCTTCAGTGTACTTTTTTTCCCAGCTGACCAAATGTATTTTTTTAGGGACTTGTTTTCTTCAGTGTACTTTTTTTTTCCAGTTGGCCAATTGTATTTTTTAAGTACTTGTTTTCTACAACTAATTTTTGTCCTTCGTTTTCCAAGCTATTGACTCTCTCTTGCATACTTCTTATTTCTTTTCCCATGTTTTCTTCTACCTCTCTCATTTAACATTTAAAATGCTTCTTGAGCTCTTCTAAGAAGGCTTTTTGGGCTTTAGACCAGACCATATTCCCTTTTGAGGTTCCAGATGTGGGTTTGTTGACAATGTTGTCCTTTTTAGAATTTCTGCCATGATCTTCACTCTTCCCATAATAAGAATCTATTGTATATTTCTTTTTGCTCATGGTGTTTGCTTATTTCCTGGACTTCAAAGAGACTGAACTCTCCTGCTGGGGAGCAGAGGGTACTGACCCAAGCTTTTTGTATTGGGAGCCTAGGGCCTGGCTTTGTGTGCTGGGGCCTCCAGTGCTGGTGGTTGGAGGCTGTAGGGTTCTGGAAGCTTACCTGGTGGTGGGCTGGAATCAGCAACACTGACTCTGGGGGTAGGATTAGGTAGTGTGGCTCCTGGAGATTTCCTGCTCACCTGGGCCTTTCCTTCCTTTTGCTTTTTTGAGTTCCTTTCAGATGGATGTGGCAGGATGTTTATGCACTTGGGGCCCCTTGGAGTGCTGTTTCCCTTAGTTTTGCTGAGGCACTGGGGGAGTTGGTTGCTGTACAATGTTGAGGCACCTGGAGGTTTCCCAAGCTATCAGTTCCCCCACCCTCACTGAGGCACTCTGGGGTTCAAGTGTTGGCATTTGCCTTATCCACCACCCGGTTTTCAGGATCTCCTCCTGGCATGTTGAGATGGGGCTTTCCATTAGCTACCTGGGATGTTCCCATTCAGTACTACTCCCCTTCCCCCAGGGCAAGAGGGGCCTTTCCCAGTAATCTCTCAACCTACCTGGACTACTGGACTGCTGCACCCCATCTTTCTCTAGCTCAGCTATTCCAGGTTTTTTTTTTTTCTGGAGCCTATCAGAGATTCTTAGTCCAGGTGAGAGGTGACTGGGACAGGAGCTATCTAGTTAATAAGCTATCATATTTTCATACCTCTGTTATGTGCCAGGCAATATGCTAGTCAATGCACATGGAAAACATAATATAGCTCCTTCTTTAAAGGGGCTTATAGTCTTATTAGTTTGGAGAGGATGAATAGAAGAAGCATTATGGAAGTAGAATTACCAAGATGTTGCCAATTGATTGGATGTTTGTGTGTGTGTGTGTGTGTGTGTGTGTGTGTGTGTGTGTGAGTGTGTAGGAAATTAAAGTGAGCAAAACGATTAAAAGTTGTGAATCTGAGTGATTGAAAGGATGGTGATACCATGAATAAAAATAGGGAATTTTGGAAGAGGTATCTGTATATGTCTGTCTGTCTGTCTGTCTATCTATCCATCTATCTATATATCTCCCCACCTATCTATCTAATCAACCTATATTAATATATATATACATGTATGTGTGTATGTGTATATATATATATATATCATATATATATGTATATATATATATACATATATATGTATATATATATACATATATATATACATATATATATGTATATATATATATACATATATATATGTATATATATACATATATATACGTATATATATACATATATATACATATATATATACATATATACATATACATATATACATATATATATACGTATATATATATGTATATATATATGTATATATATATATATATATTTGGGGTGGGTTTTATTTTGAACATATTGAATCTGCAATGCCTATTTATTTGGAAATGTTCAGTCAGCCACTGGAGATGCATATCTGGAACTTGGGAGAATGATTAGGGATTGATTTTGGAGTCATAGGTATAAAATAGATTATTGAAATCAAAAAAGCTAGTGAGGTCATTGGGAGAGTATGGAAGCAGGGTAGAGCTTTGTGGCACTCCTACAACTAAAGGATAAGATTTACATGATGGTCTATTAAGGAATGCTAAAAAGGAGGAATTGTGTATATATTCACAGCCAAGAGAGAGCAGTATAACAAAAACCTAGAGATGAGATTATCTATGAAGAGAGATTAGGAAAGTGTGGCTGACAGTGTGGAATGTTACAGAGATTTCAAGAAAGAATTACAGAATACTCATGACAAACAATAAGATTTTTGTTTCTTTGATTGATTTTCATTGCCTTTTATTTTAGCTAGTACTAGAACCATAAAGTGGCTTTGCTGTAGCAAGAATTAGACTCATAAAATAATTGCTACCTAGTAGAGGTATTGAGGAGTGAATCTAGCAATGGAGAGATGTGAATGATGCTTTGTGGTAGAGTAAAAAGAATACTAGACTAGGATCTAAGATTTCTGACATTAATCTTTCTGATACTCAGTTTCTTAATCTTTAAAAATGGGGGCAATCTTAGTTGAGCTGCAGTATGTCCCACTCTAAGATGGAAAGGTCAAATTAAATGATGCAGTAGGAGACCTTAGATTTTTTAAGACAGTTCTTTCCCAGTTCTGTTTGTCTGAGGCAACACCCATTCAGTAATTTTAAGGCTGGGTAAGAATGGAAGCAAAAGATGGCCTAGTTTGCCTTGACAAAAGAAACAGTCTAGGGGGGAAGACCCTCAGTTTCTGGACAGAACAGAAACAATTGCTATTTACACTTACTCTGAGCCATTAAAACACAAAGAATAAGCAAGTGAGGCTTGATCTGAGACCAATTAGTGACAGCCACAGTGATTTGGGTTAAAAGGCATAGCTGAGTGGCTCCATTTGAATCTCAATGGGCTTTATCTAAGCCTGGTTTTCCAGAGCTCTATTTCTAGAAATCATAAATGAAACCTACTTCAGACAAAAGAGTTAATTGTCCCAGGTTTTTTTTATAATAATAGAATAAACAAGTAGAGGAAAGGGAAAAAAAAACTAGCTCCCAAACCCCAAGATACCTTGTGAAGCATAAATAATCAAAATGTATATTCCTTTGGACAGAGCCCCCATGTAAGGATATGACTCCCCACATGTGCAGAGGGAGAAGAGGAATAGGAGGAGGAAAGGAGGAGGATAAGGAGAAATAAAAGGAGGAAGATCAACATCGCCCAACTGGAACTGGCTGTTTGAGTCCCTAGGCTCATCCTTTGTTGTTGAAGAGGACCCAATGACATCAAGAGGGTGATATCTAGACTTGCAAGTCTATTGGATTTGAATGAGGTAGATTTGTGCAAAGTCATCAGCCTTACTCTCTTCTCCAGAGACACCTAATGTCATTTGAAAGTATAGAATAAAACAGAGAATTGGGTTTAAAGGAAGGAGTCCTAGTATCTTATTGTAGCCCTTAAGTTTACTAGCTGTCTAGCGATGAACACATCAATAAATATTTCTGGCTCACAGGTTGTTCATCTATAAAACTGGGAAAACAATGCTTATAGTATTACAGTGATTAAATCAGAATTTAAATCACACAACACTGTATAAAAAGATGAATTGTTAATGATAAGATAATGCAAGCAGCTTGCACTTAATAGGCTCCTACTAAACATTCAGTTAAATTGGAACTACAACTAAAAAGCAAGTACAGGATTTTAACTTTGTAAAATTCTGTTTTCTTTCTATCCAAGAAATAAATGTGTATAGAGTTAAAAGTGTTAACAGAGAACAAACAGGATAAAATGTATTGAATAAAAACTACCAAAAAATGATGAACATCAAGATTGGATTAAAAACTACTCAAAACTGATTTTAGGGAAATATTGAGTGTAAACTAACAGAAGATCAATAAAAGTAAGAAGCAGCGGAGGCATGTCACACATTCCTCTTGCACAGTAACTGGGGAATATTACATTAGCATCGTATTTGCCATTCCTCACCCTGTAGTGCAGCATTTCAAAAAAGCTCTATGGTAATCTCCAAATATGGGAAATTTATAGAAATTGCATTACCACATGAGCATACAAAGTACACTTAAACTGTGTGATTTCAAATAAAATTATAGTTTTTAAAAAGTCCTTGAAAAATAAATAATGACATCTATTTGATGCTCAGATTTAATCAATACAAATACCTATAAAATGGGTGCAAAGGGAGAATGCTGAAAAGGTCTAGTATCCCTGGCCTCAGTTAATTGTTTATGAGGGCTGAAATGGGGTAGAGAAAATTCATAAATCTCAGGCCTGTTTCTTCTCTTTTACACATTGCCAGAATGCTGGACCGGTAGTTCCTTCTATCTTTTGGTGCTCTCGGATCTCAATCTACAATCTGCTTTAGGATTACCAAACCACACAGGAGAGTAATCTCATTAATCCCCCATCCAAATGGCACCAGTTTTCTAAGCCTAGAACTAACAGGTATTATCTCTGTCTAATAACTATTTTAGTTTCAAAAATTGGTACAATTACAAATAGCTGGGTTTTTTTTCATGTTCTAAAACTAAATAAAAACCCCTAATTAAATGAGAAAAATGAAGCCGGTCCTTTAAAATTAACACTAACCCTAAGAACAAGAATCTATGTGCTTTAGGAGATAAATAGCTACTCTGAAGTTTTCGCCATATGTCTCCCAAGGTTACCTCAATGTGGCATTTCTCTCAACTATACCCTTGTTCACGGTACTGTTCAGTATTATTCTAATCCCTGGCTCTAAGCTTAACAACAATAACAACAACAGCAACAAAAACACTTCTCAGCAGAACAACCAGAAACTGGAAGCAAAGTGTATTCTATTTTTCTACAATCCCTTTCCCATCCCTGCAGCAAGAACTTTTGATCCTCACAATCCTTGCATTTTGTTACAAGGGGAAATTTTTTTCTTAATTTTTTATACTACATTGACTGGTATTATGCCTACAAATTATAGCTGATACTCAATTATGTGGCCATGCGGAGGAGATACTGCACAAGTATCTTGAGAGTGATTTTGAAGATAATTTCTTCCACAATATACTACTTTCTCACCTCAGATATTATGAAAACATGGAGTTCAGAGTGCTTGATCAGTTGCACTCTGCATATAATTTTTGTTCCTCTATCTGGATGACAAAGATACTTCTCTATCTGTTCTCCAAAAGACCATCCATCATTGACTTGCAGACTCTATTCTTCACCCTTTCTGGAGATTTCAAAGGTTTCATTTCCTGGGAATTTTATCTCTTTCAATTAATTTCTTTCTGTACTAGTCAGTTTGCCAAAAGCAATACCATCAACCAATTAAGTTTGGATTTTTCCTTATTGAGAAGCTTAATTCCTTTACCTAATATTCTAGGCTAGCATTTAAGCTCAATTTTCCTAGCATTCTTTAATTACATTAATTGAGCATATCTGTATTCTAGCAGCTTTGTTCCAAAGCTAAAAACAAGATGTTTTGTATTAAATTTTGGAAACCCACTCCCCCATTGGACATTTCATTAATTTCTTCTTTGAAAGTTACTTCTAACTTTGTTAATTTGTAATACTTACATCATTAACATATCATCTGCCCAACGGATATGTTTCTGATTCTAAATTATATCCAAATCATTTAATTTTAAAAATATTATTACTAATGTTCTTGTTTAAGAGAATCAATTTCAAGCAGTCTCCCTACCACATAGTTTCCTATAGCAGCCTACATTTTAAAAATCATAAAGTTGACTGAAAAATTTCAAGACTACAAGATCCTGATAGTTTAATTGCTTACTAATTACCAAAAATATTCTTAGTCCATTGAAAGAAAATGTAGCTTTCTTCCAAAATGTGGCTGTCATGGATATGGTAAGATTTTGCCAAGTTGCTCGAGAGATACAATCACAAAGATAATTTTCTTTAACAATCTCCTAATGATATCATGCAAGGCATAAAATTGGTGAAATATGTTCAATAAAGTGTATTTTGATCATTCCGAATGGAGGAAATTTTGTGTAGAGACCAAATAGCAAAATGACATGCTATAGATAGTTAGTACTCTGGATGCCCCATTTTACCCATACTGTGCTTGCTCCATCAAGGAACAGAATACTACAGAGCCTGCTCAGTGAGATCTAAGACCTTGAAAAATAATTTATCCTAACAAATCACAGAGGCAAACAAACCCATGAAGGAAAAATACCTATGCTATGTAAAACCTTCTATTGTAGCAATATTCAAAAGTATTTGTTAAGTGTCACCTCTATGAATAAGATTGTAGAGATAATGATTGGATTTGTACAAAGTTTAGATAAGACATAGCTTCTATGCCTGTGATTGAATGAATGAATGAATATATATATATATACACACACATATATATGTACACATATAGATATATATTTATATATATGTACACATATACATATATATTTATATATATATATATATATATATATGATGGATGTATGATATGTGATAAGTTCATTAAATAAATAAAAGAGATCTATCCCACATGAAAATGAGTATTAAACACTTGAGGGATCCTGAAAATCTTTATGGAAAATATTTTGGTAGGGATTTAAATAGTACTTAGGAATTCAACTGGTGGGGAATATGAAGAGGAGGATATTATAGTGTGGATGAAGAATCTGTAAAAGAGCATTGAGGCAGTTTGAATTGAGAAGACAAGAGAGTAATGTAGTCGATTTAGATTTTTAAAAATATAGATGGGATTAGAATGAGAAAAGTTATTGAAAGGATTTTCCCAGATTATGTGATGCCTAGACAGCTTTACTGGTCAAGCATTAAAAGGCACTGAAGAGTTCTAAGTAGAGAAAGGGTAATCAGGAAGAACGATAAAATATGAAATGGTGGTTTCAGACATGAGAGACTGGAGAATTAAAAATGAGTGATGACAGGAGAAGCAAAAGTCAGAAAGAGGAACAGGTTCATAGAGGAGTAAAATGAGAATGTGTCAAAGGTCACTGAGTATTGTAAAGAGTGTAAAGATTTCTCATGGCTGTAGCTCACTGCTCCATTCTGAAAACCAGGGACTAGACATTACCAAGTGTCTCATTATAGATTGCCCCAGCAAATAAACAGTTCATAAAGCTCAAAGAAGAAAATATCTATCTATAAGTCAAACAAATAGAAATGAGTTCTTGTAAGTGCTCATACAAATTTTCAATATCTGCCAATGAGTAATTTGCTAAAGATCTATATTACCTTACTTGTTGTAAGTGTTATAACAGGCAGGGCTTCTAGCTTCACATAGTTCACATGTGCATGGAGAACATAAGAGCACTGCAAGAGGGAAGTAACTGTCCTAGAGAATTGTGGCAAAAACAAACAAACAAAAACTCAGTTATGATGCTAAATTTAGAGCTGGAAAAAACCTTATAGGCTACCAAGGTCAAGAACCTCATTTTATAGATTAGAAAATTGAGGCACATACAGATTACATAATCACACAGATATTAAATGCCAGAGTCAATATTGGAACCCAATTGTTCCTAAATCCTATTCCAGTAGTCTATATATGCACTATGCAACAGTTGTTTTTTACTGATCCTACATAGTTGCCAGTTCAGTATCATTACTCCTCATGCTGTTCTCCAGCTATTAGTGTCTCCAAACCACTCATGCATTCTCTCTCTAATGCAGTGGTGACTTTGTTTTCTTTGTGTGGGGCACTCAAATTTGATTCTACTTTGAGCTCTTTCCATTAGGCTATGGTCCCTGCCAATTTCTGTCCTCACAAGAGTTGACACAGAAGTGAGAAACACAAGTAATCCCTTCTTGTTTTGATCTATATCCTTGACAATGGGCTAAGTCAGGGAGAGTCCACATTCTTATCCAACACCTAGATGGTATATTCCCTACTCATACCAATAGTTCTTATAGTTTTGTCAGAAAACTGACAAAACACTCCAAGTTGCCCCTAATTATACTTTTAAGGCCAACTATGTAGGGTTCTTATGATTACTTAGGGTAATTTACTCATATCGTGGCTAGGACATTGGAGACAAGCACTCTATAGCATGAATGAGTGTCTCTGTGTTTAGATGACTATTGTATTCAGTTTTTCATGTGCTGATTTTTGAGGTAATTATAGGTAGGAGTGGGTCACACAGGTCTGGTGCTCAGAAGAAAAGTCAGAGACAGAAAATAGAATTTCAGCTGTATAGAAGTGAAAGTTAAAGCAGTGGGTTTGAGTGAAATTAGGGAAGTCATGGAGTACATAGAGAAAAGAGCAGAGGGAAAAAGCAGAAGACAGGGGAATCACCACCTTAAGATATTTTTCATATAACTAATTTATTTTTAGCTTCCAACATTTACTTCCATAAGGTTTTGAGTTTTAAATTTTCTCCTTCTTCCACTTATCCCCTCCCCCAAGACGATGTACGATCTGATATAAACTCTACGTATACATTCACGTTAAGTATGTTTTCCCATTAGTCATGATGTAAAGAACAGTTAGAAATATGGGAGAAATCACGAGAATGAAGCAATAAAACAAAACAACAAAGGAAAAGGAGAGCAATTAGTATGCTTTCATCTGCATTCAGCCTCCATATTTCTTTTTCTGGGTGTGGATAGCAATTTCCATCATGACTCTTTTGGAGATGTCTTAGATCCTTGCACTGCTTTGAAAAGCCTAGTCTATAAAAGTCAGTCATCCCATAATGTGGCTGTTATTGTATACAGTGTTCTCCTGGTTGTGCTCATTTCACTTTGCATCAGTTCACGTAAGTCTTTTCAGGTTTTTCTGAAGTCTGCCTGCTCATCATTTCTTATAGCACAAGAGTATTCCATTACATTCATATACCACAACTTGTTCAGCAATTCCCCAATTGATAGGAATCCCCTCAAAATCCAATTCTTTGTCACCACAAAAAGAGCTGCTATTAATATATGATGTAACATAATGTAATGTAATGTATCATAACATAACTTAACATGACATGACATGATATGATATGATATGATATAATATAATATAATATAATATAATATAATATAATATAATATAATATAATATAATATAATATAACACAACATAACATAACATAACATAATATAACACAATTTTGTACATGTGGGTCCTTTTCCCATTTGTATGATCTCTTTGGGATACAGACCTATAAGTGGTGTTACTGGGTCAAAGGGTATGCACAACTTTATAGCCCTTTGAGCATAGTTTCAAATGGCTCTTCACAATTCTACCAACAACACATTAGTATTCTAATTTTCCCACATCTTCTCCAACATTTATCATTGTCCTGTTTTGTCATGGTAGCCAATCTCATAGATGTTATGTGGTACCTCAGAGCTGTTTTGATTTGTATTTCTCTAATCAATATTGATTTAGAACATGTTTTTATATGACTTTGGTAGCTTTATTTTCTTCCTCTGAAATCTGCATGTTCATATCTTTTGACCATTTATCAATTGAGGATACCTTAAGACATTGGAAAGAAGATTGAGTGGCCAATAAAGAAAAAATAATAAAGACCAATTAGAGATAAAGGAAGGGAACTTGAAGTCTGGTTTTGTTTCTCTCTTCTTTTTCTGAAAAGAAGCTAGGTATTCGGGGTTGAGCCAAGATGGCAGAGAGAGAGCAGCAACTTGCTTGAGCTCTCCCCCAAACCCCTCCAAATACCTATAAAAATGGCTCTAAACAAATTCCAAGGCAGCTTAACCCACAAAAAGACAGAGTGAAACAAATTTCCAGCCCAAGACAACCTGGATGATTGATCAGAAAGGTATATCTTGCCAGGCTGGGAGCAGAGCACAGAGTGGAATGGGCATGCAGGCCGCAGCAAACCTGGAGCAGGCATCAGTGGACTGAATCGTGGGCAGCTGTGGTGGTTTCCAGACTCCTCAATCCACTAATGCCAAAGACAACTTAGAAGGTCAGTGGGAAAAGTCTGTTTCTGCGGTACTGAGAGAGAAAAGCAGGGTCTCAGCTCCATTCCCCAAGAGCATGGCCCTGGGGTGGGCAGCTGCTTTCTGAGCTTCCAGCCCACAGACTGAGGGGAAATCCAGTGGCTGACCAGAGGAGGATTGTAGGGATCTCTTTACCAGTGCTGAGGCAGGAATCTCTTGCTTTGCCCGTGCTCGGATCTGGGTCACAGGTCTGGACGAGGGTCCTGGGGTGAGGAGGAATGCTGGCAGGGTGGAGCTTGTAGTGGGTGCGGACAGTAAATCTTCCTCACAGTTCTAGGACAGAAAGGAGTACTTGTGGTCACTAATAGACCACACCACAGGCCAGGAAAGGAGTAAACATCTCACCCATTATCATACCTCCTTGCAAGAACTGAAAATTTAAAGATCCCTTCAAGTATCTCTGAAAACAGCTATATAAACCCCCAAAGCTTGGGACAGTACATTCTCCACATTGGAAGCAGACTCTTACCTTAACAAAGAGTTTAAAACTCAAGTAATTGGCTGGGATCATGAGCAAGCAGCACAGAAAGAGTCAGACTATATTATCTTACTTTGGTGAAAAAGAAGATCAAAATATACAACCAGAAGAAGACAATAAAGTCAAAGCTCCTACATCCAAAGCCTCCAAGAAAAATATGAATCAGTCCCTGGCCTTGGAAGAGCTCAAAAGGGATTTTGAGAAGCAAGTAAGGGAAGTAGAGGAAAAACTGGGAAGAGAAACGAGAGTGATGCAAGACAATCATGAAAAACAAGTCAACAGCTTGCTAAAGGAGACCCAAAAAAATACTGAAGAAACTAACACTTTAAAAAATAGCCTAACCCAAATGGCAAAAGAGGTCCAAAAAGCCAATGAGGAGAAAAATGCCCTAAAAAGCAAAATTGGCCAAATGGAAAAGGAAGTCCAAAAGCTTACTGAAGAAAATACTGCCTTAAAAATTAGAATAGAACAATTGGAGGCTAGTGACTTTATGAGAAATCAAGACACTGTAAAACAAATCCAAAAGAATGAAAAAATAGAAGAGAATGTGAAATATCTCATTGGAAAAACAACTGACCTGGAAAATAGATCCAGGAGACAGAATTTAAAAATTATTGGACTATGTGAAAGCCATGATCAAAAAAAGAGCCTAGACATCATCTTTCAAGAAATTATCAAGGAAAACTGCCCTGATATTTTAGAACCAGAGGGCAAAATAGAAATGGAAAGAATCCACTAATCTCCTCCTAAAAGGGACCGCCAAAGGAAAATGCTTAAGAATATTGTAGCCAAATTCCAGAGTTCCCAGGTCAAGGAGAAAATATTACAAGCAGCCAAAAAGAAACAATTCAAGTATTGTGGAAACACAATCAGGATAACACAGGATTTAGCAGCTTCTATGTGAGGGTGGAGGGAGGGGTGAGATGGGGTGAAAATTTGAAATTCAAAATCTTGTGGAAGTAAATACTGAAAACTGAAAATAAATAAATTTGTAAAAAAAAAAAGAAGAAGCTAGATAATCCAATAGATGAGAGCATTCTAGACATGGAGTCAGAAAGACCTGAGTTCAGATCCCATCTCAGACACTTACTAGATGTGTGACTCTGGTCAAGTCACCTAAATTGTCAACCTCATTTTCTTCAACTGAAAAATGGAGATATCAATAATATCTACTTTATAGGGTGGTTGTGAGGATTAAATGAGATGGCACATGTAAAGTGCCCTGCAAACCTTAAATCATTATATAAGTGCAAGTTATTATTATTATCATTATTATCTTACTTGTATTTAGAATAAAGCTTTATCTAGTGAAAAAAATAAAATCACTCTGTACTGGGAAAATACTCCAGGAATGTCTACTTCTGCCTTCAAGCTTCCAAGTTTTAATAAATATGTCATTTGTTTTTTTTAATTTGACAAGAGGCTGATACAAAATTTACATTTTTAGGTGTATGAATAAAAAATTAGAGGTGTTATTTTTGAGCTATTTTGTTTAATTGTGCATATTTAATTGATTATGGGGAAATTACTAAAGAAAATTAATTGTTTTGATTAAAAATACTTTACTACCTATTTTATATGAGTATAATTATTGCATAATGAAAACAATTCTCACCAAGGCCAAATAACCATTATGTTTGGCAGCTGATTATCTTATGAGGTAAAACAATTCACTGATGAATATGTCAGAAAATATGTTTTTAGGCTGACCTCAGACTTTTCCCATATAATTTCTGGTTATTCTTTCTGGAGTAACACAAAACACATCTATTCCCTCATCTGCATGCCCACACTTCAAATATTTGAAGATAACATATTATATCATCCCTTATTCTTCTCTATGCCTGGCTAAATATTATAAATCCTTCAAATATTACTTAGGAAACATGTTTTCCATACATCCAACTGCATTGACTATCTACTACTATATGTATTACAGGCTTAGTTGGACTCACTATCAAACATCTGCTATGTGTAAGCCTCTTAAAATGTGAAACTCAATACTGTAAGGGTCTGACTGGTCTGGAATATAGTGGAAATGACATTTATTTTATTTATACATTAAATTTGTTTATGGATTTTAGTAGAAAGTTCATGCCATTATATAGTCATATTTAGCCTCTGATTAACTGAAACACATAGACTTGTATTTCATGAGCTAACATTAAGCCAAATCTCTCCCACCCCTATATTTCAACTTGCTGAAGTAACTTAGAATTCTGATTTCAGTATGTATCCTATTTGGTACCTCTTCCAGAATGGTCATACCTACATTTGATAGGTATGTTTTCTATATCTTCATCCACATAATTAATTAAAAAAAAATGTACAGTAAAAGGACCAGGGCTGAGGATGAAACCCTGGAGTGTGAAGATAGGGCCATTTCTTCAGGCTATCATTGATCTATTAATCAAGGCTGAGTACAATTTTTCACTTAGTTTTACTATTTAGAACATATTTCACTATTCTGTCCATATTGCAATAGTAATAGTGTGATCACCTAGCTTCTATCTCATTATTTTATCCTTAAGAACAATATAAAAAACTTTGTCAAATCTTTTGCTTTTTCAGGGATATATATCTATAGATATTTATAGATATCTATATTTATCTATCTATGTATCTATCCATCTATTATACATACAATAATATATTAAATATATAAGTTACAATTACAATATGTAGTGTATTACATGTATAAATTACAATTGCAATATGTAAAACCAATACTATCAATAAATTATTTGCAGATAATTTGGTCTAACTTTAACCACTAGTTTAATAAGCCTTTCTACAATTTTGTAAAGAATTCATGTCAAAAGCATTTCAGTATTATTTCTGACATTCTCCTTTTTACCAGTCTTTGAAAATTGGGACACTACTATTTCTTGTCCTCCTTCCATTTTCCATGGTTATATACAAGACTTAGTTTCTTCAGCTGTAAAATAGGGTTAATAAGAGGCATATCTGACCAATTTTTCCTGGCGTTGGTCTCCCTGAATCCAGCTTCCTCTCACCTGAGCATTAGAATATTTTTCAACTTTTATTATATACCTAGCCATTAATTTGTATCCTTAAAATCATCCTAGAGATTCCACTTAGCCTCAGTTCTTATGCAGATAATGAA
This sequence comes from Phascolarctos cinereus, assembly GCF_003287225.1. Lineage (NCBI taxonomy): Eukaryota > Metazoa > Chordata > Mammalia > Diprotodontia > Phascolarctidae > Phascolarctos > Phascolarctos cinereus. The sequence goes on along the minus strand of NW_027555847.1, from coordinate 427,935,636 downwards.
TCCTGAACTAGCTATACTTTTCTTCCTTTTCCCTTCTGACCCATTTGTAAACCAGTTAAGCTCTATTTTGTTTGTTTTTTCTCAAGTGCTTTGCCCCCTTAGCTTATTGCCAATCCAGCCCTGCAAAACATAAGTATTAAATTATGCCCATCCTCTGATACTTTCACTCCCACTCAAGTGCTATTCAGTGAAGTTTGAGAAAATCATGAAATCATGCTAATTGAGTCCACCACACATTTTAATTACATAATTTCAATAGGTCTCTCTGCATAGCAAGGTAATGCTTTTATACCTCCCTAACCAATTCACTAACCCACTCACCTCAGTTGCTTTTTCCTAATCTTTTCATTCCTCTTCAAATCTGCCATAGCTCCCTTTCAACCCACCATTTCAGCTGAGAACCTTGCATTATATTTCAAAGGGAAAAAAAAGAGGGCTTTTGCTGAAAGCTCCTCAAATTCCTTCCACCATTACTCATTCTCCTCTTCTTCTAATATGAAGAGAGACTACTTCTTCTGAAGGCAAACCTGTCTATACACTGAAGTATTCTCATTCCATCTAATGACTGATTCCATCCATTGCCTTCAGCAGATTGTTCCCTTTAGTACCTCTGCTATCTCACTAATATTCAATATCTCCTTGTCTACCTCTTTCTTTCTTACCACCAAAAATATGCCTATGTCTCTGTCATCCTCAAAAAAAATCTTAATTTTGTCTTTCTATCTCTTCTAGCTATCATCTCATGCCTCTTCCTCATTTTGTGACTTAACTCCTTGAGAAAGACATCTATAATCAGTGCCTCTGCTTTTTTTCTCATTCTCTACTTTCTGCAGTCTGACTTCCAACCTCACTATGCAACTGAAACTTTTCTCTCCAAAGTTACCAATGATCTCTTAATTGGCAAATTGAATGGCACTTTCTCAGTTCTTATCTTTCTTGCCCTCTCAGCAGCCTTGTTGATTATACTCTTCTCATAAATATTCTCTTATCTCCAGGTTAGCCTCCAGTATATTTGATTGTTTCTTTTCAGTTTCCTTTATTGGAGCTTCATCCAGGTCATGTGTGCTAACTGTGTATGTGCCCCTAAATCTCTGTCTTGAATTCTCTTCTCTCTTTATACCATTTCATTTGGTCATCTCATACACTCTTCTGGATTCAATTATTACCATCAGGCAAATGATTTTCAGATCAGTTTATCCAGCTCCAATCTCTCTGATGACCTGGAGTCTCACATCTCCAACACCCTATTGGACTTTTTCTAAACTGGATGTTCCATAGATATTTTCAACTCAACATGTCCAAAAGGTAACTCATTATTTTCCCCTCAACACTCCCTTTCTCCCTTCCCCTTTCTAACTTCTTGATTACTATTGATAGGAACGCATGATTGCAAACCCATGTGTCATTCTCAACAGCTTACATTCTTTAATCTCCTAATATCCAATCAGATATCAAGTCCTATCAATTCCACCTTTGTAACATCTCTCTTATACACCTTTTTCTTTCCTCTGACACTATCATCACCCTGATGTAGGCCTTTATCACTTTACTCCTGGACTATTAGAATAGACTGCTGGGTGGTATACTTCCTCATGTTTCTTTGTACCTCAGTTTATCCTCCACTCAGATGTCAAATGATCTTCCCAGAACATAGGTCTGACCATTTCATTTATATATTCAAGAAACTCTAGTAGCTTCCTATCAGCTAAAGGATCAAATATAAAATCCTCTTTATAATGTTCAAAGCCTTTAATAACCTGTCCCTGCTTATCTTTCCAATCTTTGTATACTTTACTTATATTTACATACTCTGATCGAGTAATAGTGGCCTCCTTGTTTTTCCTTGCACAAGACACTCCATCTCCCAACTCTGTATTTTCAATGATAGAACCTCAATGCCTTGAATTCTTATCTTGAAAACTCATCTCATTCTTGAAAATTTATCTTTATCTCCTGCCTTGTTAGGGTTCTTTCAAATGTCAGCTAACATCCCACCTTTCATAAGAAGTATTTCCTGATTCCTACTTAATGTTGATGCATTCCCTCTGTCTTATGTTGTCCATATCTTCTTCATACATAGTTGCTGTTCCCACTGTGAGCTCTTGCAAGGAGGGACAATTTTACTGCCTTTCACAAAGAAAAAAAATCCCCCACATCTAGGTCATTTTCAGGCAGATAGTAGGTGCTTAAAATGCTTGACCTATCAAAACTGAAAAGTCGCTGTGTGCAGGTAGGTAAGAAGTTTAGTTTTAATCACCATAATGGCTCTAATAACCATACAAATAATTCTTATGCAAGGCCAAAATGTCCATGTAGAGCAGAGAGACAGGACAGCCTGAACCATAGTTCCTCTATTGTCTGTTCTTACCAACAACAAATTTACTAAGTCCACTCATTTAGAGGCCATTTTCTACCTCTTTTTTTTCTTTTCAGTTTAAGACACTTGTTTAGATTTTCCAAGACTTCAGAAAATATATTCTTACTGAGCCCTGTTAGATATAGTCTATTACTGATCAAGAACTTATTATCTCTGTATTTTAATCCTTATTATAGAATACTAAGCTATCAGGGGCTGCTAGGTGGTGCAGTGGATAGAACACTGGTCCTTAAGTTAGGAGGACCTGAGTTCAAATCTGACCTCAGAGCAAATGCTTGACACTTACTAGCTGTGTGACCTTGGGCAAGTCACTTAACCCCAATTACCCAAAAGGAAAAAAAAGTCTAAGTAGAATACTAAGCCATTCCTGAAACACCCCATTTTTAATTAGCTTTTCACTTCCCAAATATAACTTTCCCTTCTAAAGACCTTGCTTTGGATCAGCAGCAGTGATTTAAAAAAAAAAAAAACCACTACCTGTGCTTCCAAGGTCTTTTCTTTCCCAAGACCGCATACTGCCCTCCAGTTTGTCAATATCCTTCCTAAAATGTGTTAGTCAGAACTAAACACTTCAGGAGGTACACCCAGGAAGAACATCCAGGTCAGGTATAAATATGTAGAGTAGATAAGTGCCAACTAATTGGGCCTTCAGCAATGCTGGTGTAGCAGAGCTCAGAAGATAGGAGATGCAATTTTTTTTGACTCAGAAGACTGTAAATCATATAAAAACATTCTGTTCTTTCTTAGCATCCCATTATCTATCTTGAACAGCAATTTGCTTTTTGTGTTGTTTGTTCCACATATCCAGCTTGAAAACATTTTTTCCTTAATGGAGCACACAGAAGCAAAACAATTGTTGAATAGTTTGCTGTTCTTCGTGCTGCATCTTCCCATTATACCATCTTCCAGAAGAAATGGGTCTAAGTAAAATGGCATAGTAGAAAGAGTATTGTATTTGTTGTCATAAGACATGGGTTCGATTTTTAGTCCCAGCATTTATGAGCTCTGTGACATTGGATAAGTCACTTAAATTCTCTGAACACTTGTTTTCATATTTATAAAATGAAGTCAACAAAATTGTCTTATTTCTCAGAACTGTCACATGTAAACAAGAATTGTTATTTTTACAAACATATACTTTAATGTTCTCTTCAGCTTATTCAGTGATTTAAAAATTCCTCTTCTTTTGTAAACGTTATATATGAAACATGCACCGCCTCATGGTTCAGACACAGAAAACATGATGATATAAGGAGCATAATCTGTCTAAGCCACATTCTTAAAATGAATGAAGATTTTTATTACTAGTTTATATTAGGTTCAATTAATTAACTTGATTTTGAAGGAAAACAAAATATAGAAATATGATTTGTCTATGCCTGTGAATGTATGGATCAATATTTATAATTGGAAGCTAATGCATATTGTTTTACTGAAATTCAGAAGATGTGAAGGAAGAGATTAATGAAATAAAAAATAAGTCTTTAGGCCTAAAAAATATTTCCATGCATTCTAGGTGGAAAATGCAGCATATATTTCAGATTAAGAATTTTCAATTTCTGTTCTATTCTATGCATGTAGCAAAAAAAAAAAATGGCTACTTACTCAATTTTTGTATGAAATTTATAAACATTTTGAGCAATTTTATTCCACCCAATTATGGGAGAATTGGTTTCATTAGTGGAGGGAATATCTACTTACTGTTCACAAAATCTATGGGACCATACCTAGCTGTCCTTCTGCATTGTCCTGACAAAAGGTAGCATGTCACAGGAATAACTTCTATGCTACCCACTAAGGACATTTATTGCTTACTTTAAGTTTTTGATTGATATTTTCTGTTTCTTACATTACCATAATTATGCTAAGGGTCTTTCTTCCTCTTCCTTTCAGTCAGCCCATTTGACAAAAAGTATTTTTTTGAGAGGAAAAAAATCAGTACAACATTATCATACAATGAAAAAGTCTGAAAAATATTCAATATGTAATATCTGTGGACCTTTGACCAAAGGGCAGGTAAAAGGTGTCTTCTTGTAACTATTTCAAGTCCTGCTGGTTCTTTATATTTTATTACTTACTTTTGGTATTTGGGTGTGTATGTTTTTCCCCCATTTATGTCACTATATTTACTGTGTATATTGTTTTCTTGGCTCTACCTATTTCATTCTGAATAAGTTTGTATAGATTTTTCCATTCTTCTCTATATGCATCACATGAATAATTTGCATAGCACAATATTCCTTTACATTCATATACCACAATTTGTTTAGCCTTTCTCTAATTAATGGAGAGCTATTTTGACTGCAATTCCTAACCATCACAAAAATCCTGATACTGATATTTTGTTATATATGGGGGCTTTTTTCTTATAAGTTGATTCCTTCTGGCATAAAGCCAGTAATAGACTTTCTAGTTCAAAAGATATGGATGTTAGTCACTTTGCATAATTCCTACTTGCTTTACAAAATAATTCTACGATTTCACAGCTCCACCAACTATGTATTGTGTACTTATCAACTTACAACCCCTCCAATATTGAATCTTGCCTTTTCCTGTCATTGTTGACAATTTGTAGGATTTGGCATGAAACCTTATAATTATTTTGATCTACGTTTATCTTGTTATTAATACAATGGAGCATTTTTTTCATATCATTGAGAATACTTTGAAATACTTTCTTTGAGAACTCTGTTTATATCTATTGACCATTTATCTAATGGAGAATGGCTATTATACACACACACACACACACACACACACACACACACACACACACACCTGTATGTGTTTGTATAGTTTATATATACTTGTATACCAAATCCTTATTGGAGAGATGTAATATAAAGATTTTCCCCTCATTTGAGAACTTCCCTTAGATGCATGTTTTTTTCAAAAGCTTTTCAGTTTTAGGTAATCAAAGTTAACTAGGCTATATTTTGTAATTGCCTCTATTTTTCTATGGCTAAGAAAATATGTCCTACTCATAGTTCCAAGAGGCATATAAAATGTTACTCTTCTAATTTTTTTTTCTTATACTATTCTTTTTAATATTAAGGTTATGTGTTCATTTAGAATTTATTGTGGAGCATGTTACAAGCTATTGACCTAATCCTAATTTATGCCAGACTATTTTTTACTAGAAGTTTTCATCCAATAAGGAATTTTTTCCTAGTTATTTTAAATTTCCCATTTTATGAAACATTAGGTTACTATGTCTATTATTTCTGATTTCCCTTTTCTACTGTGTTCCATTGATCTTTCTCTCAACGTCTCTCTTCACCAACACCAGATAGTTTTGATGACTGTTTTTTTTTTCCATAATATAGTTTGAGGTTTGGAAGTGCTAATCCTCTTTCATCCCTACTTATTTTCATCATTTCCCTTAAGATTACAGATATTATTTTTAAATGAATTTTGTCATTTTTAAACAAATTATGGAAAATATAACCTTACTAACTTGATTGGTACAGCATCAAATGTGCAAATTAATTCTAATGGTTTTGTCATTTTTATTATATGAGCACAGATTACCATGTGCATTAAATAATCCTCGATCTATTTAAGTTTGAGGAGCTCCTTGCAATTAAATCTACTCAAGGTCTTTTTTTGTGTGTGTTGTTGTTGTTGTTTACTAAATTTATTTATTTTCAGTTTTCAGTATTTACTTGCACCCAGATTTTGAGTTCCAAATTTTCATCCCATCTCACCCCTCCCCCCACCCCAAGATGGCATGCGTTCTGAATATCCCTTCCCCTAGTCTCCCCTCTCTTCTATCTCTTTCCCCCTTCTCTTATCCCCATCCCCTTCTATTTTCCTGTAGGGCAGGACAGACTTCTGCACCCCATTTCCTGTATTTCTTATTTCCCAGGAGCATGTGAAAACTTTTTTTAAACATACATTTTTAAAACTTTAGGCTTCAAATCTTCTTCCTTCCTCCCTCCCTCTACCCACCCTCATTGAAAAGGCAAGCAACTCAATATAGGTTATACATGTGCAGTTATGCAAAACACTTCCATAGTAGACATGTTGTGAAAAATAATCTATTTCCCTTAATCCTACCTGCCCTCCCATTTATTCTATTCTTTCTTTGACCCTGTCCCTCTCAGAAGTATTTGCTTCTGATTACCCCTTTCCCAATCTGCCCTCCTCTCTATCACCCCTGTCTCTTGTCCCTTCTCCCCCTATTTTCCTAGGGTAAGACAGATTTCCTACCCAATTGAATGTGTATGTTATTCCCTCCTTAAGCCAAATCCTATGAGAATAAGATTCACTCATTCCCTCTCACCTTCCCCATTTCCCCTCCACTGTAAGAGCTTTTCTTTCTGTTTTTTTTTTGTGAGATAATTTACCCCATTCTACCTCTCCCTTTCTTCTCCAATATAATCCTCTTCATCCCTTAATTTTATTCTCTGATATGACCTTAATCTTCAACTCACCTGTGCCCTCTATCTATCTATCTATCTATATATACATACATATAATTTTTTTCCTCCAACTACCCTAATACTGACAAAGGTCTCATGAGTTAAAATATCATCTTTCCATGCAGGAATGTAAACAGTTCAATCTTAATAAGTCTCTTATGATTTCTCTTTCCTGTTTACCTCTTCATGTTCCACTGAGTCCTGTATTTGAAAGTCAAATTTTCTATTCAGCTCTGGTCTTTTCATCAGGAATGCTTGAAAGTCCTCTATTTCACTGAATGACCATTTTTTCCCCTGAAGGATTATACTCAGTTTTGCTGGGTAGGTGATTCTTGGTTGTAATCCTATCTCCTTTGCCTCTCAGAATATTATATTCCATGCCCTGCGGTCCTTTAATGTAGAAGCTGCTAAATCTTGTGTTATCCTGATTGTGTTTCCACAGTACTTGAATTGTTTCTTTTTGGCTGCTTGTAATATTTTCTCCTTGACCTGGGAACTCTGGAATTTGGCTATAATATTCCTAGGAGTTTTCCTTTGGGGATCTCTTTCAGGAGGAGATCTGTGGATTCTTTCAATTTCTATTTTGCCCTCTGGTTCTAAATATCAGGGCAGTTTTCCTTGATAATTTCTTGAAAGATGATGTCTAGGCTCTTTTTTTGATCATGGCTTTCAGATAGTCCAATAATTTTTAAATCTCTCTCCTGGATCTATTTTCCAGGTCAGTTGTTTTTCCAATGAGATATTTCACATTGTTTCTAATTTTTCATTCTTTTGGATTTGTTTTACAGTGTCTTGATTTCTCATAAAGTCACTAGCTTCCAATTGCTCTATTCTAATTTTTAAGGAAGTATTTTCTTCAGTAAGCTTTTGGACTTCCTTTTCCATTTGGCCAATTTTTTTTTAGGGCATTTTTCTCCTCATTGGCTTTTTGGACCTCTTTTGCCATTTGGGTTAGGCTATTTTTTAAGGTGTTATTTTCTTCAGTATTTTTTTGGGTCTCCTTTAGCAAGCTGTTGACTTGTTTTTCATGATTTTCTTGCATCACTCTCATTTCTCTTCCCAGTTTTTCCTCTACTTCCCTTACTTGCTTCTCAAAATCCCTTTTGAGCTCTTCCAAGGCCAGGGACTGATTCATATTTTTCTTGGAGGCTTTGGATGTAGGAGCTTTGACTTTATTGTCTTCTTCTGGTTGTATATTTTGATCTTCTTTTTCACCAAAGTAAGATAATATAGTCTGACTCTTTTCGTGCTGCTTGCTCATGATCCCAGCCAATTACTTGAGTTTTAAACTCTTTGTTAAGGTAAGAGTCTGCTTCCAATGTGGAGAATGTACTGTCCCAAGCTTCAGGGGTTTGTATAGCTGTTTTCAGAGATACTTGTAGGGACCTGTAAATTTTCAATTCTTGCAAGGTGGTATGATAAGGGGTGAGGTGTTTACTCCTTTCCTGGCCTGTGACCACAAGTATTCCTTTCTGTCCCGTAACTGTGAGGAGGGGTTCCTCTCACAGCCACTACAAGCTCCACCACACCAGCGTTCTTCCTCACCCAGCACCACCCAGAACTGTGACCCAGATCCAAACACGGGCAAAGCAAGAGATTCCTGCCTGCAGCTGGCAAAGGGATCCCTGCAATCCCTCTCTGATCAGCCACTGGATTCCCCCTCAGTCTGTGGGTCGGAAACTCGGGAAGCAGCTGCCCCCCCAACCATGCTCTTGGGGAATGAAGCTGAGACCCCGCCTTTCTTTCTCAGCAGCAACAGAAACAGACTTTTCCCACTGACCTTCTAAGTTGTCTTTGGCATTAGTAGGTTGATACACCTTTCTGATCAATCATACAGGTTGTCTTGGGCTGGAAATTTGTTTCACTCTGTCTTTTTGTGGGTTCTGCTGCTTCAGAATTTGTTTAGAGCCATTTTTTATGAGTATTTGGAGGGGTTTGGGGGAGAGCTTAAGCAAGTCACTGCTTTCACTCTGCCATCTTGGCTCTGCCCAGCTAATTCTACTTTTTAAGGAGTTCTTTTCAATGAATTTTTGTGGCTCTTTTTCCATTTGCCCCATTCTGCTTTTCAAGGCATTGTTCTCTTCCTTGTATGTTTCTGCTCCTTTCACCATTTGGCTTATTCTGTTTTTCAAGATGTTATTTTCTTCCCCTCCCCTCACTTAATATCTTATTTTTTCCAATTGCATGTAAAGATAGTTTTCATTCACTTTTTCATTTATTCACTTTTGTAAGATTTTGTGTTCTAAAATTTTTTTCTCCCTCTCTCCCTCCCCTCTCCCTTCTCCAAGATTTCAATCTGATACAGGCTATGCATGAACAATCATACTAAATATATTTTCACATTAGTTATATTGTGAAAGAAGAATCAGAACAAAAGGGGGGGAAACCCTGAGAATGAAGAAACCAGAGAGAGAGAATAATATGCTTCAATCTGCATTCAGAATCCATAGTTCTTTCTCTGGATGTGAATTGCATTTTCCATCTTGAGTGTTTTGGAATTGTGTTAGATCATTTTATTGCTCAGACAAGCTAAGTCTATCAAAGTTGATCATCACATAATGTTTCTGTGTAAAATATGTGTACAGTATTCTCCTGGTTCTGCTCATTTCACTCAGCATAAGTTCTTGTAAGTCTTTACAAATTTTTCTGAAATCCACCTTCTGATCATTTCTTATAGCACAATAGTATTCAACTACATTAATATACCATAAATTGTTCAGCCAATTTATGGGCATCCTCTCAATTTCCAATTCTTTCCCACCACAAAAAGAGCTATTATAAATATTTTTGTACATGTGGGTCCTTTTCCCATTTTTGTGATCTCTTTGGGATGCAGATATAGAAGTGGTATTGCTGGTTCAAAAGGTATGGATAGTATTATAGCACTTTGAGCATAGTTCCAAATTGCTCTCCAAAATGGTTGAATCAGTTGACAACTCCACCAACAATGCATTAGTATTCCAATTTTCTCACATCTTCTCCAACATTCAGCCTTTTCCTGTTTTGTCATGTTAAACAATCTCATAGGGGTGATGTGGTAGCTCAGAGTTGTTTTGATTTGCACTTCTCTAATCAATAGTGATTTAGAGCATTTTTTCATTTGACAATGGATAGCTTTAATTTCTTCATCTGAAAACTGCCAGTTCATGTCCTTTCACTATATATCAATTGGGAAATGATTTGCATTCTTACAAATTTGACTCAGTTCTTTATAGATTTTAGAAATGAGTCCTTTATCAGAGACACTGGTTGTAAAAATTCTTTCCCAGCTTTCTGCTTCCCTTCTAATCTTCATTTCATTGGCTTTGTTTGTGCAAAAACTTTTCAATTTAATGTAAGAAAAATTATCCATTTTCCATTTCATAATGTTTTCATCTCTTTTTAGTCATCAGTTCTTCCCTTCTCTATAGATCTGACAGGTAAGCTATTTCTTGCTCTCCCAATTTTCTCATGGTATCACCTTTTATGTCTAAATCACTTATTCATTTTGACCTCATCTTAGTATATGGTGTTAGATGTTATTCTATGCCTAGTTTCTGCCATACTATTTTCCAGCAGCTTTTTGCCAAATAGTGAATTCTTATCCCAGAAGCCAGAGTCTTTGGTTTTATCAAACAAGAGGTTACGATAGTCATTGACTACTGTGTCTTGTTTACGTAACCCATTCCACTGATCCATTATTCTATCTCTTAGGCAGTACCAAATAAGTTTAATGATTGCTGCTTTATAACACAATTTTAAATCAGGTACTGATAGGTCATTTCCCCTTGTATTTCTTTTCATTAATTCTCAAAGTGTTATTTTCTCAAGTATTTTTTGTGCTTCCTTTATCAAACTGTTGGCTCTTTTTTTCTCTCTCTCTCTTATAATTTTTTTTGCATTACTCTTCTTCCTCTTCCCAATTTTTCCTACACCTTTCTTACTTGATTTTTGAAATCTTTTTTGAGCTCTTCTATGGCCTAAGACCAATTCACATTTTTCTGTGAGGCTTTAAATGCAGGAATTTTGACTTTGTTGTCTTATTCTAAGTGTACGTTTTGGTCTTTCTTGCCATCATAGTAATTTTCTAGGATCAAAATATTTTTTCTCTTGCTTGCTCATTTTCTAGCTTATTTCTTGACTTTTAACTCTATGCTAAAGTGGGGCTCCACTTCCCAAGTGGAGGGGGTACTTCCCCCCCTTAATTTTTTTTTTGTACAGCTATTTTCAGAGGTAGTTCTGGGGACCTACCTGTAAGTTGTCTTATGATTTAGGGCAAAATGCATTTACTGCTCTCCTGTACTGTGTACTGCTTTGTGAACAACCACAAGCACTCATTTCAATCCTGGACCTGTGACCAGGGTCCCTGCTTTCCTGTGGCCACAAACTCTGGTGTACTATTGCTCCTCCTCACACTGGGACTAAGACCCAGGGCTGTGACACATACCCAAATATAGTCAATGCAGCAGAGTCTTGCCCCTGGTGCCAGCAAAGGAACCCCTGTGAATCTCTTTCTGACCTATTGTTTCATTCCTTTACCAACTATGGGCTCAGAGATCTCAAATCCATCACTGATGCCACTGATTCAATCACCTGGAGGCCTACTCCTGGTTTTTTGTTGTCAAGTCTGCACTGGTGTAGCCTTTGCTAGACTGTGCTCTTCAATCATACTGGTGCAACATACCTTTCCTGCCAACATCTAAGTTGTCTTGGGCTGGAAAATTGTTTTACTCTTTTTAGAATCATTATTTAAAGGTATTTGAAGGAGTTTAGGGGAGAGCTGAGACAAGTCCCTGCTTTTACTACACACCTTGGCTTTGCCTTCTTTTACATCTTTAATAATCTGCTTCATTATTATGTTCAAAGAGGACTTTAGTAAGCTGAAGAGTGTTCAGAGAAAGGCAACCAGAATGATGAAGGGTCCTGATTCCATATCATATGAGAATCAAAGGAAGTGAAAATCATTAGTTTGTAGAAAAGAAGACTCAGGGGAAACATGGATACCTGTCTTTCAGTATTAGAAGAATTATCCTATGGTTTGGTTTCACTACAGAGAACAAAACCCTAAACAATTGCTAGAAGTTAAAAAGATGCCAATTTAAGCCTGATGTTGGAAAACAAAGAATAAATCCAAACTTCCTTACAATCAGCTCTGTTCAAAAAATGGAATGGGCTGCCTGAAAATATAGTAAATTTTTCCTCCTTGGTGGTCTTCAAACAGAGGCTGGAAGATCACTTACTTGTCAAATACACTATAAAGAGGATTTTGTGCATGAGAAAAACATGAAATTTTGCTGACTGGGTATAATATATATTTTATATATTTTTAAAATCTTTATTGATGTATTTTTATTTTACAACCATTTTCAGATTATTCTCACTCCATGAGACTTCTCTTGTAACCAAATAAAACAGTTTAAGCAAAACCAATAATCCAGTGGGCTCATAAGAAAGTGCATGCAGCATAGCACATTTGTGGCATATCCCTCAACTGACCTATTTTGTTAAAGTGTTGTTTCTTTTAATAAATGGAAATCTATTTTCTCTCTCTCTTGTTCCCAAAACCATGAAAGAAAAGAGGGAAAGAAGAAAAACAAACCTCTTGTATACACATAATCAAGCCAAATAAATTTCCCCATCGTATACTAAAATATAACATACGTGCACATATATATGTATATATGTATGTGGATATATATGTTTGTAAAAGGAGTGTGTGTGTGTGCGTAGATTCTTATCTGCCCCCTAAATCCATCATCTCTTTTTCACTTTGTCAGGTAGTTGATATGATATAGTACCCTGGAATCATGATTCTATCCTCCCTTACCAATAGACACTGTGTAAGTATCCTCCTCAACAAAGCTTGCGTGTTTGATATTCTCTCTCTCCGCTTGACTTATGGTATGTTTTGTTTCCTGTTGACACACCTTCTATCCAGCTATTTCTTTCCTTTGAAGCATGAACCTTTGCCCAAGAATGTGACTAGTAATTCAGCAGCCATATCCATATCTCAAATCTTGGACTTAGAGATAAGGAAAGCAAGGGCTTACCTGTGTGCCTCAATGGCAGGGCCCTCTTTCTTCCTTATGTCAAGGTTGTGACTTGAGGCTGTGCCCCCAAATGAGCCATGTCACTCAAGTTTTTCCACAACCCGTATGAGAGAAATATTGGAGATTGCTGCCTTTCCTTGTACTGAGAGTTTAGTATTCTTAACCTCATAGAGTTTGTTATCATAACAATTGGTAATAGACATTCCAAAGCTAAAGCTGTCAAAGCAGAACTCTGAATAAAGGCACTGCGCCTTATTAATTCCTCTGTGTCTCCTAGATTCCAACATAATATGTTGTAGATATAGTAGGAACTAAATAAATATTAGCATATTATGAATATGCATGTCTGGATAAGGCTTTAAATAGTATTTAAATGGTTAAACAATCAAATGGCACTGACAGAGTTTTGTAGCTAAGTTTCTCCATTCAAATGCCTCTTCCTCAAAAATCTGGACCTCAGATGAATCTAACGAACAGAAGCTAAGCCTTGAAGGAGTCTATTCTAAATCTGATTAAAAAGGGTAAGACACATGCCTTGAGAAAAATCAATAAGACTCAAAGTTTCAGTTCTTCCTAAGGTGTGTAATCAGTCAGGTGAGAATTTGTTTTCCTTCCTGAACCCTAACAGGAACTCAGTGTGACATACATAAAATGAAGCTTCTGTGAAACTGTATTCATACAGTTACATTGAGGTCATATAACCTTAAATTTAATATTCATGTGCTGTCTAGAAACTGCAGACTTGATACATGTTTGAACCTTATAAACAGAGCTAATGGGGAAAAAAAACAGACACATGAAAATACAATTTATTAGACAGGAAAAAATGTTATGTTTTGCTGGTTTATTTTTCCCAGAAGGAAAAAGGTCACACTAAAGCAGACAAAGGACCAAGAATAAAGATTTATTAAAAAATATAAACCAAAAGCCATGCAGAAACATAAAGAAATTAAGTACAATACAGTAGATGAAATCTGCATAACCAGAGAAAAAGTTATAAAGACTTTCTCTAAACAGAATGAAATGGATAATACTAGAGACAATAGGGTAGCAAAAATAAGCGCAAGCAACAGTGGAGATAAATAAAATAAATTAACATTAAGAAATAACTGATCTTTATTTTGATTAAAAGATTGGCGTATCTCCTATAACTATACAAAATGCATCTAATTTATATTCAAGTATTTAAATCTCTTCAGTTTAGAAGACAGTTTGGCAGGCATTCACTATCTAACAATGAGCTCAAAGGACAGAAACTGTCGTTCTTGAAACCAAAGTAAATTTAGCACATTAATTGCTTATTCTTTAAAGTAACTCCTTTAGAAGTAAAAAAGGATAAAAATCGCCTATAACATGATCAAATATAAACTTGCTAAATTCAACATAAATTGCTACATGCTATATGTACAAGATGTCTTTTTATCATCACTACTAAGTAATGTATGTGTCTGCAAATCTATAATAGGAATCATTAGTTGAAGGAGGCAAGAATAATTAGGAAATTCATACTTAAATACATTGAGAAAGACTTATTTTATAGGTTTTGACATGTACAGCCTCCTCTATGATGATATACATATACACATATGCACACACATATGTGTGTATATGTGTGTCTATATATATTATATATACATATATACATACATATATACATATACATATTATATATGTGTGTGTGTGTGTGTGTGTGTGTGTGTGCGCGTGTGTGTGTGTGTTCATAGAGGATACATGCTCTCTAGATAGATAGACAGACAGATAGATTGATCTTCCCTTCTGGAAATAATACTTGGCTCAAGGAGATCATGAAGTCATTGAAATGAGTGGTATAGATTCTAAGTATTGGGGCCAGACAGATTTGTGGGTAATATGTGAAAATCTGTGCCAACATCAGCCTTTTACTATGCAGAATGTGGCAGATGAAGCAGATAATCAATAATTAACCTGTATGGTTCTATGTCCCTATTCTGTAGGACAAACTTTCATTTTCATAGTGTAAGTAAATGAACCTATAGTGCATGATATATAGAATTAGATTTTATAAATAATTTTAAGTAATATTTATTAATCAGTTAATAAGCTTTTATAAAGTGTTTACTGTGTGCCAAGCATTGTGCTAATCACTAGGCATACAAAAAGACATTTATTCTGACTAAGAATTAATACTAATATTTGGTGACTTTTACATCATATACAAAATATATCAAATGTTTTTATATTAAAGTGTTAAATATAGTACATAATTTGTTTACGTGAAAGTAAATTTCAAAGTTGTTCTGAGATATTAATAAGAAATATACGTTAAATGAACCAGATGGTGTATTTTTTCCTAATGTTTTCTTTTGGTTGATTTGGGCAAGAACTCTGTAATTCAAGGTAAATAGAATGAGGCATGCAGAGCCAGCATGGATCTGGCTATAGACAGGGTTTTATTTCCTGAACTATCTTATGTAGTAAAATCTTATACTCTGTATTTTCTTTCAGTCCAAGTATGATCCAGTTAATATGAGCTTTAACAAATCATCATTACTTCTTCCAAGCTTTTACTAGAACTATGTATTTGAAGAAAAAAATATACAAAAAATAATACGCTATTCATTTAAAGAATGGAATTTACTGAAAAAAACTACAACATTAGAATTTCTGGGCTAATTAATTATATAGTATGAAATAATGAATGAATTAACATATTTTGTTGGGAGAATATAAGCCTGATCTTAGTTATCATATGTTTCCTTTGGCTAGAATGATTTGTACCTTTCTATTCTTTTCATCTATTCATGTGACTATTTTAATAACTCACTAAAATATTATGATAACTAATTCATATATACCTAAAACTTTAGGTCTAAGTATCTAATCCACTGTAGGTAATGAATATACTATGTTATCACAACTGTCTAAGTATCATTAATCTAATATAAATTTTTCATAATCTTAGAGGTAAGTCATCAGAGCATCCTATTGCTGAGATACTTTTATGCTTTAACAAATTCAACAATAATATCATTTCCATTTATGTTCATCCCCAGAAATGATAATGAATAAATGAAAGTGTTTAATGTTGGATGCCTTCTACAATTCTATATACTCATCTTTTGCATATCATGGATAGTATTCACTGATAGCTAGTTATGGCTATACCCATATAAATCAATGGATAAACCAAGAAAGATGTATTTACTTCATTGTAATTATGTCTTTGAGAGTTGTCTAAGACTCAGAGACATTAAGCTTCTAATCAGTAAGATGAGAGGTCTGGACTAGATGGCCTTTTAAAGTGCCTTCCAGATCTAAATCAAAGATCCTTTAAAGTCAGTTGCCCATGGTCACACAGCTAGTGTTGGAGGTAGAGTTTAAATTGAGATTGCTTCTAACTGTAGGTACAGTGCTTTTCCTGCAGTGCCATGATGTATCTTATGAAGGAAAAAGGACTTCAACTGGACTGTGAAATTTATTAGGATGGTAAATGGAGAACAAATACTAGAGAAATGAAAAGCAGACTCCAAGTCAGCAAAGGGAAAATGTGTGTAGGAAGAAATGAGCAGACTAGCCAGATTACTTGTTATATATTGGAAATAAGCTGAAAAATAAGATTAGATAGAGTAAGGTCAGATTAGGGAAAGGTTTAAAAAATAGGCATAAGATTTAGGGCTCACTCGGGCAATAAGTAGGAAATCACTATAAATTCTTGAATAGAAGAGTGACAGAATCATAAAACCAAAGGATTAGAATCTTTAGAGATGGAAGAAATTCCAAAGGTCATAGAATTAACTGAGTAATTTTATAGATGAAGAAAAAATCCTAAGTACAAAGCGAGGTTAAGTGATTTTCTCAACTTCACCTAGCACTAACAGTAGCAGAAACAGAATTCTATCCTAAATATTCTGATTCCAAAGCAAATGTTCTTTCAAAGAATCAGAATGTAAGAAATAGAAAGGACCTTAGTGAAAATCTGGTATAACATTCTGTTTTACATATGAAGAAACTGTGGCCCATAGGGTAAATTAGCTGCTTGATATCATTCTTAGTGAGAAAGACTAGAACCCATGCCCCTTCTAATCCAAAGTCTGTCCTAATGTTTTACATCATGACAACTTAATTCTCCTAGAACCATAAATATTAGAGCTGAAAGCTACATTAGAGATCTTTACATACAATTCCTTATTTTATAGGCAAGAAAACCGAGGCCCAGAGAACAGAAATAACTTACCTCAGGTTCTCCTATCTGTAAACGCATCTCTCTTTTCCACCAAACCATTTGGTATCCATGTCAGAGATATGGTTGTGGAGATCAAGGAAGAGAGGGAACCAAAATATTTTTCATTCTCTATGTACACATTTATAGCATAGATCAAATCATTATGCTTCATCTTTGTTTAACCAAAGCATAGTATATACTTATGACATCAATATACAACATTTCAAATGTAAAATGGATGGTAAAATAATACAATTATTCCATAACAGAATGCTATTTTTAAAAAGTAGGTAGTAATGTTAGTAGATTTTGGAATATTTATAAATTGAGGCTTCTGTCCAATGGTTTAAGTTATGAAAAATTCCTCCCCTTTACTGACAATTTCAATTACACCTGATATGATGCAGCACATGAAAGGAGCTATAAACATATATATCAAGTTTGTCAATTTCTCATATTAATCAAAGGTGGGACATAAAGCTCAGAAGTTTCTTTCTTCTTTTTTAGCAAGGCAATCAGGGCCAAGTGATTTGCCCAGGGTCGCACAGGCAGTAAGTGTCAAGTGTCTGAGGCTAAATTTGAACTCAGCCCTTCCTAACTTGAGGGTTGGTGCTCTATCCACTGTGCCACTTTGCTGCTCTCAGAATCAACTTTTTAAAAAGAGATCTTGGCATAGTAAAACAGGGGCCAAATCATTAAAATACAATTTACTAGGAACACATGCAAAATATTACACTTGAGTTCAAGCAATCAACTTCAAAATACAAAATGTAGGAAGCATGGCTAGACAGTAATACGTCTCCTAACATAACAGAAACTTTAGTGCATAGAAAACCTAATAGGAAAGCCAAATATATAAGGAAAACAGTAACATAAACCTAAGTGCCACTGAGGAAGACATAGATTGCAAGACTAGGGAGGTAGTAGTCTCACAGTATTTTGCTCTGATTAAAACACATCTTGAGCACTAAGGTTTCCTATTCATTACCATCATAAAACTATATCTTCTGCCTTCAGAATCTGACCTCACTCTGTATCTAATGTCATTTTTTTCACTGATTCTCAAAATGTACTAGACAGTCAGCCTAGACAACCCCCTCTCTGCTCTTCATTAGCACTGCTTAAAAGTTTTTTTAAACCTCTGAACCTGGAGTTAAGAAGAACTGAATTCAAGTCTTAGTCTGAGACACTTCCTAGCTACATGACCCTGTGCAAATCATTTAGCCTCTGTTTGCCTTAGTTCCCTCATCTGTAAAATAGGAGAAATCAAAGCACATACCTCCCAAGGTTGTTGTGAGGATTAGATGAGATTATAATTACAAAGCACTTAGCACAGTGCCAGGTACATAGTAAATGCCTGACAAAGGTTTGTTGATTGATTTAAGAATGCTGACAAAGTAAAAATCATTCATAGGAGTACATCAGAATTATGATGAATCTTGAAATAATAATGATAGATAGCATTTAGTAGAACTTTCAGGTTGTCAAGTTTTTTTGCTTTGTTTTGTTTTGTTTTTTACAAATATTATTTCATTTGATACTCACAATAGCCTTGGGAGGTAGGTGCTATTATTATCAACATTTTATAAATGAGAAAACTGAGGGTGACCAAGGTCAGGACTATTCTAGAATTTCACAATTAAGTAAATGTCTGAGGCAAGATTTGAACTCAGATCTTCCTAGCTTTAAATCATTCGCTCTTGTCACTCCACTACGCATCATAGAGATCATTCTGTATGAGGACTGGTTGAGGAAACTGGATTTATTTAGCTTGAAGAAGGGAAGAATTAAGGAGGACATGATAGTTATCTTCAAGAATTAAAAGATCTAGCACATGAAAACCCAATAAGATTCGTTTTACTTAGCACTAGAGGGCTGAAGTAGGAACAATGGGTACAAATTATAGAGGGTAATGTAAGAGGGGGATATAAGGGTGGGGAAAGTTTCAGCAATAATGAGTGTTCAAAAATAGAATAAGTTGCCCCAAGTGAGAGTCATGAGTTCTCCCTTACTAAAGATCTTTAGGCAAAGAAACACTGGATAACTGGATAACTACTTGTTATCTATGTAGTAGAGATACATATTTTTAAGGTCTTGATTGAATTAGATGGCTTCTTATGTCCCTTTCAAATCTTATATCCTGCCACTCATATATATGTATGTATGTGTATATGTGCAGGTATGTATGTGTATATGTGCAGGTATGTATGTATGAATGCATGTATCTCCAGGATATACCTTGTTTGTACATAGTCATTTGCTTGTTATGTCCCATGTCAGATTGTGAGCTCATTAAGGACAGGTCTTTTGTTCCTATTTGTGTTTCTATTGATTTAACATCATGACTGTCACACATTAAGTGCTAATAAATTCATTTTACCAGACATACTCATATTTTAAAATGGTTTAGGAAGTTGAACATAATAATGATACAGATAATGGTTTGTCCATGAGAGAAATTGAAAGCAGGGAGGCCAGTTAGGAAATTGATTCAGCATCAGTGAAGGACATAGATTAGGCAAGGGTCAATAAACTCTGGACAGTGGGTCAAATCTGACCCGTCACCTATTTCTGTCCAGTTGGTGAGCAAAGAATGGAAAAAATTCCCCTTTTTTTATACTCTTGATTCTATTTTCTTTAAACTTACTTGAGAACTTGCCTCATTGATCATTATCATCTCCCATATGATCTCATCTCATCTCATCTCAACTCTCTCTCTCTCTCTCTCTCTCTCTCTCTCTCTCACACACACACACACACACACACACACACACACACAGTAATCTGTTCTTAGCTCATGCGTGTACACAGGAAAGGAAGGAAAGGAAAAGGCTTTTAAATTTTTTTAAAACTCTTATTTCGTTCCTTGGTGGCAAATAGCCTAAACAACCATAATACCATTTGCCAATGCTTTGTGTAGTTACTCTTTGAGCTACCATAAACAAAAACAAAAACAAAAAAACTTCTAGGAATACTGGAAGTGAGATGATGAAGCCCTCCACCCCTCTTACAGAGGAAACAATGAAACAGAATTTGCTTGTGCCACTGTCTTTTGCCAGTTTAGAAACGTTTCCTAAATAATCATGAACATCATTCTGTTACTCTTTATAAGGGGATGAGAAGTGACTCTATTTCCTCTAGGCAGTAATCATAGATGCCTATTAGTCCTCATGTGGCTTAATCACGATCACACAGGTTGGGCTCTTAGAGCCAATGGCTCTGTTTTAGAGGGAATATAGATATAAAGCATACTCAGCTCCTCACTCACGATGGGAAGACAGCTGTATACCTCAATGAGTAGTGTGTCCTGAGTCAAAACCAATTCCCTTTTCTGCTTGGTTGAGGAATTCCTGAGCTTCCTTCATACCTTGTGGTATATACTTCTGCTACATGGCTTTCTTGATGTACTTCTACAGTTTCCATGGCAGGCACAGGAACACCAGGGACTGAGCAATAAGGATCAGGTCAGATTCCACAGCATCTTCTCCTACCTGTTCTCAGGACCCCATAACTCTCTCGCATGATCTCACACTCCTCCTCTACCCCCTTTACTTTGGTCATCTTGGCAGCCCTTCAGTTATAGATGACTCAGGCTTCCAATCCTCTTGAAGAGGATACTCCAGGAATAAGCATTTATACAACACAGACTATATGCCAGGCAATAGGTTAAGTGCTTTACAAATATTATCTCATTGGATTATTACAATATCTACTACAAATGTATCTTATCTAATTTTAACGGAGCCATCACTATTGTATAGTACTCTGTTTTATTCTCCATAATAAACTTTCTATCATACTCCCTACAGTGACTGTTCAAAACCTTCTTTTTTTTTTCCAAAGGCTTCTACATCACCACAACCCTTTGGCTCTCAACAGAAGACCTGTGTCCTATTTTACCAGAAAAGTAGAGATTTTCCATCATGATCACCATCTTTTCTCCTATTTTGTACTCCTCCTGAACCAAATATCATTAAATTGTGAGATCCTTAAAAGTCTTTTCCCTTTCTTTGTATCTTTAATCTTTAGCATAGCACTTGGCTCATAATAGGCCACAATAAATGTTAGTTGACTGATTCATGCACACAAACACACAACTATATACATGCATACACCCCTGACACACACACACACATGCACACACACACACACACACACACGCACACAGATTTCATCTATTTTTCCTTATCTTCCCTAACAAGCCTCAGATTATCCTGAACTTTAACATAGCTGATACCATTTTTATAGAAATATGCCACACTCAAATTAATTCATTATTACCTGTCCTTGATTCCATCTTCTATACATTTCTTTAAAAAAAAAAAAGGAAGTTAGCTAGTGAGTTCCCTGGATATCCATATATGTATCTCCAGATAGAAGGAAAAGTGGAGATAATTGCAGAGAAAACCCCAAATATAGCCTAGAAAGGAATTAGGACATGGTTGGCTTGTATGTCCTTCTTAAGAACAGCCATCCAATGTGGGAAAAATGAGACATTAATGCACCATTTGTGGAGTTGTGAACTGATTCAACCATTCTGTAGAACAACTTGGAGCTATGCCCAAAGGGCTATAAAACCATACATACCCTTTGACCTAGCAATTCAACTACTAGGCCTGTATCCCAAAAGAGATTAAAAAAAAGAAAGAAAGAAAAGGGAAAGGACTTAACATGTACAAAAATATTTATAGTAGCTCTTTTCTGGTGGCAAAGAACTGAAAATTGAGGGGATGCCCATCATTTGGGGAATGGCTGAACAAATTGTAGCATGCGATTAAAATGGAATATCAGTATGCTATAAGAAATGATGGGCCAGATACACTCAGAAAAAACCTAGAAAGACTTACATGAGTTGATACAAAGTGAAATGTACTGTGTAACATAACAGCAATATTATGCAATGATCAGCTGTGAACAATTTAGCTGTTCTCAGTAATACGACGATCCAAGGCAACGATGACCATCCCCAGAGAAAGAACTGATGGTGTCTGAATACAGATGGAAGCATCCTTTTTTTTTAACTTTCTTTATTTTTCTTGAGCTTTTGTCTGTTTTTATTCACAACATGAATATCATAGAAATGTTTTGCATGACTACACATGTATAACCTATAGCAAAATGAATTGCTTGTTTTCTCAATGGAAAAAGCTGAGAGGGAGGAAGGGAAATAATTTGGAACTCAAAAGTTTAAAAGTGAATGTTAAAAATTGTTTTGACATATAACTGGGGAAAAATAAAATGATAGATTAAAAAGAGAGGGAAAAGATTAAAAAAAGGAGTGCCACCCTAATGACAGTACCCTCAGGGGCAGAGGATACTTTCAATGTGTGACTCCCAGGGCTGGTGTGATCTTCCAGAGTGAAGTTTTCTGGTGCATAATAGAGAAAGTCTTTCTACAGCTTGCAGAACTCCAGCAGATAGCTAGGTGAATAATTGAATTCGCATCACTTGGGCTGCCATTTCCTCATTTTATGATCCTGCATCTCTTTTTGCTTTCACAAACTTATAAAAAAAAAAACCTGTCTACACTAGTTTTTACTACTTCCTCACCTCTCATTCATTTCTCAAACCCTTAAAATATAGCTTCCAATCCCACCACTTGACTAAAACTGTTCTCTCCAAGTTTTGCAACCACTCTAACTTTCAAATCCTATGGCCTTTTCTCAGTCTTTGTCTTTTCTGTTCTTTTAACATCTTTTGATGCTGCTAATTATTATTCTCCTCTCTGTCTCTGTCTCTTTGTCTCTGTCTCTCTCTCTGGCCTCTCTCTTTCTTTTCACATTAGGGTCCTTCCAACTCTAATCTCTCCTCTGAGTGACAATCGCTCCTTATAAATTGCCTGATAAACATCTCCACCTGGATGTCTCATAAGTCACACTAAATATCTCTATAACAGAACTCATTGTCCTCTCCCACTAAGTCTACCATTTATCCCTCCTTCAAACTTCCCTATTTCTCTTGATAGCACCTTCAATATCCCAGTCACTCAGGTTAGCAATATTGGAATCATTTTCAACTCTCTTTCCTTACCTCAAATATATGTTGAATTGTCCAGTTTTTTTAACCTGTCTCTGACATCTTTCCTTTGTCTTTTCTTCTATTCAGACAGCCACTACCCTCTAACTTGGATTATTGAAATAGTTTTATAATTGTTCTTTTCTCTTTCTCCAATTTATTCTCTACACAGTTGCCAAAATAAGTTATAAAAAATACTGATTTGATTTGTTAATTTCTTTCTTATGAATCTTTTAGAGGTTCCCTATTGCTTCTATTAAAAGAGAAATTTCCTGGTTTGGCATTTAATGTCCTTCACAATCTGGCTCCAACTTGCTTTTCACAATATTTTTCAAATATTATTGCTCTTCTTCTGTCTGGGTTCTAGCCCAATTTATCCATTAACTGCTCCAGGAACTTTATATTATATCTCCTTCCTCAGTTCCATTGCCTCCCCTCCCCACCCCCCACACATAAGCTAACTCTTATGCTTGGCATGTATTTCCTTCTCATCCTGAACTTCTTTTAAGGCTCAGTTCAGGTGCTAATTCCTGTGGGAAACCTTTACTTATGCCTCTTCATTGTTACTGTTTTCTTATTTGTGTAGATTTTACAGTCACTAAGGAGAACATATATTACTTCAAAGGAGATACAATTTATTGTTCCATATTCTTAACTCTAGTAAATAATACAATGTCTTGGATATAGTAGGTGCTTAACAAATGTTTGTTGAATTGAACTTAATAGAAATATTCACACTTCTGAGCACAAGAGATTGAAAAAATAGTAGTAAAATTATAAGGAATGGTCAAGGAAAGATACAATTTGGGAAGAGGAGATGGGTTTGATTCAGTTCAATTCAACAGTTAATTTATTAAGAACAGTTAAGAAGATCCTAGAAGAGGTTGACAAAATCTCTGATCTCAGATAGTTTGCAGTTTGATAGAAAATAAGTTTTGGGGATGGGGAGTTTTAATATTGTTAAGTCATTTTTCAATAATGTTTGACTCTTCATGACCCCATTTTAAGGTTTTCTTAGCCAAGATATTAGAGTAGTTCGCATTTCCTTCTCCAGTTCATTTTACAGATGAAGAAAACAGGGTTAAATGACTTGCCCAGGTTCAAACAGCTAGTAAGTATCTGAGGCTGGATTTCAACTCAGTAATAGGAGTCTTCCTAACTCCATGCCCATCACTGTATCCACAGCACCACCAGGGACATGCATGTATTTAGCTGTAATTGCAGACATACTAAAGGGAAAATTTTCAATTCCCTTCATCAAAAAACATTGAATATATCATTAAGATTTAAGATTCATTATGTTTAAGATTGTCTTACCTGAATATTTGATAAAAAAAGTAGTTCTCTATTTCTTTACCTACTTCTATTTTAAAGAAATTTCAAATATGCTCTGAGCCATTTTCTTTTTGCTATTTCACTGTGGGTGGAGACGTATTCTCTGGGAGTAGCCTGTTTGGTTCCAGTGATTATCTTTGCTGAATATGGTGTTCAGATCCAGTTTTGAAATCAATGGACTGGAAGGCTGTTTGCTCATGATAGGAATACAACTTAAGTCCATGGCAATAAACACAGAGGGAAGGTGCTGCTGCAAATGAAGGCATAGCCTCTAGCAACAAATGCAGGTTCTTTGAATCAGTACCCTTGTCCTTGACTTTAAATTTGGATATGCTTCACATCTTTGTGATAAAATACTTGATATTGCACTGTGAAAGAAACAGACGGATACTTTTTCAGTTTTTTTCCTACCTAGAAATGACAGAAGAGTTTGAAAAATAAATTTAATAAATGAAATCACAACACAAAGAAATGTTCATATTGTGTGTTTGTATATAGAATTTTTTGTTCTTCAAGAGAAAGAAAATATTGCAAAAATCATCATTCCCTAGAAATGTCAGCACTGTGATATTCCTGTGAAAGCCTCTGTAATTGGGAGAATTTCACCAAACAAAATGTATAAGCAGAGCTAAAATAAAGGTCATCCATTATTATTCACTGGTAGTACAACAGAACAGAACAATTAATGAGTCAAGAATTGGGAAAGGCAGGTGCAATGGTAGTACCTAGTATCAATTTTCTAAGATAGACTTTTGGAAGAGCATGATAGACATGTTGTGTTCCATTACTTGAATAATGAACCCAAAAGGGAAAAGGTAAGCTACAAAAATCATTAAAATTGAGGCATTTTATAGCATAAAACAGAACCCTTAATAAAATATTATACAAAGATGCACTAGAAGCTTTCCATTGTAAAAAAGAATAAAATGTGAGGCAAATCACATCTGTCTTGGACCTCATTCATTGGGATTTGATATTAACATGCCAAAAGTACTTTGTCACAATAATTTGAAGATGGTCAGTGAGCATGCACCTTCAGAACAAGGTTACAGAAAAACTCTAGTTTATCTTGAGAATATAAGGTCCCTCTCAGGAAGCTGATACACAAAAGCAGCAGATGAGCAAATACATTCTTCAAGAGCACAAGAGAGGTAATTACTTCATTAGCAAAAAAAAGACATAGTTCAATATTATTTTTGCAAGGATGAAAAAAATAAAAGAAGAGAATAAGAGAGAAAATGGTGAATGAGGATATTCATATGAGCCAATAATTATGAGTTGTAGTTCAACAGAACTATTTTCTACCACACCAGAAAATTTTTATTATCTTCCATTTGCTTTCATTGAGACACATTGCACAGTGAATAGAACACTAAACCTGGCATCAGGAATACCTGTGTTTGAATCTTGCCTCCAATTGGTGACATTCTCTCTTTGTTTCAATTTCCTCATCTATAACAAGTTCCTAAATCTTGGTTCCACATTAGAAGATTCTAGGGATCCAAAGGAAGTAGGATTTCATAGCTAAATATGAGACATCTTAAAAAATTATTATTCTATTTCTTTTAGTCTCTGGTTTTGTGAGTTATTTCTTTCTTATTTTTTTTTAATGTGTGTGTGCTCCAATGTGTATGTGCACGTGTATGTAGTTAGCATGATCCCAGCATCAGATGTAGTTATTTTTGGAAGTGGTTCTTTCTCTTTTCTCTCCATGGCAAGGCCGGAGATCTCAGGCTCGCCAATTTCCATCACCAGTATCCCAATGTTGTAAAAAAAATTGCTTGATGGACTTATTAAGCTCCACTTCCCTTAGCTGCTTGTTTTTTTTTTCCCCTGATGAATGTCAGGTTTAGGGAGTACTTATGATTATATCATTGAAGATTAGAGGAGAACTGCCTAACATCATCAGGATCCATGCCTGATAGATCTGTTCTATGGGTGATAAGAAAAAATACTTTTCTCCTTCTCTGAGCTAGAGATGCTCATGATCTCTCTTGTGATAAGTTATGGCAAAAAAGGCAAGGATTGGCTCAAACACTGGGAAAGGGTGTAGATGCTTCCAAAACAAAACCATGATGGCAAAGAAATAGGAGATTATACAGATGATGAGACAGCCATCTATCAAATGCAGATTCCCTACACACTTGCCCTTTTCTAAAAGCACCTATTTGGTAAAATCATCTGAAGAATTTTTCACAAGTGATCCATTCTACTTGTTATATTTTTTTACAGATTTATCATTAATCTTTCACTTCTCCAACAGCCTGCTGTTGCTGCTGCTGTAAATCTGAATAATAATAAAAACTACCCCCAGAGCAATTATGAGGATCATTTATAAAGAATTTTGCAAACCTTTAAGTATTAGATAAATATCAGCTATGAGTTGCTACAAGTGAACCAGTGGGTGGGATTGCTGTCCTGTTGCTTCTTTTTGTTCAATGGTACTTAACCTCTCTCTCTCTCTCTCTCTCTCTCTCTCTCTCTCTCTCTCTCTCTCTCTCTCTCTCTCTTTCTCTCTCTCTCTCCCTCATCTCCATCTTTTTCTCTCCCCTCAACCAAAGCATGACTTTTTTAAAACCAATTTTCTCCCATATGCCTATGGTTTGGGCTCTAGCCAGAAACTTGGAGGGTCTTTCCCTCCCAGACTGATATTTTTGTAATGGCTAATTATTCTGTCTTTTGTCTTTATTATTATTTTTTTTTGCAAGGCAATTAGAGGTTAAGTGACTTGCCCAGTTCATCTCAGCTAGTAAGTGTTATGTGTCTGAGGCCTGATTTGAGCTCAGATCCTCCTGACTCCAGAGCCAGTGTTCTATTCACTGTGCCACCTGGCTGCCCCTTTTTGTCTTGATTCTTATGTAGCCCTTAGTCATTGAAACAGCATTGCCCCCAGACAAACTGAGGACTGAGGAAGACCTTAATTTAGACAGGCCAAGGTCACCCACAGCATCCTGAACCATCACCAGTTGTCTTATGTCTTGCCACTGAATTTGATGACTCTGGAGGAGAGAGTGAGGCTGTAGACTTTGTGCAGCTCTGTCTCACTTAAATCCAATTCATGCAACAAGTCAAGAAATCAACCTCATGATATCCTCAGTCCTCTTTGTGAATGAAGGATGAACATCAACAACAGTAACATTTAAACAGGAATAGATAGTGACACATGACTTTTATTGTGAAATCATCTTTTAAGAGTCTATGTAAAGAAACCTATTTAACTGTTAAAATCCATTTCATTTTATTTGTAGGTACCCAGAATGAGTGTGTTTGACCACTTTAGAATGCTACATTATAAAATACTCTAGTCTAATACAATGGCCCTGATTGAAAGATTTAATAACAGCCGGGGGAGAAACACTGATGTTGCATATCTCCCTGCGAAGAGGCAGTTTAGCACTGCTTTATGGAAGAGAAATTGGAGTCAAACAGGACTCATATAACTGGATGTCTAGAGATATTCCCTATACTGATAAGAGCTTCTTGAGCTGCTTGAAACCATTTAGTGTAATAATCAGATGTCAGTCATGTTTAATGCCTCTACTACACCTAGGAACTGAGTCTTTGCTGAAACAGGTAAGGAATAGCCAGAAGGTAACATCTACAAAAGATTGATGATGATGATGATGATGATAATGTTGGTGGTGATGATGATTATTATGGTAATTATGATACCACCTATCATTTATATAGTGGGTGAATAATCAAGAATATTCAATAGTATTCAATATATTCAATAATAAAATAACAGTTATGAATAACAAATACACCATTTGAACTTTGAAGTCTTTAACACTTATTCAATATGCTATATGTTTTAATTTCCTTTTAGTGGCAGCTAGAGATACTTTTCTTGAACCCCCTTAATGTTAGTGTCTTCCCTCTACTGGTAATCTTATTTGTAAACAGATTATGACATCCTTGAGAGCAAGAGCTGTGTTTGTTTATTCTCTCCCCACCCTTTTCTTTGTATTCCCTTTGCCTACTAAAGTGCCTGGCACATAGGAGGCACTTACTGAATGTTTATTCATGAACTTAAAATAGAAAACAAATTTCAGTATTTTATATGATCTAAGTAGCCAATAATACATTTTCTTTTATTAAGGTATGAGGAAGAGTATCTTGGTGTCACTATGTTTTCTTAATTAACCTATACTGAAGTAATTCTAACTTCTACAGATTGAGTTAATAAAGAACAATCTGGATGTAGCTTACAGAAGAGAAGACAGATTAGCTGGGTCTGTCAAAAGACCATGCTGCCAGTAAGAAACATGGCTCCCCAACAATCTTAGAGTGCCACTGTATTCCTGCTCTTGAAGTAGTTACTCTCAACTAGGTTGTGTGGGTCCTTGTAAACAGATCAAGCTCACATTAGCCATAATTACTGAAAGCTCTTACCTCTTTCATTAAGAGTAGGGTGAGTTACATCATGAAGGGTAAAACAACCAGAATGAGGTAGATTTTCTTGCTCATATTATCAGGCAAGCCTGGGGCCTCATGACCAGATCTAGCTCCTCATATGTCATATGAACCACCCCCCATTTTTCCTCTGAAATTATGAAAATCTTTCTGTAAGTTTTTTTTTCTTTTTTTTTGGTGGACATCTATGTACTCAGATATCTAGTTTATTCAGATTCTGGAGACCCTTTTTATCTTGATTAAAGATGCCTTCTTCCTCCTCTTAGGGGATTTATTTGTTTCAGGACTCACAGTGGAGTTGGAAAACTTTTATGAACTTGACCTGAAACCTAAGGTAGATTTGTGGCAGTGAGATGTAGTGAACAGAGAAAACACCAGGAATTACCTGGGTTCTGCTGTTGCCCCTAAACATGATGACTACATGTCCTGAGCAAATGATTTTACTTCTCAGTGATGTAGATAACAATCTAAGACCATAGGCTGAAGAGAGGATATGGACCTACATTGATAGGAGTTTCCTCATAGCTCTGAGAAGGAATGTAGAGGGCATATAGTTTATCTCTCTCATTTTAAAGATGAGGAAACTGGGCTTACAGCAGTGAAATTATGACTAATTTACAAAAACTAGTAATGGGAAGCTATATTTCTTCCATACCTTAGTTGGTAGCAATTTTTCAAGTGAGATGTAAGCTATCAAGTTAATAGTATGTAAATAACTATTCTTAAAACAAAAGAATTGAGAAGATCAGTAGTAACCTAGTTGTGTGGTCCATGAAGGAACAACTAGGGTAATCTGATGAGCAAATAACCATAAACTATGTCCCTTTACTACTGTTTCATTACATGCCACATAGAAAATCAAAAACAGAGTACAGGTACAAGGACATATGAATATAGTCATGTACATACAAACAATATTTAAAAATATGCTATAAAGGAGTTCTAGGATTTCAGATCTTTCTCAAACCAGTATGATAGTTGGTGGATAAAAATGTTCAAATGAGTGGAGAGAGAGGGACATAAATTTTATGTTCAACTTCAAATATACCATGGGGAAAGCAATATTTTGTTCTCATTTCCTGGAAAGAAAAAGAAATAATAGCATTATTGTCTGACCCAAAGCTGCTTTGGATAGTGAAGTATTTTTTAATGGAAAAAATCATTGAGTAGCTCATACACAAGCATTTATGCTTAGTATGGAAAAGATGACAAAAGGGAGACTACATTGCAGGTCCTCATTTTTTTTTCATTCTAAAGCTCTAAATGAAAGAAACTGATCTTTGGCAGAACTAAAGAATGGATTTGTTTTCAATTAGCTAAAACATAAGTCCTACTAGCTCCAAACAGTCCTTTTTCCTCCTCTTTAATCATTCATTAATGTGTACTTCAGACAGTTTTTATACTAAGGCTATGCTTATTGTAATGAGTTTTTAAGTCACTCAAATTCAAAGTTTGTTAAATGTTTAATTTGTTTAAAAATTTATTGAAATCATTATAAAGCTGCTTTTTAAATAAAATTGGAGACAAACAATATGATACCATCCCACTGAGTATAATGTGGGCTGAGCAAAGACTAGGCATGGAGACAGAAGTCCTGCATGTCATCCAGGTTCTCTGAGTCACTCTATGACCTTGAAAAAAGTCACTTTGTTTCTCAATCTGCTAAATATGAGGAACAATGTCTGCTGAATGGTTTGGAGATTTCATCTGTTATATGAAAAATTAAGAAAAAATGCTATCTTAACATAACAGTTCTATTATCATTTTTATCTTTAATATTATTATTATTTTTAGTGGAGTACATTAATTACACATTTCCATAAACTAGGTTCCTATCAGGGTATGAGTCCATTCAAAAGACAGTATTTATAGGGACTTGTCTGTTGCCAAGAGGTTCCCCTGGCAAAAATGTATTATTATAAAACATTTGGCCACCAGAGCCTATAGTTATGATTACAAAATTTCATCTGATATGAAAATTAAAAGCTTAAGCTTCCCCTCTACCCCATTCCAAAGAATAAAACTATATACAAAAAAATGGACTTTTACATTTGTCATGCTCATTTTTGTCTTTACTTTTAACAACTTGATTACAATAACTCAGTTTTTGTTTTTTTGTGGGGGGGTATATGAGAGAGAGAGACAGACAGACAGACAAAGAGAGAGATGGAGAGCTCTCAAACTGCTTTTTGAATAAAACATTTAGTTACATGTAAATTTGGAACCTTGCCCAAGTTACTGTCTGACATTATTGTGAGGATTAGAGTTAAAATCTGCCTCCAAAGTCCTATAAGGAAAGTGCCTATAAATTGTCCTATAAAATAGAATCTCCTTATTCAAATTATATTTGACTTAATGAGGCTAAGTGTATTTTTTCAATGTTTAAAATGTTTTAGGCCATTTTATTTGCTACATAATTTTGAAATATCTTAGAAAATGTGTAATATTTTAATACATATCACAAATAAACTCATTCCTTTTTGTTAAACAGTTTGATGAAATCAATGTTTAAAAATTTAACATGATATTTAAGATTTTATCTATAAATTATATTGCTTATTCACATTTTAACTATGCGAAGGATATCAGCCCATTTTTAGTATCTTTATTAACTTTGGTGATCCTTATCTGCTACTTCACAACTGATTTAACACTTGGACTAATTAGAAAATTTTAATAAATGAGTAACTAGAGTCAAATTTTTTATTAACTTCCTTTCCTCTTCTCTTGTAAGTTGCTTTGCAGATCTAGCTATACAGTAAAAATACCTTAAGCTGAATAATTTGTCACCAAAGATTCTGGAAAATAATCACAATGTATTTCTTGTTCTACTTGTACTGCAAATTTGCAAAGTAGGTCTGGACGAACCACATCCAACTATACTTTAGTCTGAGGGGTCTGAGGCAAGATGGTGCTGACTGAATTTGTGATTGAAGTTCCTTCTTGTTAGAAATCTTCCTGGGTCAAAATTTGTTTTCCTAGTTTAAATTTTCTGAAGACCATGGCTAACCCTAAGCAAAACTGTAAAAACATTTTTAAATGTTTAAAAATGATGTCAGTTTTTTTATTAAGTATTTTATTTTTCCCAATTACATGTAAAAACAATTTTAACATTTTTTTTCAAATTTTGAGTTCCAAATTCTCTCCCTCCCTCCATTCCCTCCTCATTAAGAAGGAAAGCAAAGTAATCAAAACTATCTGTAGCCATATGAAAAAAATTCTCTAAATCACTATTGATGAGAGAAATGCAAATTAAAACAACTAATTACTTTGTCTGAAAAAAATGCCTGTTCATATACTTTGATCATTTATCAATTGAAGAATGGTTCTTATTTCTATAAATTTAACTCAGTTTTCCATATGTTTGAGAATTGAAGTCTTGTTCAAAGAAACTCACTGTAATTTTTTTTCCACAATAATGATTACCAACTATGGATTTCCCTCCATCCTATTTCTCCCCTGTTTATCGTACTCTCTCTCCTTTTACACTGTCCATTCTCAAAAGTGTTTTGCTTCTGACTTTTATCTCCCCCAAACTTCCCTCCCTTCTATCAGCTCCCCTTCCCCTTCACTTATCCCATTCCTTTCCTACCTTTCTGTATGGTAAGCTAGATTTCTACACCCAACTAAATGTGTATATTATTACCTCTTTGAGACAACTCCAATGAGAGTAAAGTTCATGTGCTCCCTCTCAGTTTTCCCCATTTTACCTTCCACTGTAAAATCTCTTTCAGGATTCTTTTATGTCAGATAATTTATCCCTTTCTACCTTTCCATTTCCTCTTCTCCCAGTGCATTCTTCTTTCTCGTCCTTTAATTTTGTTCTTTGTTTTAGATACTCATGCTATCAAATTCAACCCATACCTCTGCTTTCTGTCTGTGTATACTCCTTCTAACTGCCCTAAGAATGAGAATGTTTTGAGGAGTTATAAATATAATTTTCCCAAGTAGGAAAACAAACATTTTAACCTTATTGAATCCCTTATGTTTTTGTCTTCTGTTTACCTCTTTATGTTTCTTTTGAGTCTTGTATTTGAAAGTCAAATTTTCTAGTCAGCTCTGCTCTTTTCATCGGGAATGCATGAAAGTCTTCTATTTCACCAAATATCCATTGAAGGATTATACTGTTTTGCTGGGTAGGTAATTCTTGATTGTAATCTTAGCACTTTTGCCCTCGGGAATATCATATCTCAAGCCACCTGAACCTTTAATGTAGAAGCTGCCAAATCTTGTGTTATCCTGACTGTTGCTCCAAGAGATTTAAATTGTTTCTTCTTGGCTGATTGCAGTATTTTCAAATTGATCTGGAATTTGACTATAATATTCCTAGCATTTCTTTTTATTTTGGAATCTTTTTCAGGAGGTGATCAGTAGGTTTTTTCCATTTCTATTTTGCCTTCTGATTCTAGAATATGAGGATAGTTTTCCTTGATAATTTCTTTAAAGATGATGTTGACGCTCTTTCTTTGATCACGACTGTCAGGTAGTCCAATAGTTCTTAAATGATCTCTTCTGAGTTTATTTTCCAGGTTAGTTGCTTTTCCAATGAGACATTTCTCTTTTTCTTTATTTTTTTCATTCTTTTGATTCTGATTGTTTCTTGGTGTCTCATAAAGTCCTTAATTTCCATTTGCCCAATTCTAACTTTTAAGGAATTAGTTTCTTCAGTGAGCTTGTATATTTCCTTTTCTATTTGTCCAATGCTACTTTTTTAGGAGTTCCCTTCAATGAATTTTGTGCCTCTTTTACCATTTGGCCTATTTCTGTTTTTCAAGATGTTATTTTCTTCAGCATATTTTTGTGTCTCCTTTACCAACCTGTTGACTCTTTTTTTCATGATTTTTCTTGCATTCCTCTCATCTCTTTTTCCCATTTTTTCTTCTGCCTCTTTTACTTTTTTTTGAAATCCTTTTTGAGCTCTTCCATGGTCTGATATCAATTCATATTTTTCTTTGAGGCTTTAAATGCAAGGATTTTTACTTTGTTGTATTATTTTGGGTACATATTTTGATCTTCCTTGTTAGTATAGTAACTTTCTATGGTCAGAATTTTTTTTCTGTTCTTTGCCCATTTTCCAGTCTATTTCTTGACTTTTAACTCTGTGCTAAAGTGGGTCTCTGCTTCCCAAGTGGAAGGGGTGCTTTCCCAACCATCAGGGTTTTTGTGCAGCTCTTTTCAGAGGTAATTCTGGGGACCTACTTACAAGTTTTTGGTTCTTCCAAGGTGGTATGTTCTAGAGAGAGATGTGTACTGTGCACTGCTTTGTGAGCAACCACATGTACTCATTTCAACCCTGGAACAGTGAACATGGTCTCTGCTCCACTGTGGCCACAAACTCTGTTGTACTAGTGCTTCTCTTCACACAGGGACTAAGATCCAGGACTATGAACCAAATCCAAGTATAGGCAATGCAACAGAGTCTTGCCTGTGGTTCCAGCAAAGAGACCCCTGTAAATCTCCTTCTGACCTATTATCTGATTCCCTTGCTGTCTGTGGGCTGAGAGGTCTGGAATCTGTTACCCCTGCAGCTGATTCAATTGTCTGGAGGCCTGCTCCTGGTTTGCTGGGGCCAGGTCTCACACTGGTGTGGCCTACACTGGAATGAACTCTTCTTTTCTGCACCAGGATGCAATATGCCTTTCCTGCCAACCTTCTAAATTGCCTTAGGCTGAAAATTGTTCCACTCCTTATTTTTGTGGGTTCTGCTGCTCCAGAATTTGTTTAGAGTCATTATTTAAAGGTATTTGAAGACTTTGTAGGAGAGCTCAGGGGAGTCCCTGCCTTTCCTCAGCCATCTTAACTCTGCCTCCTAGTCTTCCTTTTCTTTACAGATTTTCTTCTCGTTTGGTACTACCCTTTGCCCAGCTTCTTGTACTGAAGGCCTTATTTCCCTCTTATCACCTTGCTTATATCAAAACTTGCTGAAATTAAAAGCAAACATTAGTTATTCTCACTTTAACATAAATTTAAACCAAGCAGTTTTTTCTCCAGATTATTACTGGTGGAGGTAGTTATTACCTGATGGGAACACCTATTGCTAGACATGATGATATTATCATTCCCTGCCAAGATCTAGGTCCCCTTTTGTCTCTGGCAATTCTATCTTTCTTTTTTGAGACCATGAGGAATTCAGAAACTTGCTAGATCAAATAAGTGGGAAAATCCAAATCTTATTAATAATCTCCTCTCAATTTCTAGTATTGATAGGCAGCTGAGACAAACATGGCCCTACCTACCCAGTCCCAAGCACATGCACTCCCTTTTTATTGAACCAACAAATGCCACCCCTCCTATGGCTGCTAATTCCCAATCATAACATATACTGAGGCATAAACATTACCTTTTCAAGAGGCTCTTGTTTTCTACTTCTGTGCTCACCCTCTGTCTTATTTAAGTCATTGATCTTCACACTCATGCACCTAAACCACAGTACCTTGTTCTTCCCTTCTTATTCCAAGTGATTTCTATCATCAACGATCCTTATAAATACCACTATTAGTAATATTTCTACATACCTCTTAAGGAAACTTAGGGACAAATTGGCAACTGCAAGAAGCCATATGATCTGAGCAGCCCTCTATGCAAGTTGTTTAGCTTCTCTACTGCCATTCTCAGACTCATAAGCGGTTTTCTTCTTCTTTGATATAGTTGCTGTTGTTGAGTTGTTTTAGTCATATCAGACTCTTCATGACCCCATTTAGGGTTTTTTTGGCAAAAATAAATGAAGTGGTTTGCCATTTTCTTCTCCAGCTTATTTTACAGATACTTAAGCTGAAGCAAATAGGGTCATACAGCTAGTAAGTGTCTGAGGCTAGATTTAAACACAGGAAGATGAGTCTTCCTGACTCTAGACCTGGCACTCCATCCACTGTACCATCTAGCTTCTTCAACACTGTGCTTCTTATTATATGACTCACTACTTGTCTAACCCTTTTAAGGGCTATGATGTACAGATCTGAAAGCATGGCTTTAATGATGGGATTTTCAGTCTGGTTGAAAGTAGAAAATTTTTTTTATAATATGGTGTTTCAGTGCTCTTCCAATAACAATGTAGTCATCTGCATATTCTGCCATTGTATGATAATTACTTTTTATAGTTAAAATGATTCAAATTTTACAGTTTAAAAAATGTTTTCCTCAAACCAACCCTGTGACATATTTAGTCCACATATTAATATCCCATTTTAGAGATGATGAAATTGAAGTTCAGAGAGGTTAATTGATTTATCCATGTCCAACCTTGGGCAAGTCACTTCCTTTCTCTGAGGCCTCATTTTTCTCATCTGTAAAATGAGAGATTTGGATTAGTTGACTATCCTAACTACTAGCCCTATGCAAATTGGGCTATTTATTTCCCCTTAAAGTATGTTCAGACCACATCTGAGACTTGCCAGGCTTAGACTACTATTGACTCAGGATGGTGATGTCATGTTTTGTTCATCTAACATGCAAGGAAGGCCTTTTCATTCATCTCAGAGAGAGTGAGATGTTTAATGGGCAATTCGGGCAAAGGAGCTCCACTCAGTTGAGTCAATTAGAGGTTAAGGTACCTCCTTGTTGAATATCCTTCTGCTATGGGTAAGTACATCTCCTATTCTTAACTACAAGTGTCATTTTGTTCCAATATCAAACAAACCTAAACCACCAGTATATTGACCTGACCAGGCCCCATACAGAAAAACTTCTGACTTTCCTTCTATCTCTAAATCTATGATATTGTGAATCACAATCAGATCTTATTTCAAAACAGGACTCCTTTATCTTGAAGGTGTATTTCAAACTTATTCATTTGTATAAGTAAATGTGAGCTTATGGATTTTCTCATTGGTCACAGTGAGATTTTGGAACCTCCTTGAGTCCCTATCTTCTTCCCTTAGAATTATTTTAATTGTTTACTATAGTAACCATCTAAATATATTCTTGCTAAAGAAAGTTGTTGGATTTCTTTTTCAAATATTATCAACCTCTTCTACACTTTTATTTCGTTCTGAAAAAAGCAAAAATCATACTGATAAGTAAAAACCAAAACTCTAGAGTATGACAGCAATTATAAGAGGGAAAATGCCTCATAATATATTTTCATGTGAGCTTGTTTAAATTATTATTTGTGAAAATATTAACCATGATCAGAATGACAAATTAGACTTGCCAAGGAGTCCTCAGGATAAAAGAAAATATGATGAATATTGTTTAAAAATACCTAATTTTCAAGTCAAGTAAACAAGCACTTACTAAACATTTACTAATGTGCCAGTCACTGTGCTAAACACTAGAGATATGAGAAAAGCCAAACACTGTCATTGGCTTCAAGAAGCTCACTTTCTAACAGTGGAAACCAGGCAAACAACTATGTCCATACAAAATATATACAGTACCATGTAAATAAAAAATCATCTCAGATAGAAGGCACTACGGTTGCTTAGCACAGTGCCTGGTGCATGGTGCTAAATAAGTGTTTATTGATCAGTTGATTGATTGGGAATTGTGAGGGTTGGGAATGGCCTCTTTTTAGAAGGTAAGATTTTAGCTGAGTCTTACAGGAAGCCAGGGAAGCCAATAGGTACAGGGTGGGAGAGCATTCCTGGCTTGAGGAACAGCTAGTAAAAAGGCACAGTCAGGAAATGAGAAGCCATGTGGCGAAATAGAAAAAATAACAATGTTGCTAAATTGTAAAAGAGATGAGGGGAGTGGGAAAGTCAAAGAAATTTGGAAAGGTAGAAAGAGGTCAAGCTATAAAAAGTCTGAAAATTCCAAAAAGATGATTTCATTTGGATATCATAGGGATATTACAGAGACTCACCAGAATTTATTGAGTAGGTGGGAGTTACAGGATGGAATTCACATTTCTGCTGTAGGAAGATAACTTTAATTGCTTTGTGTAGGGTGAACTGGATTGGGGAAAGACTTGAAGCAGGGAAATCAATGAGAATGCCATTTCAATAGTAGTATACGAGATAATGAGGGCCTGAATACAGATGATGGCTGTGAGACTGGAGAGAAAAAAGATGTATACAAGATGTTATGAAGTTAGAAAGAACAAACTTGACAAGAGACTGTCTATGTAGTGTGGGTGAGAAACCAAGGATAATGCCAAGTTGCTAACCAGAATGACAGAGAGGATACTGCTGTCCTCAACAGTAATAGGAAAGTTAAGACAAGGTGAGGTTTAGGGGTAAAGATCATGAATTCTTTTTTGAACCTTTTAAAGTCTGAGATTTCTATGAGACAATGAAATTTTCAATAGGTAGATAAACGGTGTTGTGAAACTGGAGATCAGGATAGAGGTTAGGACTGGACAGGTAGATTTAGGAAGCAACTTCATAGAAATGATCACTGAATCCATGGGATGTGATGAAATCACCATGCAGGACTCTACATATGCAGATAAGAAGGTCAAAGGCAAATCTTTGTGGGATATTCACGGTTAGAGGGTGTTACTTGAACAAAGCTCCAGCAAAGGAGATTGAGGAGTAGTCAGACAGGTAAGAGGACAACTAGGAGGGCAAAATCTTGGAAAATGTAGAAAGAGAGAGTATCTAAGAGAAGAGGATGATTGACAATGTAATATTTTAAATTTCTAGGACATTCAATTTTAACTAAAATAATTGTATTAATTGGCAAAAATGCTGTACACATTTGGATTTATTTTTAGACTGTTTCAATATAACCTATTTGTGAAAAAAATCA
Organism: Phascolarctos cinereus; assembly: GCF_003287225.1. Taxonomy (NCBI): domain Eukaryota; kingdom Metazoa; phylum Chordata; class Mammalia; order Diprotodontia; family Phascolarctidae; genus Phascolarctos; species Phascolarctos cinereus. The sequence goes on along the minus strand of NW_027555847.1, from coordinate 427,897,152 downwards.
ATATAAAGCAAATTTCTGTCATCATATTTCCTACTGACTTGCATTTTTAAAAGTAAAATGTTCTTATTGAATCTCCCCCTAAGTTATTACAAAATCACATTTAAGAATGTAATGGATATATAGAGCATTTGTTAAGCACTTAACAAAGTGCCGGACACTGTGCTATAGATCTTTCTAACATTACATCAGTCAAATGGCAATTATTTTTAAACACTTACTATGCTGTTTGAATTATTCATAGGGAGATTATAGAAAAAATATGAAAAATGGACCCTTCCCCTAAAGATTTTACATTCTGATTAGGGAAACAATATAAATCTAAATAAAATAAAACTAGAAACAACAGGGTATAGTGGCTAAAAGTCTGAAAATAATGGGCTCAAATCTCACCTCTGAAACATATTGCCTGTGTGAAACTGTGAAAATCACTTAACTTCTCCACATACCTCCCCCCCCAGGTAAATCTTGACAACTGTAAGTTGCAGGATTTTATATAAAAAATGCATAATATTTCCTGAGGGTGAGAGTACTAGCATAGTGGAGGGTGTCAGAAAGATATATATATATATATATATATATATATATATATATATATATATATGTCACGTAGGCAATTGCAGATAAACTGTACTTTGAAGGAAGTTATGGATTCCGAGAGGTGATTTTAAGACATAGGGGATGACTACCTGTGTAGAAGGAAGAAAGGAAGAAAGAAAAGAAGGAAGGAAGGAAGGAAGGAAGGAAGGAAGGAAGGAAGGAAGGAAGGAAGGAAGGAAAGAAAAACGAAGGAAGGAACAAAGGAACGAAGGTAGGAAGGAATGAAGGGTTTATTAAGTGCCTATATGTGCCAGGCACTTAAGCACTTCACAAATGTCATCTCAGTTGATTCTCAGCAACCCTGATAGATAGGTGCTGTCAATATTTCCATTTTATAGTTGGGGAAAATGGAGTAAACAGAGGTTAAGTGATTAGCCCTAGGTCACACAACTAGTATCTGAGGCCTCATTTGAACTCAGTTCTTCCTAACTCCAGGACCAGTGCTCTTAGCATTTACCTGCCTCAGGACAGGAGATGGGACAGAATATCATGTTTGAGAATGACCAGCAAGTCAGTTTGACTACACTGGGAAGTGGTGTAAGGAAGATATAACATGAGGTAAGATTGGAAAAGTAAATGAAAACCAGATGGAGAAAGGTGTTAAATGCTAGGCTGGTGAATTTGCATTTCATCTGAGAAACAATAGGGAGCCACACAATATTTCATTAGCATTAGGTATTTGTGGAGCCACTAAGAGAACAGTCCTTTATGGGTCCCTTGAAAATTGTTCCTCCTTACTGAAATGTCAAACTGTCTATTCGTGGTGCTTGCTTAGCTCTCTGAAATCAGCTTTTTAGCTATCTTGACTAGGCCCTTTTTGTCATCATCTTGCCCAAATGTTAAAGACCCATAATTTGCACAAGTTTACTCATCCACTAGCTAGTAGTCATGCAATCCCTTATAAGAATCCTTTCTTCATTACTTCCTAAAACTCCACTGATCTTGGTACAGGAAGTTGAAACTACTTCTCTTCTCTCCTCTTCCCCTGAAAAAAGCAGAAAAAAAGAAATGTGTGTATTGTGTTTATGCAAATGTACACACATATATACATACGCTTATATGTCTATACACACATATGCCCACATCTATACATACATATGTATGTATATAAATTACTATAGTTGACATTTATATAGGATTTTATATCCATTTCACATGCTCACAACAACCTTATGAAACAGGTGATTAAGACTCAGCTCTTCTTGACACCGAGTAGAGCAATCTGTCCACTATGCCATCTAATGTGTCTCTCCTTATATTTCTTTCTGTTTATGTCTCCATTTCTGTTTCTGTTTTTGTTTCTTTCTCTGTTTCTTTGTGTCTCTATGTCTATCGATATCTTTCTTTCTATATCTCTGTCTCTCCCCCATCTCCTATATGTGTGTATAATAGGACATGTCATTTCATTGGTATAAGGGAATTGTGATGAGGAAATTATATTTGTCAATGTGTATCAGTAATTGTGGAGTGACTTGCAGAGTCAAACAGTTGCTTGAGACATTGGGAAGTTAAGTTATTTGTCCAGGGTCACAAAGACAAACTTAGGACTTGATCCCATTTCTTCCTCACTCCGAGGCTAACTTTCTTGGAATATGATGTCAGGTTGCCTCTCTCCTATAATATGGTTATTTGTATATTTTTTCACATATAGTAGCCAGAAGCCTGAATTTTCTTAGGGAAAGGAAATGTAATTATCTGTCAAGCCAAAGAGTAAGGCAGTTGTGGGGCTTGAGGATGTGTTTCTGATAATTGTTATGGGAAATATCCTAGGTAATAAATGAAATTAAAAGTATAATTGCCAAATTAACTACATAGACACAATACTTTTTTGGTTTCGGTTTTGTTTGCTTTTATTACTAGTCACAGCAATCAATCTGTTGGGTAAAAAGGTTTTATAACAAAATTAAATAAAATTTATTCAGATGGAACACAATGCTTTTTTATTCCTAGATACAAAAGGTGGAGCAAACAGAAATTAGTACAATACATGATTTCAGAGAAACTAGGTTTGAATCCCATATCTGACAGTTACAGACATGTCAATTAATCTCCCTGAACCTTAATCTCTTTATCTTTATGGTGAGAAAAATAATACTAGCATTAGCTACCTCAAAGAAGGGTATAAAATGCTTTGTAAACCATAAAGTGCTATATAAATGTGAGCTATTATTAGGCATATTCTATCAGATCTTTGACTACTACAGATAACCCTTTAAATAATAAATCTAATTTTACCTTCATAGACTATTAAATTTTTGGCCTCCATAGTAAGACTGCTAAGTGAGGAAAGATTAGGATCAATAGATTATGGTCTTCACATCATTCATACATATAGTTACAGGAAAGTAAGCTGAGTCCAACCATTCATTTTTCCCAAAACAATTATGTGATATCTGAGTCAGTGCTGAGGTAACATCTAATTTAATAATAGCTAATTAATGCACTGGATGTCCACCAAAATAACCAGTTGTTTGACATCATAGACAATGAAGATTTCATCATTATGTAGGCATACTCTGGCTTTAAAATAAGGTGAACACAAGAAATCTAATAATCATGATCCTAAAAACCAAATAAAGTCAAGCATCCATGGAGAGATGCCAAAGGCGTTTAATAGCAGCATCATTCTGTTATAACAGAATCGAGTTGGTTAATTTATGAAAAGGACAAAAAGAAATAGTTACATCAGCAACATCTTGAGACTTTACACAAAGTTAAATTAAATGTAATGATACCTTGTACTCACAGAACAGCGGAAATACAGCACATGCGTAACTGAATAAATTCAGAGAAGATATTTTCGTCATAAACAAAGATGCTTAGTTTAAAAGTTGACGAGGTGTATATAAATTCATTGCTATTAAAAGCATAGTTAATCCCCCTCATAATAGAATTTACAACCATGCTATCCACAAAAGTATTTCATATCAGACATATCCACATATAGTTATATTCTGTAGGATGTAGTTTGACATCAAGCATAGCTGAATTCAGATATCTACAACAGAAGTACGATACAACAGGGTTCTGCTGTCATATATATTGTCTTCATCTGCATTTTGAAATACTGATAAATTATATATTGATTAACTGCTATGTTCCAGACCTTGGGTGAGGTACTGATATGTGCTTTGATTAAAGCATATTATCATTATGGATGTTTTATCCAGTTGCCCAATTCACAACCTATCCTCCTTTTGTACAGGTTTTGTCCATATCCTTTTATAAATCCTTTATAGATGATCCATTGGAGGTCTTTTTCCACTTGTTGATGTCTTTTGGATCCCATTCTGATACTCAAGTTCTCCATCTGTTCACTCACTCTATGTTATCATTCTACTTTGTCATGAATGTCCTTGATATTACATCAGATATCATCTCTCCTCTCATTATTAATCTGTATTATTGGTCATACATGTCCTTGATGTCTTTTATATTACTTGTCCTTTCAGCCTATTACTGAAGCTTCACATAATAGACTAATCCCATCAGACAACTTTTCCATCTTTTGGAATCTTTTTGGCCTTTTGGATCACTTGTCATTTTTATTCTTCTGAGGTTATAAAGTTCTGGATTTACAGACATATACTCTCACTAAGAGAACAGATGTATTAAAATGTTTGTTTGTTTTTCTGTGAGAGTTAAGTAACTGAGATCATTTAAAGCATGGCATAATTTTCCAAATATGAGCCAATCTACTGTTTAGTTAATACCATGTCCAGCACATTTTCCACCTGTACTATTTCTCCAAGTTACACATGTACTGATAGACTAACTCAGTAGGCTGCTTACCCAAGTGCCAATCTCTTTTTATTGACCAACGATGGTACTGAAGGGTCTATAGTGCTTTAGAGTTCTATTCTTAGTTTTCCTTGGGCTTTGAGTACGACATTCATAACAATACTAATTGTTATCTCTTTTATTCTGCACCTTGTTAAGCCCTATACTGGTAACTGAGAAACAAATGTTTACCTACAATCACACATATGCTTAGCTATGCTCAGCTGGTAATAATTCCTTAGAAACATTTAGCAGCATCAAGATACTGGTGATGAAGTGAGTATGGCTGTAAATACTGACCTCGACTGGATTTGGAAGGGAATTTGAAAGTCAAAGTGCCTGAGTTGGTATAGTGAGGAAAGTCTTAGTAAGAAGGATATGGAGAAAGGGATCATGAATGAGAAAAAGAGAAAGAAAACCACAGAAGCATGGCAAAGGAAAGAATCAAAATGAATGAGTACTGTTTTTGCATGAGTCAGAGCATTTGGACCTTGTGGTTACTGACTTAGTATAGAATAGAGGAATGAGTCTTCATTTGAGAAAGGAAAGGAAAAAGAACTTATTAAATGCCAACTAAGCACAGGGAATTATGCTGAGCACTTTATATTATCTCATTTAAATTGGGGGAGAATTTGGAATGGTGAGTATATAGGCTAATGTGTCCTGCAAAAGCAGTGGTAGGAAGCTGCCTGGGTCCTGGGCCCTAGTGTCTTCCCATATATTAAGCCTCTTTTGAGAAGCAATAATAAGACACATCAATCTGAAAGCAGGGTTTGACATGTAGATAATATATGCTCAAGAGGGATTTTCAAAATATATGTACAATTCAAGAGAATGTGATAGTCCATGGGATTTATTACTCTGTCTTTGTCCCATGTCTGTTGACAAGAAGATAGATAAAATAGTGATTTTCTTTATGAGGGTCTCAAGACAAATCTTGAGCAACAATACAAGTTGAGGGTGACTTCTTTTTCACAAATTGGAGAATAATGAATTTTTGATCTGATTATTAACTAAAGGGTTGCATTTGATATAAAGTTGAAGTTTTTGAGGGCATTAATTAGCCGTAATATAGGCAGCTGTGCTCCTGGTCAGTCTCTCTGGATTTGTGTTGTTCTTTTCATAGCTGAGCTCTTGGCAGAGATCCGAAAATTCAAGCTATGTTCAGGATTAGTGGCTGCTATCTAGATTGGTGGATTGTATTCTAAATTGTCTCATAATAGCTAGTCATAGTTAACATTTATAAAGAGCTTACTGTATGCTAGGCAAGCACTGTGCTAAGTACCTTACAATTATTATCTCACTTGATCCTTACAACATCCCTCTGCCATAAGTGCTATTATTATGACCATTTTACATATGCGGAAACTGAGGCAAACAGAGGCTAATGACTTGTTTGGAGTTACATGACTATTAAGTGCATGAGGCCAGATTTGAATTCTTTTATGATTCCAGGCCTGGCACTCTATCCACTTAGTCACCTCCTAACTAGCTCTCCTAATTATTCCAAGATTAACCTTAAATAGACTGTTATCTTCTCAGCAGGAGAGGAGCCAAAGGCTACAAAGTGAAGCTTCTCATGAAATTTATAAAAGCATTGGGAGTGGGGTTACAGGTATGGGCAATAGGCTAGAAACTGTTGATTTTTTTAAACAGGCAAGCTAAGAAGTTATAAGCAATGACAATCTACTTCAAATAAACCTATAAACTCAACGCAAAATTAAAAAAATATATATTTGTTGTGTTGTTTCAGTAATGTTTGACTCTTTATGATCCCCTTTGTTTTGTTTTGTTTTGTCTTTGGCAAAGATACCAGAGTGCTTTGCCATATCCTTCTTCAGCTCATTTGACAGATGAGGAAACTGAGGCAAAAAGAGTTAAGTGACTTGCCCAGGGTCACACAGCTAATAAGCGTCTGAGGTACAATTTGATCTCAGGCTGTCCTGACTCCATTCCCAGAGCTCTATCCACTGCATCACCTATCTGCCCTCTTAAAAAATCTGTTACAGTACACTATACACAAAACATTTTTTCTAATTAAAAGGATCTTAGTAAATTGGACAGCGGGTGTCATGATGCTACTTTCATCAATCAGTAGATTAATTCCTGACACAGGAGCTTGGTCCATCAATCTAGATGTTATTAAAAGTTGAAATTCAGACATTGATAGCACCTGGAATGGTGAGATTTTTAGCAGCAGTCACATAAGAGTATATAACACTAATTTACCAGTAGCACTAATCCACTTCTCCACCCCCTACACTGCACTCTTCAAATGAGGAAATTCTGAGTCTAAAGAAGCTATTTGCTTGCCTAAGTCCACATGAATAATAATAAATAGAGATGAGATTGAACCTCATCTTTCTAATTCTAATCTCTCATTATCTTTCCACTGAACTACCTAACCACCAAATGAGGATAAATGGTAATGGTCCCTAAGTCACTATGTAGCAGAGTTTTCCCAGGCTTTTCAAATTTTTTGAGACTCTCCGCCCCCTATTTTGATTTTGTATATGACACAAACATTAATACCTTAAGCACATTGGGTAAAAACTGCTCTTCAGGAAAAAATGTAAAAATGAAATAATACTATAGGCAGGGCCCAGGTCCTTTCTTACATGTGAGATCCCTAGAATAGCTATCTCATGTTCAGTGTACTCTGTGGCTGTTATCTATTCAAACCACAGTTCAAGAGCTTCAATAATGCATTATTTTTTTTTCTCTAATCATCAACAGCTGAAATGTCAAACAGGTGACCTAAGACTGCATACAGCCCACAATACTCCACAGTATGGATTGAACCAAGTTAATTGGAAAATATTTAATGAAATAATTTTTAAAAATACAATAAGAGATAACACCACAATTTAAAATTAACTCAATATTCTGCAGCAAGGATCCTTACTGACTGATTAGTAGCCCTGTTTTTATTTGAATTTGACACCACTGATCTAGAGAATATAATTAGTTCAAAGCAAAGACCTGTTCTAAAAGAAATATATAGTTAAAAAAAATCCTCCCAATAACACTTCCCTTCTAAGCCGAGGCATACTTTCCCACATAAGAATGGTCATGCCTAGGGGTCATGCATGAAATGGCCATATATAGAAACGTATGGCACCAGGCTAAACATGTAAATAGGTAACATACCTGTGACCTGGACAGCACTCTCTGCAACAAGTTTCCGGGTTTGATTATTTGTTTTTTCTCTTTTGAGTTCTTAGTCTGTCAAGTCAGTTTCATTTTAGTCTTGTAAAGTAGTTAGAACCTCTCCTCGGTAAGAGTAAGACGATAATTCTTTAGTGATAGAAAGCTTGGTTGGTTGGTTGTTGTCCTTCATTTTCAAAGAGGACCAAAATGACATCACTATGCTAGAGTCAAGTTGCAGCGTGTCTGACTGTGGTTGATCAGAACAATAAGAGCTTAGAATGCTCTATCACAGGTCAGGCACAAATACTCCATGTGAACATTTGGGGTGGATTCTCTAAATTTGCACATCATGTGTTTCCTTTGAGCTGTTTCAATTCTGCTTTGCTCACACAGCACAGCAACTTCTCTGATGTGGGCACGCCATGCTTAGCACTCCTATGCCAGTGTCTCCCATGTCACATAATCAATTTCAAAGTTCTCAAGAAAGAACTTTGAGAGTGTCCTTGTATCACTTCTTCTGACCACCATGTGAATGCTTGCTCTGTGTGAGTTCTCCATAAAATAGTCTTTTTGGCAAGTGTACATTTTGCATTTGAACAACATGGCCAGCCCATCAGAGTTGCATTCTCTGAAGCAGTGTCTGATATCTTATCCTGTCATGTGATCTTCAGAATCTTCCTAAGACAATTCAAATAGAAGTGATTCAGTTTTCTGGCATGGCACGGGTATATTGTCCAGATTTCACAGGCATAAAGCAATGAGGTCAGCACAACAGCTCTGTAGACCTTCATTTTGGTAATCAGTCTAATACCTCTTCTCTCCCATACTTTCTTTCAGAGCCTCCCAAATACTGAGCTAGCTCTGGCAATGCATGCATCAACCTCATTATTAGTGTGTACATCCCTGGAAAGTATACTATCAAGGTAAGTGAACTTATCCACAGCATTCAAAACTTGTCCATTTGCTGTAACCAATGGTTCCATGTATAAATAGTGTGGTGGTAGCTGATGGAGAACCTGTGTTTTCTTGTTGTTAATTGTTAGGTCAAAATTAGCACAAGCAGCAGAAAACTGATCCATACTTTGGTGCATCTCTGTTTCAGAGGCTGCATTTCGCGCACAGTCACCTACAAACAGGAAATCACACACCAACACTGCCTCCACTTTGGTTTTAGCTTGTAGCCTTTTCATGTTGAAGAATTTACCATAAGTGCTACAGCTGATCTTGATGCCATGTTCATCCTCATTGAAAGCATTTTAAAATATGACTGAAAATATGCTAAAAGGCATGGCAGCAAGCACACAGACTTGTTTTACTCCACTGGTGACTGGAAAAGCATGAGAGCATTGTCCATTATCCAGAATCTGGGCATGAAATTGACATACAATGCTAATGAACTTCTCTGGGCAATCAAATTTTGATGTAATTTTCAATAAGCCCTCAAGACTGACAAGATCAAAGGCCTTGGTCAGATCTACCAACATTGTGTACACACCTCTGTTCTGCTCCGGGCATTTCTTTTGAAGTTGCTGAGCTGCAAACACCATATCAACAGTTCCTTTGCCCTTTCTGAAGACACACTGGCTCTCAGGTAGATGACAATCTTCCAAGTGAAAGATCAGCCTATTAAGGGGGACTCCAGCAAGAATCTTGCAAGCAATGACTAAGAAAGAGACACCTCTGTGATTGTCACAGGACAATTTATTCCCTTTACCTTTATAGACATGGACAATGGAAGCATTCTTGAACTCCTGGAGGATAACCTCCTCTTCTCATATAACCTGGACAATTTCAGTCAGCTTTTGTATAAGCAATGGACCCCCTACCTTGTTACTTACTACTAAAGACTTGTGCATCTCATGCCCTCACAACCAGTGCTGTTTGCTGTTTACTGAAACACAATAAAACTTCATGGATATACCCTTGCAGAAAACATTGGCATTTAATATTGATTGTAGGGAGAAGAGACAGACAGGATGTGAAAGTGATGAAGGCAAAGTGTGGCACAGAGTGCTGGACCAATCATAGACTTTTCCTCTCCAAGCTAAATGTTTGCATTCAACAAAAGCGGCATTCCCAAGGCTAAATGGCTATCAGAAGATTTAACGTCAACAGATTAGAGTTCTCTGAGTGGGAACAACTTGTTGCCAACTTGGAGGGAAAGTTGAGTCAATACACAGTTGTCAACAGTGGAGCAGAAAAGGAATGGGCAGTTTTCAGAGATTTGTTATATAGCACAGCATTTGATCATCTGGGTCAGAACACTCACAAACACCAACACTAGTTTGATGAAAATGATGGAGAAATTCAGAAGCTGCTAAATGAAAAATGAGAATTCCACTGGGTTTATCAGCAGGATAGTTCATCCATCTCTAAGAAGGCAGTATTTAATTTCACCAAAAGTAAAGTGTGAGCGAAGCTTAGACAGATGGAGGATTCTTGGCTCAGTAAAAGGCAGATGAAATTCAGTTTTATGTTGAAAGTAACAATCCAAAGCACTTTTATGATTCCCTGAAAACCTATAGTGCATCTCAATTACTCAGTGCTGATAAAGTCACATTGTTTAGTGATAAGGATATGAGCCTAGAGAGATGGGCTGAACACTCCATAGTTCAACAGACAAACATAAATCAATGCTGAGGTCATTGACCATTTACCCCAGGTTGAAGTCAATCCTTCCCTAGCTGAAGTTCCAGCTGAAGAAGATGTTTTGAATGCCATTGGGCTACTTTCATGTGGCAAAGCACCTGGTGCTGATTCTATTCATAGCAAGCACATATCTAGCAAAATCCAGTCAGAGTTTCCCCAAACTATATTAAATCTTTTCTTTGTGGGAAGCAGCTAAGTGGTGTAGTTAATGGAGCACCAGCCCTGGAGTCAGGAAGACCTGAGTTCAAATCTGGTCTGAGACACATAACACTTATTAGCTGTGTGATTCTAGGCAAGTCACAACTCCAATTGTCACACATCCAAATTTTCTTCATGACTCCTATGCATGAACAGAGAGTGTAACTTCTTTGTTCTAAACAACTTTCTCTTTAAAGATAGATATGTATATGATGACCTCTCATTTAACATGCAAATAAATTTTAGTCAGAAGAAAAGGGAAGATAAGGTGACAAGGTCATTTTTCTCCATTCACCTGTATTTTTTTTAATGTCATTATGAATCTCAGTCAGAAGCAAAACCTTTTTCACTGATGCTTCAGTTTGTCTAGCAAAGCTTCACTATCTTTCAACATATGCTATGTTTATGGGGTGATAGTTTTGTCTCTAAATTATTTTAGCATGCTTTAATTATGGAAGTTTTGTTTCTAAATCATTTGAACATTAGATCTAAAATATCTACATTTTAGATATATGGTTATAATAGCATGTACATAAATTTTTGGCAAAAATTATACCTTATGAAAATGAAATAGTCTTGCTTTGTTCCCTTCTTGTATGTGTAGGAGTCTACACACATATATACAAATGTGCGTATATACATTAAAATGCACAAATATACATAAAATACATCTTCTTTGTAAAGTGAATTTTTTCAATTATATGCACCCACATTGAAGGAAATTGTGTTTTCCTCATTGACAAGTGTTTGCTGCATAACAGAAACAAGCAGGTGGATAGTGTAATCCATCCCTGTTATTTTGTTATGGTTAATCTGCATAATACTTTCATTTTCTCTTTTGCAATCCCCCTGTTTTCTTAGATTGTTCAATTCATATCAAGCTGCTCAACTATTAGATATTTGAGATAAGCCCTGTCCTTTTCTTCTTGTTGTTGTTGTTTTTGTTGTTACTGTTTGTCCTTCAATCTCTTTTTTTCTTCTTTAAATTTTATTAATTTATTTTGATTTATCAAGAATTACTTCCATATGATTTTGGGTTTAAAATATTTCTCCACCTTCCTCCCCAACACCCTCCCCAAGAGGGCACACAATCTGATATAGGCTATGCATTCACATTTCTATTAAACATATTTTCACATTGGTGGTGTTGTAAGTAAAAATTAAAACCAATAGGAGGAACCATTAGAAAGAGGAAACAAAACTCAACAGAAGAGAAAAAAAATTGCAATTCAACTTTCATAGCTCTTTCTTTGGATGTGGAGAGCATTTTCCATCACTAGGCCTCTGGAGATGTATTAGATCCTTGTATTGCTGCGAGGGGTTAGGTTTATTAGTATTAATCATCGCACAACATGGCTGTTATTGCATATAAAGCTCTCTTGGTTCTGCTCATTTCACTCAGCATCAGACCATACAAGTCTGGTTTTTCTGAAGTCAGCCTGTTCATTATTTCTTATACCACAATAGTATTCCATTACATTCATACACCACAACTTGCTCAGCCATTCCCTAATTGATGGGCATCCTGTCAATTTCCAATTATTTGCCACCACAAAAAGAGCTGCTATGAATATTTTTGTACATGTGGGTCCTTTTCCCATTTGTATGATCTCTTTGGGATATAGCCCTAGAAGTGCTATTGCTGGATCAAAGGGTATGCACATTTTTGTAGCCCTTTGGGCATAGTTCCAAATTGTTCTCCAAAATGGTTGGATCATTTCACAACTCCACCAACAATGTATTAGTGTTCCAATTTTCCCACATCTTCTCCAACATTTATCATTTTCCTGTTTTGTCATGTTGGCCAATCTGATAGGTGTGATGTGGTACCTCAGAGTTGTTTTGATTTGCATTTCTCTAATCAATAATGATTTAGAGCATTTTTTCATATGACTATAGATGGCTTTAATTTCTTCATCTGAGAACTGTCTGTTCATATCCTTTGACCATTTATCAATTGGGGAATGGCTTGTGTTCTTATAAATTTGTCTTAATTCTCTATATATTTTAGAAATGAGGCCTTTATCAGAGAGACTGGTTGTAAAAATTCTTTCCCAATTTTCTACCTTCCTTCTAATCTTAGTTGCATTGGCTTTGTTTGTGCAAAAACTTTTCAATTTAATGTAATCAAAATTATCCATTTTGCTTTTCATAATGTTCTCTATTTCCTGTTTGGTCATGAATTCTTCTGTTCTCCATAGATCTGATAGGTAAACTATTCCTTCTCCCAGTTTACTTATGGTATCAGCCTTTATATCTAAGTCATGAACCCATTTTGACTTTATTTTGGTATATGGTGTGAGATTTGGGTCTATGCCTAGTTTCTGCCATACTCTTTTCCAGTTTTCCCAGCAGTTTTTTTCAAAGAGTGGGTTCTTATCCCAGAAGCTGGGGTCTTTGGGTTTATCAAATAATAGATTACTATAGTCATTGACTACTGTGTCTTGCATATTTAACCTATTCCACTGATCCACCTCCCTATTTCTTAGCCAGTACCAAGCAGTTTTGATGATTGCTGCTTTATAATACAATTTAAGATCTGGAATTGCTAGGCCACCTTCCCCTGCATTTCTTTTCATTAGTTCCTTTGATATTCTGGACCTTTTGTTTTTCCAAATGAATCTTGTTATTATTTTTTCTAACTCTAAAAATAATTTTTTGGTAGTTTGATTGGTATGGCACTGAATAAGTAAATTAGCTTAGGTAGAATTGTCATTTTTATTATATTAGCCTACCCATGAGCTACTGATGTTTTTCCAATTATTTAGATCTGATTTTATTTGTGTGAAAAGTGTTTTGTAATTGTGTTCATAGAGTTCCTGGGTTTGTTTCAGGAGGTAGACTCCTAAATATTTTATAATGTCTACAGTAAGTTTAAATGGGATTTCTCTTTCTATCTCTTGCTGTTGGGCTTTGTTGGTAATATATAGAAATGCTGATGATTTATGTGGGTTTATTTTATAGCCTGCAACTTTGCTAAAGTTGTTTATTATTTCAAGTAGTTTTTTACTCTGATTCTCTAAGTATATCATCATGTCATCTGCAAAGAGTGATAGCTTTGTTTCTTCTCTGCCTATTCTAATGCCTTCAATTTCTTTTTCTTCTCTTATTGCTAAAGCTAAGGTTTCCAGTATATTGAATAACAGTGGTGATAATGGACATCCTTGTTTCACCCCGATCTTATTGGAAATGCTTCTAGCCTGTCCCCATTACATATAATGCTTGCTGAAGGTTTTAGATATATGCTATTTATTATTTTAAGGAAGACTCCATTTATACCTATGCTTTGTTTTTAATAGGAATGGGTGTTGTATTTTATCAAAAGCTTTTTCTGCATCTATTGAGATGATCATGTGGTTTCTGTTGGTTTTTGTTGATATGCTCAATGATGCTGATAGTTTTCCTAATATTGAACCAACCCTGCATTCCTGGTGTAAATCCTACCTGGTCATAGTGTATTATTCTTGTGATAAGTTGTAATCTATTTGCTAGTATTTTGCTTAAAATTTTTGCATCTCTATTCATTAGAGAAATTGGTCTATAATTTTCTTTCTCTGTTTTAACTCCTCCTGGTTTAGGTATCAGCACCATATTTGTATCATAAAAAGAATTTGGTAAGACTCCCTCTTCACCTATTTTCCCAAATAGTCTACATAGTATTGGAATTAATTGTTCTTTAAATATTTAATAGAATTCGCATGTAAGTCCATCTGGCCCTGGAGATTTTTTTCCTATGTAGTTCATCAATTGCTTGTTCAATTTCTTTTTCTGAGTTGGGGTAATTTAAGAATTTTATTTCCTCTTCTGTTAATATGGGCAATTTATGTTTTTGTAAATATGTATCCATTTCATTAAGATTGTCAAATTTGTTGGCATATAGTTGGGCAAAATAATTCCTAATTATTGTTTTAATTTCCTCTTCCTTGGTGGTAGCTTCACCCTTTTCATTCTTGATACTAGTAATTTGGTTTTCTTCTTTTTTTTAATTAAATTAACCAAAGGTTTATCTATTTTATTGGTTTTTTCATAAAACCAGCTCTTAGTTTTATTTATTAGTTCAATAGTTTTCTTAATTTCAATTTTATTAATTTTTCCTTTGGTTTTCAATATTTCTAATTTGGTGTTTAGTTGAGGATTTTAATTTGTTCTTTTTCTAGTTTTTTAGTTGTATGCCCAATTCATTAATCTCCTTTTTTCTATTTTATTTATGTAAGCATTTAGAGATATAAAACTTCCCCTAAGAACTGCTTTGCTGCATCCCATAGTTTTGGTATGTTGTCTCATTATTGTCATTCTCTTGAATGAAATTATTGATTGTTTCTATGATTTGTTGTTTGACCCAATCATTTTTTAGGATTAGATTATTTAGTTTCCAATTATTTTTTAGTCTATCTTTCCATGGCCCTTTATTACATATAATTTTTATTGCATCATGATCTGAAAAGGATGCATTTAATATTTCTGCCTTTCTGCATTGGATTGTGAGGTTTTTATGCCCTAGTACATGGTCAATTTTTGTGTATGTGCCATGTACTGCCGAGAAAAAAGTATATTCCTTTCTATCCCCATTCAGTTTTCTCCAGAGGTCTATCATACCTAACTTTTCTAATGTTCTATTCACCTCCTTAACTTCTTTCTTGTTTATTTTGTGGTTAGATTTATCTAGTGTAGAGAGGGGGAGGTTCAGGTCCCCACTAGTATAGTTTTGCTGTCTATTTCTTCCTGTAACTCCCTGAACTTCTCCTCTAAGAATTTGGATGCTATACCATTTGGTGCATATATGTTTAGTAATGATATTACTTCATTGTCTATGGTGCCTTTTAGCAGGATGTAGTTTCCTTCCTTATCTCTTTTGATTAGATCTATTTTTGCTTTTGCTTTGTCTGAGATCAGGATTGCTACCCCTGCTTTTTTTACTTCAGCTGAAGCATAATATATTCTGCTCCAGCCTTTTACCTTTACCCTGTATGTGTCACTCTTTTTCAAATGTGTTTCCTGTAAACAACATATTGTAGGATTATGGTTTTTAATCCATTCTGCAATCCATTTCGTTTTATGGGAGAAGTCATCCCATTCACATTCACAGTTATGATTACTATCTGTATCTTTTTCTCCATCTTTTTTCCCCCTTTTATTTTTCTTTCTCCTTTTTCCTTTCCCCCCTTCACTAGTGTTTGCTTTTGACCACTGCCTCCTTCAGTCCCTTCCCTTTATTATCCCTTTCCCTTTTCTTCCCCTTTACCTTACTGCTTCTTCCCTCCCTTTTCTCCCCCTCCCTTTTCTTTCCCGTTTTCCCTCCTACTGCCTATAGGGCAAGCTAGATTTTTATACCTAACTGATTATGTTATTCCCTTCTGGAGCCAAATCTGATGAGACTAAGGTTCAAACAATGCTCCCCCTCCCTTCTTTCCCTCTGCTGTAATAGGATTTTGTGTCTTTTCCTGTAATGTAATTTACCCTTGTCTGCCTCCTCCTTTCTCAGTACATTTTCTAAGATCAGATTGATCCACTTATTTGGATCCATTTAACCCACTTGATTAGATTTTTTTTTATCATTACATCAAAGTCAACTAATATCCACCCCTTTATGTATACTACCTTACCATGGTGTAATAACAATACAGTTCTCAAGAGCTGCAAGTGTCTTCTTCCTTTGTAGGGATGTAGAGAGTTTGCCCTTATTGACAACATATTATATCTTCTGTCCCATTTACCTTTTTATGTCTCTCTTGAATCTTGTGCTTGAAGATTAATTTTTTGTTGAGCTCTGGTCTTTTCATCAGGAAGGTGTGGAAGTCTCCTATTTTGTTGAATATACATCTCCTCCCTTGAAATATCATGCTCATTTTCATTGGGTAGTTGATCCTTGGCTGCAATCTAAGCTCCTTTGCCTTACAGAATATCGTGTTCCACGCCCTATGGTCTTTTAACGTAGAAGCTGCAAGGTCCTATGCAATCCTGACTGTGGTTGCATGATATTTAAATTGCTTCTTTCTGGCTGCTTGCAGCACCTTCTCTTTCATCTGGTAATTTTGGAATTTTGCTATTATATTCTTGGGTTGTCAATTTGGGATCTCTTTCAGGTGGTGATGGTGGATTCTTTCTATGGTTATTTTCCTTCTTTCTAGGACTTCAGTCCAGTTTTCCTTTATGATTTCCTGAAAGATAGTGTCCAGGCTCTTTTTTTCACCATGATTTTCAGGTAGTACAATAATTTTTAACTGTCTCTCCTGGATCAGTTTTTCAGGTCGATTGTTTTACCCATGAGGTATTTTATGTTTTCATCTATTTTTTCATTTTTTTGTTTCTGTTTGACTGATTCTTGCTCTCTCGTAGAGTCATTGGTTTCCATTTGTCCAATTCTAATTCTTTCATTTTTTAAATTTTTTTTAGGCAATTGGGGTTAAGTGACTTGCTCAGCGTCACATAGCTAGTAAGAATCAAGTGTTTGGTCTGAGGCCAGATTTGATCTCAGGTCCTCCTGACTTCAGGGCTGGTGCTCTATCCACTGTGCCACCTAGATGCCACCTCCAATTCTAATCATTAACAGATTGTTTCTTCTGTTCTGTTTTTTACTTTATTCTCTAGTTGGCCAATTGTATTTCTGAGGGACTTGTTTTCTTCAGTTTACTTTTTTTCTAATTGGCCAATTATATTTTTTTACGATTCTTCTACCTCTCTCATTTGACTTTTAAAATCATTCTTGAGTCTTCTAAGAAGGCTTTTTTGGGCTTCAGACCAGTTCATAGTCCCTTTTGATATTGCAGATGTGGGTTTATTGACAACGTTGTCCTCTGCAGAATTTCTGTCTTGATCTTCATTCTTCTCGTAATATGAATCTATGGTGTGTTTCTTTTTACTCATAGTATTTCTTTATTATGTGGCCTTTAAAGAGATTGAATTCTCCTATGGGGGAGCAGAGGGCAGTAACCCAAGCTTCTTGTGTTGGGAGCCTAGGTATTGGTCACTGACTTTGTGTGCTGGTGCCTCTTATGTTAGCAATTGGAGGCTGTAGGGTTCTGGCAGCTTACTGGGTGTTGGGCTGGAATCATCAAGTCCTGAACTTTCAGGCAGTTCTAGGTTGCCTGCTTTTCCTTTCCTTTAGCCTTCTTCAGCTCCTTTCAGCCTAGGCACCTGGTGGATTTCTGAGGTGGTTTCCACTGGTTCTCCCACCCTCGCTGAGGCACTCAGAGGTCCAGGTGTTACTCTACCACGTGGGCTTCAGGATTTCCTCCTGTTTGGCAGTTAGAGGTGGTAGGGCTCTGACAGCTTACCTGGAGTCAGGCTGGAATCAGCAAGGCTGGAACTTTAGTAGGACTCTAGGTTGCTTTCTTCAGCTCCTTTCAGATGAATGCTGCAGGGTGCTTATCTGGCTGGGGCCCTTTGTAGTGCTGCTTCCCTTATTTTTGCTGAGGCATTGGGAGCCTGGTTTGCTATAGAATACGGAGTTCTCCCGGTGTGCTAAAGTGAGGCTGGGCTACTGCTCTGTTGCTCCCTGTCTTTCTTCTGGTTCAGATCTTCCAGGGTTTTTTCTGAGGTGATATTTTCTTGGTTTTCAGAGGTTGATAGGGGAGGGTGAGAGTGACTACCTTTATAATCTGCCATCTTAAGCCCTGTCCTTTTCTTCTTCAGCTTCAAAACTATTTAAAAAAATTGGTGAACTACATATAATTTTACTAACCACTGTCACAACCTATTCCAGGTATCTATGTATCTAGATTAGTCATCAATATGGACTTGACATATTAAAGGTTATTTTTTTAAAAGGTACTATTTGGATAGTGTTTTCTTGTTCCTTAGAATGGGTACTACTTGTTTGAGAATCATGCAGCATGTGATTTATCAGTATCATGAGTGTCAAAATAACTGATTGCATGTATAGGTTGACCTGAGACAAAGGAAAAAGAAGAAATATTGTTTGTATAGCTAAAAATTGGGAGCCACAACCAAGACACTTAAGTTTGAAGAGGTTTTCCATTGAAAGTTTTCATTCCCTGTTTTTGTTTTTCTTTTTGTTTTTCCTTTTTTTTTTTTATGGAGCTCAGAGCAAGGCTGGCTGTTCTAATTTCATTTTGTCACTTCTGGTGGTATTATCATTCATCTAGTCTTCAGTGTGTGGCAGCTTCACGGGTGTACTGGAGCTTGATCAAATGGACTCATAAAAAGCTAACTGTTAAATTTCGAGTGTGAGCATTTATGCCTCAGAAATCACAAATACCATAAATCAGGGCTTGATTTATTCATAACACTTTGCTCAAACAGCCAATCATATGGGACTCACTACTCATCGGTAGAAATTAGTTATTCAGGGCCCTGTGCCTACAGGAGGGATGGGTGGGATTAGTGAGAGTGGGCAAGAACAAAAGTATAGACTCTTCTGACTTCCAACTTTGAGAGAGGATATGAACCATACCAACCTCTCTTCAGGTTGTTATATGGAGAGAAAGACTATAGGAAGCAACCAACATGTAGAAAAGCTGGCAATTACCATGATATCCCTATCTACAGCTTTATATTATAGAGATTTGGGAGAAATTCACCTTGGGTGAAATCTGAGACTGACTACCTCTCTATCTCTCTCTCTCTCTCTCTCTCTCTCTCTCTCTCTCTCTCTCTCTCTCTCTCTCTCTCTCCCCTCTTGTTATCTCATTACCAAGGGGATAATTTTTTTACTCTGTATATTATCTGGTATATTTTCCCCTATATATGCTTTCTCTGATTTCTATTTTGCCACTAACTTGGAAAAATGGTCTTATTTGTTTAAAAATAGCACCCACCCTCCCATATATATTTTTGTTGATTGTAGTGGAGAAAATATTAATGATTGAGATTAAACTTAAAAGAGTTACACATGTTTTTCCTGCCTAGGAGAAGAACAAGTCATTAAGCATTTACACACATATCACTGTCTTTGACCCTTCATTCTTCTTTTCCTCTCATATCTGGTTCTATATTTACAATGTTACTCACACTGATAACCTTTTCTCTATATCCATCTTGAGTGACCTGATGTCACTTGTATCAAAGAGCAAAAAGTCACTTTTATCACGGAACATAACATCCAGATATTTCTAGTTTAACTGAAAGTTTGGGCTGACTTCCTCTGTTGGCCAGGGTGCAGATCTGAAATATAACTATCCTTCCTAGGATTAGAAGAAAATACTGTGCGATTGGGACTATAATTTTGAGAATTTACAGATAGGTTTCAGACCTTTTTTCCCTCACAGAAAGTGAAAATTCAATCCTAATACTTAATTGCCCTGTAATTCCTATTAAAAATTCCAGATATTCTGGCAAAATTTTCAAAATTCAGAAGTCTCTAATAGCATCCAAAAGTCCAAGAAATTATTTTTTAAAAGTTTAAGATCTGTAGCTTTAAGGATTTTACATCTGTACAGTGGAATGGGCATTGACACAGAAAGATACCTAGTGAGGTTATCAATTACTGAAGAGCAGGGAAGAAAATTGTAATGAGTTAGTGAAAATTGTGATCATGAAGGAACATTTCATGTGTCACTCATTCTTCTTTTCATCTTTTTCCTTTGCCTACTCAACTAGATGTTACAGAGAATCTTAGCCTTGGAATACAGTAGAGGTCACCCAAGCCTTTCCTTTAGGCAATTTTCTCTTCTACAGAATCTGTGACAAGTTACTTTAACCATACCAACTCCTTTTATTGTTAAATAGTTCTGTTGGAAATCTCTTTTTCCTAATGATTTGAAATCTACCTCTTTGTAAGCCCTGCTCATTAGCCTTAGTTTGACCTTCAAAGAAAACTAGAATCAGTTTAATCTCTCAATTAAAGTCCTATAATAATTTAGAGAAATTTATATTGGATGTCCTTATTCTGGGTTTTTTTTTTTTTCTAATCTGAACACCCACAGTTTCTTCAATAGTTCATTATCTGTCAGGTCAGTGTTATCATTCACTTTATCTTCCTGGTCAGATTTTTACAGGTACATTTTCATGGTACCTAGAAAAAAAAAGAATATTTCAGAGGTCAGAATAAAATAAATTAATTAGCTAGCATGATCTAATTTTATTATTATATTCATTTTCAATAACTGCATCAAATAACTGGCTAACTTGACTAGTATTTTAAAATTAAAAGAAAATATCATGTACTTCAATAATTGGTCTTAGATTCAGGTCACATCTACATAGTATCCAGTCTTTGATGCTTAATACCTGTGTGATCATGTGCAAATCACTTAAACTCTCTTCGCCTCAGTGTCCTTATTTCTAAAAAGATAGAACCTATCTGATGATTCCTCCAAGAATCAAGTAAAATAATATTTTTCATACTTTTGAACCCTTCAAAATATTATGATATGTAGTAGGGATAGTAATATTGCAGTGAGTATGTTTTCATTTCTACTATCTGTGCTTCAAACTTGAAGGAAAAGTTAGAGTTGAAATTATAAGGAAAGTGGGATTTAAAAAAGTGTTGGTGGTGGCAATACCAATAAGAAGAACTGATGCAAATATGAGTTTAGAGATAGAAATACATACGGCCTGTATAGAAAATACCAGTTTGACCGGAGTAAGGGATTTGGATATACAGGAGTAGATACGGTACAGATTATATAATGATTGACCAAACTATTTAGACTTGGAGAATTTATACAATAATCACATTTTTCATCATCATTTCATTAATTTTTAAATTTTTTTTTACTTATAATATACATTACATTATGCATAATATACATTTTTTACTTGTAGTTATTTTTAATCAAAACTAGCTGAATTTCAAAGAGTTGCCAGATATATTTGTATGCTGTTGGAGTTGTAAATATCTTAATAGGAAACCCCAGTGTACACTAAACCAAGCAAAGTACACAAAGAATACCCAACACATTTAGTCATTGAAAATGTGCATCATTTTAAGATCAGGCAAGAATTCTAAAAGCAACAAAAGGAGATAACAAAATAATGAAGTAACCTGGAGGGAGGAGATTGACCATGGTTTCAACTACAGAGAAGGCAAATAGGGAACAGTAGTAAAAATTGGGCAAATTAGGAATTAGTGCATGGTGTGGAAGAAATGTCTCTAAAGCTTGCTATGATATTCCCTAAATTGCCTATGAGAATCCCAAAATGGTTATCAGAAATATACCCAACCTTTCAACAATTGGAAAACCGTTCACTCCTCAATAACAGGCTGACCTGTTAACTCCCACTGATACTCTTAAGCTTTATGCAAACTGCAAACTTCTCAATCCAGAAGAGGAGTTCACAAAAAGTTCACATGTACCACTGCTTAAACACAATGGGAGGCTTTATGCCCATATATTTAATAAATTAGGACTATGGGGATTTGTATCCAATCTCTCTACCTTAAACTTTCAAATAAAGGGTTTGAATTGTGCCAGTGCTAAGCTTATCACACTGTGTACTAGCAGTTTTGAGCAGAAGACCCTGTTTTATTCTCATTATAAATTGGAACCTCTCCTCATATCAAGTACTATAGTAATGCCCCAATGGGTAAAAGATCAATGCCCTATGGTCTGCCTCTTGTCTGTTCAATAAAGAAGAGTTATACAAGCTTTAAAGTCAACCAGACCAGAACGTGAAAAAAAAATCTCAAATGAGGTAGGAAAATGGAAAATAAACTATAAGGGCTTTGCAAAATAGAATCATAGGGCACTCAAGCTGCAAGGAATCTTGGAGATGATCCAATCAAACCTCCACATTTTACAAAAGAGGGAACTGAGGCACTCAAAGTTAAAGTGAATAGCACAAAGTCAATTAGTAGTAGCTCTGGGTCTGGGATACCATTCTCTTGCTTTCTGGTATCTCTCCAGACATTGTCTCTAAGTATTTAAAATTAATCAAGGTTATAAAATGTAGTTATATTTTAAATATTCATAATATCATGTACAAACAAGGAAACTGATAATCCTAACCAGAAAGATAATAATTTTAGAATATAATCTGATACATATTCATTTGTCTCTTTCTCTCTCTTTGTATTTCTCTGTCTCTATCTCTCTGCTTCTGTTTCTGTCTGTCTCTGTCTCTATCTTGCTCTTTCATATGCACACACACACACACACACACACACACACACACACACACACACACATTTAGGCATACTTCCTCCCATCTGGGCTTTAGTGGTGGAAGTCTAAAACTCTGCTGGACATTGGAGGGGAGCAACTGCAGCTGATCCTCCAAATGGATAATCAGCTTCTAGATAATTTAAAATTTATCACATTTAATTATATACAGCATTTGGGGGGTATTTAAATTTTATTTTTTATGAGCACCATAATGGCATCTGGATCTTTTCCTCATTTAAACAGTACTACAATACATCATGGCACTGTAAGAGTGCAACAGAATTGAATGGAATCTAAATGCAGTTTCAGTTAATCAGTGTGGATGGAACAGAAGCTAGATGCTGCTTCTACTAAGCAGTGATGCTTACCTTTGGTTCTTTCTAATTAACTATATTTGGCTAGCATATAAATCAAGCACAACAACTCAACTTGAGACCTCTCCTTTGAGAGGAAACCTACTGCCTCTATTGGTTAGGGTCATTAAGAATGTAATGGCCTCTTAAACCAGAAATCTAGAAGAGTGAATCAGACTGTCCTAATGTACTAGTTAATGAAGCCTTTGTATTATCAATTACCAGGAAAGACTTTTCCATTAAAATAAACAGCCATTGCATCATATAAGTTAGTACAGGTATAGACTGTATGTATGCATATGTTATATGTAAAACAATGTAGGTCATACAAAGTTATCCTTTAGGAAATACAGAAGGCTTCAAAATTACATTTAACAATGAAATTAAAATATACCAATTATGCCAAAATTGGGATTAAATTGAATTTTTGGTTTTGCTATTATATTACATGTAAAAATATTAACTGAAAAATAATTGTATTTTAGCAGATTTCATTCATACTTTATACTAAGAAAATTTCAGTTTGTGGGGAGGAATTTTAAGTGAATCACAAAGAAATGTAGGAAAATGGAAATATAGTAAAGTGAATGAATATATATTAGAGTTAAAACTCTAATTGCTTTTTCTTTTAGTTTAGGGCAGACTTCCTATGAAATAGAAAGACCTCATTATTTCCCAAGTTCTCTATTTTGGGGGGAAAATTAAATAGTGACTAGGTTACTAGGATAAAATTTTAGAGTTCTTAAGCAATCCCTTCAAAATGCTTGAAAATAAGATTTTCAAGCTCTCTGAGGGTAGGAGTAGTAAATATATATATATATATATATATATATATATATATATATATATATATATATATATATATATACGTATGTATCTCTTGCTCTTAGTGAAGTGCCTTACATGTAATAATAATTTAATGCATTTAAGATCCTTGGATAATGACTGAAGTAATTTACCCAAAGTCACTTACACTCATAGTAAGTGGCAGAATTAGAATTTTAATCCAGGTCCTTTGAGTCCAAACTACATTGCACAAATTTGAAATGAATTATTATTGAGTTCATTACTCCAAAATAAATTTGTTTTAATTGGAATTGTTATTAGATGAAGCATTTTAAAATATCAAATCAGTTAAATATAAGTTAATACTTTCAAACTAGTTTAAAAGGTAAGGCCTACAGTCTAACTATCTGAATCTAGCTCATTGCTTAGGAATCAAATCTCTTCCTCACTACTGCTGTCATAAAGTCATAATGGCTTTGGGGGCAGACTTAAGATGTACTATATTTAGAAAAGATGTAGCAGAGAGTTAGAAACAAAAGATTTAATAAGAGATGTCTGTGTATGTAATAGCTTTATTTTCATCCAAATAGGACAGATTTTCCTATCCCCAGGAAGCTCTAGGGAATAAAGGAGGTAAAAATGTTAATCAACATTAGTTGAAGAATGAGGTAGAGAACGGACAATGAAGTACTGTTAGAAAGAACAGGTCCCATTGAAATAGAAGTGTTTTTTGCTTGCAAAAAAACTGTAAGAATAGACAATATAAATTTTATTTGTTTTAGTATCAAAATAGTAGTTAAAAAATAATAATTTAATGAAAAGGTTTTGCAGCTTCCACATTAGAAACTGAGGAATTGAGAGCAAAAATAGAGAACAAAATGATAGACCAATTTCATTGATGAATATTCATATAATTTTTAAGTAAAGTCCTAGCAGGGGGAATTATAGGAATACATCACAAAGATTACACATTATTATCAGGTGGGATTTATAACAGAAATATAGAGCTGGGTCAACATTAGCAAAGCTATCAATGTAATTGACCATATCAGTAATAAAATCAACAAAAATCATATGATTATCTCAATAGATGCAGAAAAAGTTTTGACAAAATTCAGTGCCCATTCCTATTAAAAAAAAACATTAGCAAATGTAGCAATAAATGGATTTTTGCTTAAAGTGATAAGTAATATCTCTCTAAAGCCATCAGCAAACATTTTCTGTAACAGTGATAAACTAGAAACCTTCCCAATAAAATCAGGTGTGGAGCAAGGATGCCTATTCTCACCATTCCTCTTTTTTTCAGTACATTCTCAGCTCATGATGTTTTATTGCTAAAAACCAAAAACAAATCCCAAATGTTACATAGTTGCAGTTTCCAATTTAGATTTTTTTAAAAAATATCTCCTCTTTATATCATTAAAACAATAAAATCTCTTCTTCAAACTCTCAAGATGTACAGATTGAACAGCAAGTTGCCTTTTGCAAAATTTCAGGTATATACAATGAGAAATTCTAACAATATTACCTTGTAAAATATAATAACTGTGCA
Source organism: Phascolarctos cinereus (assembly GCF_003287225.1). Taxonomy (NCBI): domain Eukaryota; kingdom Metazoa; phylum Chordata; class Mammalia; order Diprotodontia; family Phascolarctidae; genus Phascolarctos; species Phascolarctos cinereus. The sequence continues at coordinate 427,872,022 of NW_027555847.1, read as the reverse complement.
ATGGAGTAAAGAGATTACATTGCTGCATGTGCATATTGTAAGTAAGCAATTTTTCCTGCAGCTAAAGGAAGGGAATATAATATATAAAGCATGTGAAGTGAGATATTCACTATCGGATTTTTCTAATCTAATTTCAAATTGTTTTATTTTACATAAGAGTTGAACAAATTAAAAGCAACTTCAAAAATAGTATGGTTACTTAAATATAAAAGATCACCATGCACTCCTCTAGTTTCTTTTATTTATTTCTTTTGGATACTTTTTCCTACCATTGGGGAGGAAAAAAACAACAACCCAATATGTCAATAATGACACTATTATTCAATATTGTAATAGACATCTTAGCAATAGCAATAAGAGAAGAAAAAAAATTGAAAGAATTAGACAATTAGGAAACAAAACTATCCCTCTTTGCAGATGATATGACAAAAGAATCAACTAAAAAAACTAATAAAAGTAATTAACAACTTTAGCACAGTTGCAGAATAAACCCACATAAATCATCAGAATTTCTATATATCACCAACAAAATCTATTAGGTAATGATAGAGAAATTTCACTTAAAATAACTACAGACACTTCTGGTGCCAAGATGGCAGAGTGAGGATGAAACTCCCTGGAGCCCTCACAAATTCCCCTCCATACAACTTGGAAACTGTTTCAGAAGTGATCTAGGACCAGGAAAACAGCTTACCAGGACAGCAGGAAATGTCTATCTCACTTGAGTGGGAGGTGAGCAAGGTCTCAGTGCACTAGCAGCCAGCCCCACAACAGGGGGCCTGCAGCAAGGTTCTAAGCCTTGGACAATCCACCAGCAAGGCCCTGCTCTCCTGAAAGCCAGAATTCCTCTAGGCAAGCCAGCAGTTTGTGCAGCACAGCAAGACCCCAGTTGCCCCACCCCCAGCATAGGTCACAAAAGATGGCCTTGCTCGCCCTGCTGACCAATAGTGAGGACTGCCCCTGGGGTGACCCAGCAGCAAGCCCCTAACCCAGGAAAGAGGCCAGCATAGAAACCCCATACCAAGGGGAGGCCAACAGGGAGCCCATCCACACCCCAGTACAAGCCAGAAGGAAGATCTTCTCTCTAGTGCAAACCAGAAACTATAACCTGAAGCCCAGTGAAAGCCAGCAGGAAGACTCCAAGCCCCAGCACAAGAAGCTTGGGACCAGATCCCAACTCTCATATTAAAATACCAAATCGCTAAATAGGCAGAAAAAATGAGCAAACAACAACAAAAGAACTTGACCGTAGAAAATAATTACAGCGACAGAGAGGATCAAGGCACAAACTTAGAAGAAGATATCAGTGTCAAAATGGCTACATGTGAAGCCTTAAAGAAGAGTGTAATTTGTTCTCAGGTCCAAAAAGAACTTGAAGAACTGAAAAAGTATTGCAAAAAGCAACTAAGAGAAGAAAAATAGGTCAAAAATGAGAGAAAGGCAAGAAAATTATGAAAAAATAGTCAATAGCATAGAAAAAGATATACAAAAACTTACCCAAAAAAATCTCCCTAAAAATAAAATAACCAAATGGAAAAGGATATACAAAAGCTCACTTAAGAAAATAATGCCATAAAAATTAGAATTAGGCAAGTGGAAGCTAATGATTCTATGAGATACATCAAAAAAGTAGGAGAAAATATAAAATTTCTCATTGATAAAATAACTGACCTAGAAAATAGATTCAGGAGAGGTAATGTAAGAATTATTAGACTACCTGAAAGCTTTGATTAAAAAAAAAAAAGCTTAGACAATATCTTTCAAGAGATTATCAAGAAAAACTGCCCTGATATACTAGAACCAAAGTGTAAAATGGAAATTGAATAATTCACCAATCACCACATGAAAGAGATCCCAAAATGAAAAGTCCCAGGAACCTCATAGCCAAATTTCAGAGTTCACAGATCAAGGATAATGTACTGCAAACAGCCAAAAAGAAACTATTCAAATATTGTGGTGCTATAGTCAAGACTATACAGGATTTGGCAGCTTCCACATTAAAGAACTGGAGGGCTTGGAATATGATATTTCAGAAGGCAAAGGAGTTAGGATTACAACCAAGAATTACCTACCCAGCAACACTGAACATAATACTTCACAGGGGGGAAATGGATGTTTAATGAATTAGATGATTTTTAAGCAATCCTAATTAAAATATCAGAGCTGAATAACAAAAAAAAACTCCAAATACAAGATTCAAGGGAAACATAAAGAGGTTAAAAAAATGAAAGAGAAAACATGAGAAATTCAATAAGATTAAACTGTTTTTATTTCTACTTGGCAAGATGATATTTGTACCTCTTAAGAACTTTGTTACTATAAGAGCAATTAGAAAAAGTATACACAGACAAAGGGTGCGGATATAAGATGGCTTTGATGAGATACCCCAACAAATCAAAATAAAGGGGTGAGAAAGAAGATTGCACTGGAAGAAGAAAGAAGGGGGTGAGACAACAGGGTAAACAATCTCACATAAAAGAAGCATAGAATGGCTATTATGTAGATGAAGATAGGGGCAGTGGCAAGCAAAGCTTAACCCTTACTTTCATCAGAACTGGCTGAAAGAGGCAATAACATATACATTCAGTTGCATATAGAAATCTATCTTACCCTACAAGGAAGTAAAAAAAGAGGTGGGAATAATAGAAGAGAGGACAAATTAAGGTAGGTGGTGATCAGAAATAAAATACTTGTGAGGAAGGAAAGGGTTAATGTGTGTGAGAGAGACAGACAGACAGACACAGACATACACATGGAGACAGAGAGACAGAAAAGGAAAAATAGCATGGAGGGAAAAACACAATTAGTTGTTATAATTATAAACATGAATGGGATAAGCTCATCCATAAAACAGAAGTGGATAACAGAATGAATTTTTTAAAAGAATCCTACAATATGTTGTTTACAAGAAACACATTTGAAGCACAGAGACACACACAGAGTAAAGGTGAGAGGCTGGAGTAGAATTGATTATGCTTCAGCTAACACAAAGAAAGCAGGGGTAGCAATCATGATCTCAGACAAAGCAAAAATAAAAATAGATCCAATTAAAAGAAATAAGGAGGGAAACTATATTTTGCTGAAAGGCACCATAGACAAAGAAATTATATCAATACTAAACATATGTGCACCAAATGGTACAGCATCTAAATTTTAAAATGAGAAGTTGAATAAGTTACAGGAGGAAATAGAGAATAAAACTATGCTAGTAAGGAACCACAACTCGACTCTCTCAGAACTAGATAAGTCTAACAAAAAAAAAAAATACCCAAATACATAGAGGACTGGATCAAATTTCTAAAAGTATAAGTCATTCCCCAATTGATAAATAGTCAAAGATATGAACAGACAGTTTTCACATGAAGAAATCAAAGCTATCTATAGTTATGTGAAAAAGTGTTCTAAATCACTATTGATTAGAGAAACAAAAATTTAAAAATTCTGAGGCACCACCTCACACCTATCAGATTAACTGATATGACAAAAAAGGAAAATGATAAATGTAGGAGGGAATGTGGAAAAACTAGGACACTAATGTACTGTTTGTGGAGTTGCGAACTGATCCAAGTATTCTGAGAGCAATTGGGAACTATGCCCAAAGGGCTATAAAACTGCGCAAACTCTTTGATCTAGCAATACCACTTCTAAGACTATAGTCCAAAGACATAAAAAAGAGAGACAATAGGACCTATTTGTACAAAAAAAAATTTATAGTAGTTCTTTTTGTGGTGGCTAAGATTTGGAAATCAAAGGGATGCCCATCAATTGGGGAACGGCTAAACCAGCTGTGATATATGATTGTGATGGAATATTATTGTGCTATAAGCAATGACAAGCAGAATGATTTCAGAAAAACCTGGACTTACGTGAACTGATGCAAAGTGAAGAGAACATAACTAGGAGAACGTTGTTCATGGTTATAATAATATTGTACAATGAGGAACTGTGAATGACTTAGCTATTCTCAGCAATACAATGATGCAAGACAATCCCAAAGTACGTATGATGAAGCTCACTGTCCACCTCCAAAGAAAGAACTGATCTTGTCAGAAATTAGACTGAAACATACTATCTTTCTTCCTTTCTTCTTTAAAATAATTTATTTATTTTTAGTTTTCACCATTCAATTCCACAAGACTTTTAAAGTTTTAAATTTTCTCCCCCTCTTTCTCTTTCCCCCCCAAGAGAGTGTGCAATCTGATATAGGCTCTACATACACATTTTCACATTAGTCATGATATAAAGAAGAATTAGAACTAGTGGGAAGAATCAGGAGCAAGATAAAACAAAACAAAATAACTAAAAGAGAGCAAATACTGTGCTTCCATCTGCATTCAGACTCCAAAGTTTTTTCTCTGGATGTGGATAGCACTTTCCACCATGAGCCCCTTGGAGGTGTCTTAGATCTTTGCATTTCTTAGAAGAGCCAAGTCTATCAAAGTCAGTCATCACACAATGTAGCTGTTCCTGTGTACCACATTCTCCTGGTTCTGCTCATTTCACTCAGCATCACTTTGTATAAGTGTTTCCAGGTTTTTAAACAACATATTGTAGGATTATGGTTCTTAATCCACTCTGCTATCCACTTCTATTTTATGGGGGAGTTCATCCCATTCAAGTCACAGTTATGGTTACTACCTGTGTCTTTCTCTTCATCCTATTTTCCTCTTTTCTCTCTCCTTTCTCTCTTTCCCTCTTCACTACAGTTTTGCTGTCGACCACCACCTCCCTCAGTCTGCCTTCTCTTCTATCAGCCCCCTCCCTTTTCTTCCCCTTTACCCTTACTACTTCTTCCCTCCCTTCTATCCACTCGCTCCCTTTTCTTTCCCCTTTTCCCTCATACTCCCTATAGGGTAAGTTACATTTCTATACCTAACTGATTATGGTATTCCCTCTTTCAGCCAAATCTGATGAGAGTAAGGTTCAAACAATGATCATCTCCCTCCCTTCTTTCCCTCCACTGCAATATGTCTTTGTGGTTCTTCATGTAATGTAATTTATCCTTTTCTGCCTCCTTTTTACCTTTTCTCCCAGAACAATCTTTTTTTTTTTACCACTTAATTAGATTTTTATCATCACATCAAAGTCAACTTTTACCCATGCCATCTATGCTGTAATAACAATACAGTTCTCAAGAGTTACAAGTGTCATCTTCCCTTGTAGGGATGTAAATAGTTTGCCCTTATTAACATGTTGTTTTTCTTTCTATTTTCTGTTTACTTTTCTGTATCTCTCTTGAGTCTTGTATTTGAAGATCAAATTTTCTGTTGAGCTCTGGTCTTTCCACCAGGAAGTTTGCAAGTCCCCTATTTCATCGAATGTTCATCCCCTCCTCTGAAATATTATGTTCAGTTTCACTGAGCAGTTGATCTTTGGTTGTAATCCAAGCTCTTTTGCCTTACAGAATATCATATTCCACATCCTACAATCTTTTAATGTAGAATCTACAAGGTCTTGTGTAATCCTGGCTGAGGTTCCATGATATTTTTTTTTCTGTATGCTTGCACTATTTTCTCATTGACTTGGTAATTTTGGAATTTGGCTACAATATTCCTTGCCAATTTCAATTTGGGATCTCTCGTAGGAGGTGATTGTGGATTCTTTCAATGACTATTGTACCTTCTGGTTCTAGGATCTCAGGGCAGTTTTCCTTGATGATTTCCTCAAAGATGTTGTCCAGGCTCTTTTTTTTTCCATCAGGTTTTCAGGTAAACCAATAATTTTAAAGTTGTGTCTCCTGGATCTATTTTCCAGGTCAGTTGTTTTACCAGTGAGGTACTTTACATTTTCTTCTATTTTTTCATTCTTTTGTTTCTGTTTAACTGATTCTTGATATCTCAGAGTCATTAGCTTCCACTTGCCCAATCCTAATTTTGGGGCAATTATTTCTTTCTATTAGATTTTGTACCTCCTTTTCTATTTGGTCAATTTTACTTTTTAAGGAGTTCTCTTCAGTGAGTTTTTCTCCTCCTTTTTCATTTGGCCACTTCTACTTTTTAAGGAGTTGATTTCTTCAGTGTACTTTTTTCTTTCCATTTGGCCAATTGTATTTTTTAAGGACTTGATTTCTTCAGTGTACTTTTTTTCCATTTGACTAATTGTATATTTTAAGGACTTATTTTCTACAGTCAATTTTTGTCCTTTTTCCAAGCTATTAACTCTCTCTTGCATATCTCTCATTTTCTTTCCCAATTTTTCTTCTACCTCTCTTATTTGACTTTTAAAATCCTTCTTGAGCTCTTCCAAGGAGGTTTTTTGGGCTTGATATCAATCATATTCCCCTTTGAGGTATGGATGTGGGTAAATTGACAATGTTCTCCTCTTCTGAATTTGTGTTTGTGTCTTCCCTGTTCCCATAATAAGAATCTATGGTCATTGTCCATTTCCTCTTTCTGTTCATGGTGTTTGCTTATTTCCTGGCTTTCAAAGTTGAGCTCTCTTGCTGGAATGTAGGGTGCACTGACCTAAGCTTTTGGGGCTGGGAGCCCGGGAGCTGGTCACTGCATGCTGGGGCCTCAGATGCTGGCAGCTGAAGGCTGTAGGGGTCTGGCAGCTTACCTGGTGCTGATCTGGGGTCAGCAGCACTGGAGTTCTTAGAATGGATGTGGGGAGTCTGGCCCCTGGGGGATACCTGTTCACCTGGGCTTCCTTAAAGCACTTGAATGTTTGGCTACTGGAGGATGTCTGCCAGCCTGGAGTTGTATTGAAGCACCCAGACATTTGGCTGCTGGCACATGTGGTGGTTTTCTGAGCTGGTGCTTACTGGTTCCCCTGCCTGTGCTGAAGCACTCAGGGGGTTCGTGGTGTTGGCACTTGCCTGCTCCACCACCCTGGGGCTCAGGATCTCCCCTGGTTTTCTGTAGTGAGGTTTGCCACTGCTTGGCTGAGATGTTTCCCATCCTGTACTTATCTCCCTCCCCCCGGAGCAAGAGTGGCCTTTCCCATTAATCCCCCAAGCTTCCTGGGCTACAAGACTGCTGCACCCCTTCTTTCTGCTGGCTCTGCTGTTCCAGGGTTTTTTCCTGGGGTGGTATTTTCTGGGCTTTCAGAGGTCATTAAGGGAGGGTGTGAATGACTACTTCTTACTCCACCATCTTAGCTCCTCTTTTTTTGTCTGTTTTCTTTCTTTTTTATTTAAGTCTTCTTATATAAATGACTAATATGGCAATGTTTTATATTATTGCATAGGTATGACATATCTGATTGCTTAGCATCTCAGGAAGGGAGGAAGTGAGCGAGAAAGGGAGAGATAGTATTTGGAACTCAAAACTTGAAAAATGTTAAAAATTATTTTAACAGGTAATCAGGGAAAAATAAATATTAAATTAAAAAACAACTGCAGACAACATAAAATATTTGGGAGTCTACCTGTCAAGGCAAATCCAGGAACTATATGAACACAAATCCAAAACACACTCACACAAATAAAGACATATCTACACAATTTAAAAACTATTAATTGCTCATAGGTACACTGAGCCAATATAATAAAAATGACAATTCTACCTGAACTAATTTATTTATTCAGTGCCATACCAATTATGCTACCAATGAATTATTTTGTAGAGTTAGAAAAAATAATGAAATTCATCTGGAAGAACAAAAGATCAGGTATATCATGGGAATCAGTTGGGGGGAAAAAAGGTGAAGGAAGATGTCCTACCAGTAACAGATTTCAAACTATAATACAAAATTATAATCACCTAAACCATTTGGTGCTGTATCAGAAATAGAATGGTGGATCAGTGGAATGAATTAGGTACATAGTACACAGTACTAAATGACCATAGTAATCTATAGTTTGAAAAAAAAAAGATCCAAGATTTTGGGTTAAAAGCTCACAATTTAAAAAATACTAGGGAAACTATAGAGCATGTTGGCAGAAACTTGGCACATATTTGCCTCTCACACTATATACAAGATCAAAATGTGTATGGAATTTAATCATGAAGAATTACGTAAGGAAATTAAGAGATCATGGCAAATTTTACCTTTAAGATCAACTGATAAAGCAAGTTCATAGAGCCAATCAAGGGAAGTGGATAGTTCTGACTACATGAAATAAAAAAAGGTTTTTTAAAAAAAACAATAGGACATGGGGGGGGGGGGAGTTACAGCAAATTTGTCTGATAAAGACCTCATTTTTTCAAATAGATAGGGAACTGAGTTACATGCATAAGAATAAGAGCCATTCCCTAATTACTAAATAGTCCAAGTATATCAACTGGCAGTTTTTAGGAAAAGAAATCAAAGCTATCAATAGTCACATGAAAAATATTCTAAATCATTTTGATTAGAGAAATGCAAATTAAAACAATTCTGAGCTACCACTTCATATCTATTAGATTGGCTAATATGACAAAAACATATATGATGAATGTTGGAAGGGATATATAAAATAAGGTACACTAAATGCACAGGAGCTGTGAGGTGGCCCAACTATTCAGGAGAACAATCTGCAACTATGCCCAAAGAACTATAGAATTGCATACCCTTTGACCAAGGAATAGTATTACTAGGTCTACATCTAAAAGAGATCAAAGACAAAGGGGAAAAAACATACACATACATTTATAGCAGCTTTTTATTGGTGGAAAAATTGGGAAATTGAGGTGATGCCCATCAACTAGGTAATGGCTGAACAAGTTGTGGTGTATGATTTTGGTGGAATACTATTGTGCTATAAATAATTATGAGCAGTATGATTTCAGAAAAACTGAGAAGATGTATATGAACTGATGCAAAGTGAAGTGAGGAGGACCAGAAAAACATTGTACATAGTAATAGCAGTATTATAAAGATGATCATCTCTGAAAGTTTTAGCTACTCTAATCAAGACGATGATTCAAGTCAATTTCAAAGGACCCATGGTGAAAAATGCTATTCTCCTTCAGACAGAGATCTGATGAATTCTGAGTGCATATGCATTCATATGTACATTTTTCACTTTTTGTTTCTTGCTTTTTTATTTATTTTTTACACCATGGCTAACATACAAATATGTTTTGCGTAAGATCAAATACATAATTGATATCATATCGTTTGCCTTCTCAATGGGTGGAGGAGGGACAGGAGAAAGAGAGAGAGAGAGAGAGAGAGAGAGAGAGAGAGAGAGAGAGAGAGAGAGAGAGAGAGAGAGAATTTGAAACTTAAAATTTAAAAAAAAAGAATGTTAAAATAAACACACAAATGAAGTTGTGGTATTCATAAACACAGGTAGAACAAGGAGAAATGAATGGTGCTTACTTTTTTAAGAGTATTAGAGCTTTAGAGAACAATAGATAAAGTGTTCTGGAGAAGGAAAAATCATAATCTTGTATAACAGGAAATATATCAATCTATTCACATTGAGATTCTGAGAGTAGAGCATAATGAATACAAATTAATTCTTAGAGCTAGGAAGAACTGGGCTTAAGTCTTACCTCTTACACATTTTGACTTTATTACCACAAAAAATTCATTTAGCTTTTCAGTGCCTCACTCAATTATCTAAAAATATGAGCTATAGAAAGGATTGTGGAAACCCACAGATGGATTTCCCTACACTAATGAATTACAGTCTCTAAACCATCCAAAAGATGTGATTACCTTAACCACTTTGTCTGACATATCACACTATGTGATCAAGAAACAAACAATTTTTAAGCACTTACTGTTTGCCAGGTACCAGACAAAGCACTGGAGACAAGACACAAATATACAACTTCTTGATTCAATAGATTTATATTTTTTTTTCAGAAGAATCAACCTAAAAATATATTAATATACAAAATAGATGCAAAATTAGTGTATTTTTGAGAAGGGCTAGTTAGAGTAGGGAAGAAGTTACTAGAAATTTATGGGATTTGGAAACTCATCATATAGGAAGAGACATTTGAACTATTCATTCATATTAAGTTTTCCTTACTCTAAAAACCTCAGAACTAAAAAAATTAAAAAAAAAAAGAAACTCTTCAGGGAAATAAATCACCTCATTTTTGGAAGAGTTCCTTATTGATGCATTATGATCTTCAATATTCTCTTAAGACTAAAACTGCATTTTAATTGGGAAATGGAATATGGCACTGGACAACCTCATGTTTGATTTACCAAGAAGAGAATATATTGCTTATTTGAAAGACTTTAGAAAGGAAATCACTGAAAAGATAACTGCACCAGCTTATTGAGAAAACAATACTAAAAGTTGTTATCCAAAATGGCTAACACTTTTATAGTGCTTTAAATTTAATAAAGTACCTCCAATTGAACCATCCCTTGTAAAAAATAACAAACAAAAAACAGATGAATTGCATCTGCCCATATATGTAACATTGCACACCTCAAGTCCATCACCAGCTCTCTACTGAGAGGAAAGATGAGTTTCATCGTCTAGTCTCTAATGCCAAAGACTGCTATCAGTATCTCTATTTTATAATGAGGTGATAGAGTGGGAGAGGTTAAATGACTTGCCCAAGGTAGTAATATAGCTAGTAATAGGTAGTGATATATCTGTTTTGTCCACTAAACAACCTAGCTTCATTATCACTACATATTGTTCTTGTTTGTAACTATGTGCAGACATGTAGCTGAAAACATTGTTCCTGACAAATGGTCCTTTCCAAATGTGCTGTAGCCATCATTTGCTAATTCTCAAACTATACAACATCTCTTTGCTCCATCAGCTTTCCTTTCACTATATTAAAACAACTGGTCAGTTCAGTGAAAAAGAATCTATAGGAACTGTCATTCTACCTTATGCATATAGACCTAGCTAAGTTCTAGAAGTTGTACTATAGAAAAGCATGATCTCATCCTATTGCTATTGACTGCAGATTAAGGTCATCTATCTAGTACAGGTTTCCTTTCTACCCTCTTCCCTAAGTCCCCATAATTATACAGTAATATAACAACATTTGGAGATTTAGCATAGTGTCTGTTAAACATTTACACTGCTCTCACTGATGTTTCCAAAAATCAGGTTCCATATATTCTTTGTTCATATAAGTCTTAGGCCACACAGTCATTGCTTCTATGTGACTGGACATTTGATAGAATATGGTTTTTTTTGGCAGCCTATTACTGAATTTAAAGGATACCTACTGGACAAATCTGGTAAGAGCACTTTGGAAGACCTGTGTCTAGATGTCTTGACACTATATTAAAGACCAGGAATCACCAACACTACATAGGCCTTCAGGTTTTTCTGAAACTAGATACTCTGCTTCTTCCTACCTAGGTCATTTTATATATAGATATAAATAGATATAGATATAGATATAGATGATATAGATACAGATAGATAGATGGATATAGATATAGATATAGATAGATATAGAGATAGATAGATAGATAGATAGATAGATAGATAGATAGATAGATAGATAGGTATACACATAGCTTCTCAGTGAAATATTTCAAAGATGCTTCAACGGCTTTAGGTAACAACAATTCCATGAATAATATTATTCAAATTAATAATAATTCACATTCATGTAACCCCCTTACAACAACCCAGAGGAGTTGCAAATACAACTATGCAAATACAACTATTTCTATTTTACTAACTATGAAAGTTAAACTCAGAGTCATATAATTATTAAGTGTAAAATCTGGGATATGAATCCTCCTCCTTAATTATTCCAAATTGACTAATCATTCCATATTATGGTCGAGTACCACCCTGAATGGAAAATGACACAAGGTAAGACTGTTCAGCTATATAATGCTTTTGGTTTTTGTTCCATTTGATTAACCTGAGATTGTAAGGATAAATTTATCAATGGCACCTATCTGAATTTTTATATGCAAATCAGCACAATTCATTATTTTATAAATCATATTCTCTTACTGAAATTATTTCATGATTTCCATTAAAAAGCATTCAAAATAAATATTACTTTGGGGATTTAATGACAGAAGACCTTTAAGAGAAACCTTTACAGTCTTTTTTTTCATACAAAGAAAGCAATTTCCCAGCTTCTCTCTTCACTTTGCCAATTTAGTCTTGGACTATTATTCCTGTATGTTTCCAAAATATATGTTTATATTATATTATATTATATTATATTATATTATATTATATTATATTATATTATATTATATTATATTATATTATATTATATTATAGAATCTTCATGAGCAAATAAGGAAAAACGGAAAACATACTGAAAAATAAGGAGCTCAGTAGTTCTTCCCATTACAACAGTAATCTTGGAAGAGAGGAAGGACAATGTCTATTTGTCCCTAATGTTTCCCAAATATAAGTATTTTCCTATATTGCTCTGGTGCACTGCTGCACTGATGACAACTTTGGGGAATTACACAAAACTGTTATGAGCTGTTTGGAGAATCCAACAACCTGCCAGCCTGCAGTTCATGACAGTTGGTACCATGATAATCATTTTGGAGATCATTTGGAGACCATTTTATAATCCCAATGAGAGAGGAAATAGCATATTATTCAACCCTGTATTGTTTTAATTCTACAATTAAGTAATTGGGCTCTTTGAAAAACAGTTTATTACTTCCGTTTTAATTAACATTTTACTGTAAAACTCCCATACTCACTAAACACCCTACCTTCCACAACAGCACCATAGCTTCGAAGGGACAATTATGATGTGCATTCTTGTAAGCAATAAAACATTTTGCTAATCAAACAGTCATGTTAATCAGATTTTTTTATGAAGTGACAGTTATGAGAAATATAATTTCTTTACCAGTGACAAATTCCCTAAATTACCATTAGCATGTCCAATTTGGACATTTGATAGATAAAGTACCATTTTCTAAAAGAAATGTTGAGCTTTTATACTTCTAAATTATATGAAGTTTTTAGACTGCTCTTTAGCCTCATATTTTCCAAAATTCTACATGGAGATATCATAAGATATTTCTTGGTTTCTACTATACTACAGCAGCATGCTATGATTCCTACTCTGGTAGTCTGAACTTCATTGAAATTATTCAATTGTCAGATGGTGTTCATAGTAGCATAAAGTATAGAGTAAACCACAACTTCTGTTTTGTTTTGTATTTTTAACTTTCAGTATTTTCTTAGTATAGCGTAATACACAGACATAGATAATAGTTTTCTCTTACCTAATCTTGTTGGCAATCTCTACCCAAGCTTCCTGTTTTTTAAGACATTTTTAAACATGTACAAAACCAAGCATAATTTTTTTCCCCAAAATTTATCCCTTCTTTCTAAATCCCCTCTTACTGCTAAAGTACATTTATTTTGCTAGTCATTCAGGCTCATAACCTGGTCTGTCAATTTTATCCTCACAACACCTCTCATAGATAAGCCCTCTTCTCTCCTCTAACATTGTTACCACACTAGTGCAGGCCCTTATCACTTCATATCTGGACTATTAAAATAGCTTGTTGGTTGATCTTCCTGTCATAAATTTCTCAGTGCTCCAAACCATCCTCACCTCAGATGTTAAAGCAATTTTCCTAAAGCATAAGTCTGTCAATGTTCAATTCAACAATATATAGTGGCTTCTTAGTATGAAATCCTCTCATAACCTACCCTCTACAACTTTTCCAGTACTCTGGCCATCTTATTCATCCCTGTGAACTCTGTGGTCCAGTGACACTGGTCCCCATGCTGATCCTGCAACAAGTCATTCTACCTCCTAACTGAGCAATTTCACTGGCTACCCCTCTCCCCATGCTTTTCCCTTCTCATCTCTGTCTCTTAGCTTCCTACCCCAACTTATATCCCACTTTTAAAAGGAAATCTTCCTTGATCCCCATTAATTCTAGGGTTTTCCTTCTGTTGATCATCTTTAATTTATCTTGCATATTGCTATTTGTGCCTAGTTCTTTGTATATTGTCTCCCCCATTAGATTGTGAGCTCCCTGAGAGTAGGGACTATCCTTTGCATTAGCACAGTCCCTGGCACATAGTAGCCACTTAATATTTATTCAACTACTAATATTAATTTTCTCTTACCTAATTTTGTTGCCGATCCCTACCCAAACTTCCTACTTAAAAGGTGTATCTCCTCTCCTATTTACCCATCTTATTTCCATCCCAACACCCAATTCAACCTGGGAGAAGGATTAGCCAAATTCTTCCCTTTCTCTATTCTCCCATTGAGGGTCCAATGGAGAGTGGGTCAAATTTCCTGGGCCTCTAGGAGGTACTTTTAGATCACCCATTTCTTATTTTGCTTTTGCACACTGAAGGGCACAGGCTCCCACAATAGATCTGTTAAGTTAAATCAACTTACTTGCACTTGATGTGGCAGTCTAGGAAAAAACAACCTTCAGAAGGGGCTCAAGGAGTTATAAAGTAGGACTTCTCTTGGAAGCTTTCTCACACTCACCTGAAGGGCTGAATGGGGATTTATGAGGGGAACAGACTATTTTAATATTTCCCAACTTATTGTTTCTGAAGGGCAAATTATAAAAAAAAAACTACCTTTAAAAAAGTCTCATAATTTATCACACAATTATCCCATAATAATATCTTGCTGGTATGAACTACGTGGAGATTTGGGTGGTGGGGACAAGACTATTGGCTGAACTTTTCACTAGACTATTGTCATTGTAAAAACATTGTAATTTAGGTGTTAAGAGAAGCATGTGCTTTTCTGATATCAAGCTATGATATTACTTGTGGAAAATAATATTAAAGAATCCATGTCCACATGAAAAGTGACACCAACTAGAAATCATTTTACAATTACTTTTGCTGAAGCAAAGTAATCTTCAAAAATTAGCTAGGAATAGTATTTATTGGTTTGAGAGCACTAAGGTTTGTTATTTTACTTGTTCAAGTGACTCTGTACTATGATTTTAGGATAATCATTAAACCATATTTTTTTCACCACATAAAGAGGAACAATATTTATTCAAGTTATGTGAAGAAGAAATCATACAATCTTCCTCACTCTAAGCATAAAGAATGTTAAATTGAATACACTGCTGTAGCGTGGTGGGCAACATTATGAGCCCAGTAAAATATTGGGCCAAACATAACTGCTTTCAAGCTGCTAACCTGATGCTGACCCTGGAAACGCACTGGCATTGGGGAGCAGGGAGCAGCTGTTGAAATTGGCAGAGAATGGAGGAGGGATAAGGGAGTTCACTGCAAGAACACAAAGTATTTTTCTAAAGAACATGGGAGGATTTCAATCAATCAAAAAAATTATTAAGTGTCTACCACATACAAGGCACTGTGATTCTAGGTTATGGCCAAGAGGGAAAAAGAGAATATATACCAATCATGCAGAATAAGAAGGGAGAAGGAGCAGCTGGATAAGTAAAATAAATTTTTCTGTTTAGTGAAATTGCTATGATTAGCAAAAATTGTGGCACAATGCATACACATTAACACATGGGTATCAATATTAGAAATCAGCAAAGTAATAGAAATTCTGATATGAAGCAAATGAGCTCACATTTATCTTTTTGCACCATTCACTATATGAATATTATCAAGAAATAGATTATCCAAGCTTAAAAAAGAAGAGAACTTTCTCCCTCTCTGCATGAAGCCAACAGGCAATGGATTGGAATAACACAATAACCAGAACTTAAAATTTAATGCATTTTGTTTCTTTCTCCCATAGTCCCAAATTTCTACACTCCAGTTAAACTCTGTTCTGTAACAAACAAGAAAAATTGAACAAAACAAATTGATAGGCTGCATCAGTTCTGATAAATTATGTAACATTCTATTCTTGCGGTCTGTAAATTTTTGACTGAGAAACAAAAACTAGTCACCACAATTTACCTGATTTCAGATGTCTGTTCATTGTCATATTTTTTCATTACTATGGTCATTATGTATCTAATTCTCATGTTTCTATCTACTTTATTCTCCATCTGTTCATGTAAGTTTTCCCGTGTCTCACTGAATTCTTCATATGCACTATTTTAAAAGCAAGCGTGTTTATTTTATATAACATTTATATAACAAAAAGTTCAGTTGTTATTTAACTGATGATCACACAATGTGTTTCTTTGTGAGTGTGTGCATGTGCTACCAGAAAAATAGATATGATGACCATCCTTCATTGATCTCTTTGGGTTATATGACAGCAAGAAGATTATTGTATCAAAGGACATGAAGAATTCAACGATATTACTGACATAATTCCAAAATATTTTCTACAACTGATGGGTAAATTCTAGCCATCAGTGTACTAGTGTGCCTGTCTTCCTTTAGCAGACATATTATTGGCTATTTCTATCCATGACCACTTTGACCATTTTTATGGCTGATATGCCTCAGTTTTCAATTATCTTATTATTAGCCATATTTTTTGTGGTTAGTGATAGTTTGTTGTTTTTCTTTACTTTGAACTTTTATTTAAAAAATAATACAAACATTTCTACAGAGAAAAAACAGTGCATCCCTCTTTCCCCTTCCTCAATTTATTTTAGACCATCCCATCATAATCAACTCACACTTCTGTTTTACATAGACTCCATCTAACTGACCTAATAATGATAAAGTTCTTAGGAGTTATAACTATCATATTGCCATATAAGAATAAAGAATTTTAGCTATTGACTCCCTTAAGATTTCTTTTTCACTGGAAACATTAGCTTTAGCAATAAGAGAAGAAAAACAAATTGAAGGTATTAGAACAGGCAAAGAAGAAACAAAGCTATCACTCTTCGCAGATGACATGATGATATACTTAGAGAATTCTAGAGAATCAAATAAAAATCTACTTGGAATAATAAACAAGTTTAGCAAAGTTGCAGGTTATAAAATAAACCCACATAAATCATTGGCATTCCTATATATTACCAACAAAGCCCAACAGGAAGAGATAGAAAGAGAAATTCCATTTAAACTTACTGTAGACATTATAAAATATTTAGAAGTCTACAAAACAAACCATGAACTATATGAACACAATTACAAAACAATTTTCACACAAATAAAGTCAGATCTAAATAATTGGAAAAACATCATTTTCTCATGGGTAGGCCAAGCTAATATAATAAAAATGACAATTCTACCCTAACTAATTTACTTATTCAGTGCCATACAATCAAACTACCAAAAATTATTTTATAGAGTTAGGAAAAAAAATAACAAGATTCATTTGGAAGAACAAAAAGTCCAGAATGTCAAGGGAACTAATGAA
This sequence comes from Phascolarctos cinereus, assembly GCF_003287225.1. Lineage (NCBI taxonomy): Eukaryota > Metazoa > Chordata > Mammalia > Diprotodontia > Phascolarctidae > Phascolarctos > Phascolarctos cinereus. The sequence goes on along the minus strand of NW_027555847.1, from coordinate 427,854,926 downwards.
AAGAAATGCAGGAGAAGGTGCCCTAGCTATTCCAGATCTTAAATTGTATTATAAAGCAGCAATCATCAAATCTGCTTGGTACTGGCTAAGAAATAGAATAGTGAATGAAGAAATAGAATAGATCAGTGGAATAGGTTAAGTATGCAAGACACAGTAGTTAATGACTATAGTAATCTATTATTTGATACAGCCAAAGACACCAGCTTCTGGGATAAGAACCTACTCTCTGCAAATAAAAAAAAAATGCTGGGAAAACTGGAAAAGAATAGGCATTGATCAAAATCTCACACCATATACCAAAATAAAGTCAAAATGGGCTCATGATTTAGATATAAAGGCTGATAGTATAAGCAAACTGGGAGAACAAGGAATAGTTTACCTATCAGATTTATGGAGAACAGACCAAACAAGAGATAGAGAACATTAGGAAAAGCAAAATGGATAACGGTGATTACATTAAATTGAAAAGTTTTTGCACAAACAAAGCTAATGCAATTATGACTAGAAGGAAGGTAGAAAATTGGGAAAGAATTTTTACAACCAGTGTCTCTGATAAGGGCCTCATTTCTAAAATATTTTAGAGAATTAAGTCAAATTTATAAGAATACAAGTCATTCTCCAATTGATAAATGGTCAAAGGATATGAACAGGTAGTTCTCAGATGAAGAAATTAAAGCCACCTATAGTCGTATGAAAAAATTCTCTAAATCACTATTGATTAGAGAAATGCCAATCAAAACAACTCACACCTATCAGATTGTCCAAGATGACAAAAGAAAATGATAAATGTTGGACGAGATGTGGGAAAATTGGAACATTAATGCATTATTGGTGGAGTGTTAACTGATCCAACCATTCTGGAGAGTAATTTGGAACTATGCCCAAAGGGCTATAAAAAGGTGCATACCCTTTGACCCAGCAATAGCACTTCCAGGGCTATATCCTAAAGAGATCACACAAATGGGAAAAGGACCAAATGTACAAAAAGTATTTATAGCTACTTTTTTTGTAGTGGCAAAGAATTGGAAATTAAGAAATTCCCCATCAACTGGGGAATGGCTGAACAAGTTGTGGTATATGAATGTAATGGCGTACTATTGTACTATAAGAAATGATGAACAGGTTGACTTCAGAAAAACCTGGAAAGACTTGTATGGTCTGATGCTGAGTGAAGTAAACAGAATCAAGAGAATACTGTACACAATAACAGCCATGTTGTGTGATGACTAACATTGATAAACTTAACCCTTCCCAGCAATACAAGGATCTAAGACATCTCCAAAGGCCTCGCAATGGAAAATGCTATCCACATCCAAAGAAAGAACTATGGAATTTGAATGTGGATCAAAACATACTATTTGCTATTTTTTTTGTCTTCTGTTAAGTTTTGTTTCCTCTTTCTGGTGGTTCCTCCTATTGGTTCTAATTCTTACTTAAAGCATGACTGATGTGAAAATATGTTTAATAGGAAAGTATATGTATAGCCTATATCAGATTGTGTGCTGTCTTGGGGAGGGTGGTGGGGAAGAAGGGGGAGAAAAAATTTAAACTCAAAATATGGAAGTGATTATTGATAAATCAAAATAAATTAATAAATAAACTATTTCTCTTTCATGTTTGCCTTTTTATGCTCTTCTTGAGTTTTTGTATTTGAAAAATAAAATTTCTATTTAGCTCTGGTCTTTTCATCAGGAATGCTTGAAAGTCCTCATTTTCATGGAATATCCATTTACACCCCCCCCGAAGGATTACACACAGTTTTGTTGGGTAGGTGATTCGTGATTGCTACCCTAGTCCTTTTTTTTTTTCTAGAATGTAATATTCCAAACCCTCTCCTCTAACATAGAAGCTGCTAAATCTTGTGTCATCCTGACTAGGGATCCATGATATTTGAATGGTTTCTTCTGCTTGCTTGTAATAGTTTCTCCCTGACCTGGGAGCTCTGGAATTTGACTATAGTATTCCTGGGTTGTTGTTGTTTGTTGTTGTTGTTTTTGAGATCTTTTTCAGGAAATAATTGGTAAATTCTTTCAATTTCTATTTTATTCTCTGTTTCTAGGATTTCAGATCAATTTTTCTCAGTAATTTCTTTATTCTAGTGTTTTCATTTTGTTTTTCCCCAATTATATGTAAAAAGAGATAATTTCTTGAAAGATTACTTGATACTGGCTTTCAGGTAGTCTAATAATTCTTACGTTAACTCTCTTCGATATATTTTTCAGGTTAGTTGTTTTGTCCAGTGAGATATTTCACAGTTTCTTTTATTTTTTTTTTATAATTTTGACTTAGTTTTATTATTTATTGATGTCTCATGTATTCATTCCTACTTTCCAAGTCTAATTTTAATAATTTATTGTTATTTTTCTTTTAAACAACATTTTATTTTTTCCCAATCATATGACAAGAAAATTTTCAGCATTCATTTTTATAAGATTTTGAGTTCCAAATTCTTCTCCCTCTCCACCCCTCTTCTGAAAATCATAGGCAGCTTGACATAGATTACACATGTGCTATCATGCAAAAATGTTTCCATATTCATCACAGTTGTGAAAGAAGAAACAGATCAAAAAGCAAACAAATAAATTAACCACAAGAAAGAATAAGATAAGTGAAAAAAATATGCTTTGACCTGTAGATCTATATTCAGAGTCCATCACTTCCTTATCTGGATATGGATAACATTTTCCTTCATGAGTCCTCTGTACTTGTGTTGGATCATTGTGTTGCTAAGAAGAGCTGAGCCATTCATAGCTGGTCATCACACAATGTTACTGATACTGTGTATAATGTTTTCCTGGTTCCACTCCACTCAGCATCAGTTCGTACAAGACTTTCTAAGTTTTTCTGAAATCTGCCTGTTCATAATTTCTTATTGTGCAATAGTATTTCATTACATTCATAAGCACAGCTTGTTCAGCCATTACAGAATTGATGAACATCCCCTCAATTGTAATATTTTGCCACCATGAAAATGCCTGCTATAAATATTTTTACACATATCGGTCCTTTTCCCTTTTTCATGATCATAGGTGGTGGTATCGCTGGATCAAAGGATATGCACAGGTTGGTTGCCCTTTGGGCATAGTTCCAAATTGCTTTCCAGAAGGGTTGGATCAGTTCACAACTCCACCAATAGTGCATGAGAGTCTCAGTTTTCCCACATCCTCCATCCTGCATATTTCCCTCCATCCTATTCTTCCTCCTGTCTGTCCTCTCTCTCCTTTAACCCTTTCTCTCTTCACCATTGTTTTGCTTCTGTCTACCCACCACCTCTGATCTGCCCTCCCTTTGTCAGTTCCCACCCCATCCCTAGTAACTTGATCTCCTCCCCTCCTACTTCCCTGGTGGGTAAGATTGATTTCTACATTCAATTGACTGTGTATATGATTTCCTCTTTGAATCAATGCTGAAGAGATTAAGGTTCAAGCAATGTTCATTGCCCACTCACCCATCTTCCCCTCCACTATAATAGGTATTTCATGACTCTTCATGTTAAATAACTTATCCCATTTTACCTCTCTCTTCCTTCTGTACCCATTATACACCTCTTTCTAATCCCTTATTTTTTTTATTTCATTCCATCAAATTCCCCTTATACCTGTACCCTCTGTCTATGTATATTCCTTCCAGCTGTACTATTAGTAATACAATTTTTAAGAATCACCAGTATAATCTTCCTGTGCAGGGATGTAAATAGTTTAATGCCATTGAATCTCTTATGTTTTCTTTTACCTTTTTACTTGTTTATGCTTCTTTTGGGTTTTAACATTGGAGGTCATATTTTTAGATTACTTCAGGTCTTCTCCTTATGAAAGCCTGAAATTCTTCCATTTCAACGAATGAACATATTTTCCCTTGATGTTAGGCTATATTGCCTTGCATTTCTTTTCATTAAGAAATTCATATTCTTGACCTTTTGCTCTTCCAGATGAATTTTGTTGTTACTTTTTCTAGTTCTATAAACTATTTTGGTGGTTTGATTGGTATGGCACTGAATATGTAAATTAGTTTAGGTAGAATTGTCATTTTTATTATATTAGTTCTACCTACCTATGAACAAATGATATTTTCCCAATTACTTATTTGTGTAATTGTATTCATATAGTTCCTGGGTTTGTCTTGGCAAGTAAACTCCCAAATATTTTGTGTTGTCTGTAGTTATTTTAAGTCTGATTTCTCTATCTCTTGCTGCTGGACTTTGTTAGTATAATATAGAAATGCTGATGATTTATGTGGGTTTATATTTATATCCTGCAACTTTGCTATAGTTCTTAATTAGTTCAAGTAGTTTTTTAGCTAATTCTCTAAGTATACTATTATATCATCTAAAAAGGGTGATAGCTTTGTTTCCTCATTACCTATTCTAATTACTTCAATTTCTTTTTCTTCTCTTGCTAAAACTAACATTTCTAGTACAATATTGAATAACAGTGGTGACGATGGACATCCTTATTTCACCCTTGATCTTATTGGGAATGTTTTTAGCTTATCTCCATTACATATAATGCTCACTGATGGTTTTAGACAGATGTTACTTATTGTTGTAAGGAAAAACTCCATTTATTCCTATACTTTCTAGTGTTTTAATTGGAACGAGTGAATTGTTTCAGTGATTAGTTTATACTCTGATTCTAGGATATCAGGGCAATTTTCCTTGATAATTTCTTAAAAGATGCAGGCCCTTTTTTTTGTATTGTAACTTTCAGGTAGTCCAATAATTCATAAATTCTCTCTCCTGGATCTGTTTTCTAGATCAGTTTTTTTTTTTTTCCAATGAGGTATGTTACATTTTTATCCATTTTTTTCATTCTTTTGATTTTGTTTGATTGATTCTTGGCATTTCATAGAATCATTAGCTTCCACTTGCCCAATCCTAATTTTTAAGGAATTATTTTCTTCATTTAGCTTTTGTACCTCCTTTTCCATTTGGCCAATTCTTTTTAAAGACTTGTTTACTTTAGTGGATTTTTCCCCAATTTGGTCAATTGTATTTTTTAAGAAATTGTTTTCTTCAGTCAATTTTTGTGCTTCCTTTTCCAAGCTGTTGACTCTCTTGCATACCTCTCATTTCTTTTCCCAACTTTTTTTCTATCTCTTACTTGACTTTAAAATCCTTATTTAGCTCTTCCAACAAGGATCTTTGTGCTTGAGACCAATTCATTTTCCCCTTTGGGGTTTCAAATATAGGTATATTGACAATGTTATCCTCTTCTGAGTTTGTGTTTTGATCTTCCCTGTCACCATAGCAACTGTCTATGGTCAATGTGCATTTTTGTTTTTTGCTCATCTTTTTTTGCCTATTCTGTGGCTTTTAAAGTTGAACTCTCCTGCAGGAGTACAGGGGACACTGTCCCTCGCTTCTTGTGCTGGGTGCCAGGGGCCTGGTCACTGGCTTTGTGTGCTGGGATCTCAGATGTTGGCAATTAGAAGCTGCAGGAGTCTGGCAGCTTACCTGGTGCTGAGCTAGGGTCCTAGTTCTGGTGTCTGGTGTGTGCTAAGACCAGTTAGGGTTTTATTTGCATTCACCTGGGCTGCACTGAAGCACATGGAAGTCCAGCCCCTGGAGGATGCCTGTCTACTCAGGGCTACACAGAAGCATGTGTTAGTTCTAAGAGCTGGAGTCTCCTGGTTCTCCTGGCTTTGTTAAGGCACGTGGGGGGTCCTGGTGTTGGTGTTTGTCTGCTGTACCACATTAGGGCTCAGAATCTCCCACTGTTTTACTGAGGTGGAGCTTGTTGCTGGCTTGCTGGGACACTTCCTGACCTGAACTGTGCTCCACTTTTACCTGAGTGATATGGGGCTTCTTTTCTGATCATCTAAGTCTTCCTGGCTAACAGACTGTTCTACCCCATCTTCCCACTGGCTCCACTGTTCCAGAATTTGTTCTGGGGAGCTATTTATGGTTGTTTTGAAGTGAATATGGGAGAGATAGTCATTTATGGCTTACTCTGCCAACTTGGCTCCCAGAAGTTTGAACTCAGTTCTACTTTTTAAGTAGTTTACCAAGGTACTGACTCTTTTTTCATAATTCTCTTGCCTCACTATTATTTATTTCCCCAATTTTTCTTCTACCTCTCTGATATGATATTTAAGCTCCTTTTTGATCTCTTCCATGAGTTCTTTCTGGGCGTGAGACCACTTCCCATTTTTCTCTGAGGTTTTGCCAATAGGTATTTTGACATTATTGTCTATTTCTGAGTTTGTGTATCAGTCTTCCCTGTCATCCGAATAACTTTCCATGATCAGATTCTTTTTTGTTGTTGTTGTTGTTGTTTTGCTCATCTTTTTTTTCTTTTTTTTTGGCTTTTTTCCTTTCTTTTGTATTTGAGCTCTGGTCTCAGGGGGGAAAGGGTATTTTCTCAGGTTTCTTGTGCCAGTGGCTTCAGGCCCTGGATGTTTTCCTGGTGCTGCACTGATGTTTCCCTAAGGGCCCCAGGGGACTCTTGTATCTAGGGCTGTGCTGAGGAAGTAGGGTGTGGGGTGGCTGATGCTGCTGGAGGCCTCAGGGGTCTAGCAGCTTACCTGGTGCTGAACTGGGAGTGTAATGGTGGTTTCTGGTGTGTGCTAATGGCCATGGGAGTGTTTCTCCATTTCTCAGGTTTTCCACCAAAGCAGGCAGAGGCCCAGCCACGAGATGCCTGCCCAACTGGAGCTGTGCTAAAGCACATGGAGATCCAGTTGCTGAAGGATGCCTACCCACCCTGGGCTGTGCTGGAGCATGTGGAGGTCAGGCCAGTGGAGGATGCCTGCCTACCTGGGGTTATGCTGAAGCATGTAATGGTTCTCAGAGGTAGAGTCTGCCAGTTCCCCTGGCTATATTAAAGTACTTGGAGGGGTGGTTCCTAACATTAGCATTTGCCTGTTCCACAACACTAGGGCTCAGGATCTCCCACTGGTTTGCTGAGATGGAGCCTGTTGCTGACCCACTGGGACATCTCATGTACTAGAATATGCTCCGCTCCCATCTGAGTGACATAGACTCTATCTTCCTTCCTTCCTTCCTTCCTTCCTTCCTTCCTTTTTTTCTTTCTTTCAGGCAATTGGGGTTAAGTGGCTTGCCCCAAGTCACACAGCTAGTAAGTGTTGTGTGTCTGAGGCAAGATTTGAACTCAGGTCCTCCTGACTCCATGGCCAGTGCTTTATCCACTGTACCACTTAGCTGCCCTGACACAGATCTTTCTTTCAGATATTGTCAGTTTCTTGGGCTAAAAGGTTGTTTCACCCCATCCTTTTGCTGGTTCTATCACTTCAGGACTTACCCTAGGGCACTATTTTATGGTTGTTTGGAGGTGAATATGGGAAAGTTACAGTGGTTTGCTGCTTACTTCACCATCTTGACTCCAAGAACAGAATTATTTTCTTTACTGAGATTTTGTACTTCTTTCTTCTTTTATTTAGCCAAGTCTGGTAGTTAGGATAATATTTTCTTTAGTATTTTTTTGTGCCTCCTTAATCAAGCTATTGACTCTTCATTGTTTTCTTGCAAGACTCTCATTTCTTTTTCCAGTTTATTTCCTCTACCTATCTTATTTTAGTTTTACAATCCTTTTTGAGCTCTTCCAAGAATTCTTGTTGAGCTTGTTTCAAATTTACATTTTTCTTTGAGGCTTTGCCTGTAGGTGTTTGACATAGTTTTCTTCTGAGTTTGTGTTTTGATTTTCCCTGTCACCTTAGTAGTTTTCTATGATAAGGAATTTTTTGTTTTCTTATTTACTCATTTTCCCAGCTTATTTCTTGACTTTTAATTCTCTGTTAACAATGGGCTCTGCTCTTAGAGCAGAGAAGGCAATATCCTAAGCATTAGGATTTTTTGCACTTCTGTTCTCAACTAGCTCTGGGAGTCCATAAATTTTCATTGCTTCCAAGGTTGTATGATACAAGGAGAGATATGGCTACTGCTCTCTTGGCCTGTGCTCTTATCTTTATACTGGAAGTAACTTTGTTCTCCTGAAGCTGCAAGTGCTTTCACTTCTCTTGTCTGTAGAACTGTAAACAGATCCCCTATTCCTCTGCCAGCTGCAAAAGCTAGTGCTCCTTTCTGCCTTGGAACTTAGACCAGGGCTTCTGCTCCCCTGTGGCCACAAGTAGTCTTCTGTGTCCTGGAACTGTGACCAAGGCCCCATTCCTCTACAAACATAAGTGCTAATATTCCTCTTTGACCTGGAACTGCAACCCTGGACCACATGTAGGTGCTATTACCAGCAAAGGATTTCCTATAATTTCTTTCTAAGAAGTTGTCCGAGTCCTTTAGAGCACCTTATGTCTCTAGGCTGACAGTTACTTAAATTGCTGCTGTAGCTATTAAGGAGCCTCTAAGACCTGTTGCTAGTGTTGCTGTGGTATGTGCTGCACTCAGGATAGGCCTTTACTCAAATGCCAGACCTTTCATGATGACCTCCAATGCTTCTTGCTCTGGAAAAATGACTCAGCTTAACCTTTTGTTTGTTCTGCTGCTCTATAATTCTTTTTTGTTGTTGTTGTTGTTGTTGTTATTTTAGGCAATGGGGTTAAGTGACTTGCCCAGGGTCACACAGCTAGTAAGTGTTATGTGTCTGAGGCCGGATTTGAACTCAGGTCCTCCTGAATCCAGGGCCGGTGCTCTATCCACTGTGCCAGCTAGCTGCACCCCCCCCCCCGCTGCTCTATAATTCTATTTGAAGTGTTAAAGTTATTTGGAAGGGAGTGTTCAGAGAGCTCAGTTGAGTTGTTGCCTCTATTCTGCCTTCTTTGATTAGCCCCCAGGATATGCATTTTTTAGCAAAGATATAAGTCCAAATTGCTTTATATAATGGCTAGACAATCTCCACCAAAAAAAAAAAAAACATTAGTGTGCCTGTCCACACTTGTCTACTCCAAATTATTTTCCTTTTTCTGTCATGTTTAGCAGTTTGATGAATGTGAGGTAGACCCTCAGAGTCATTTTAAATAGCAACTCTCAGCTCCTCCAAATAGCTACTTAGAGGCTGTTATGAGCAGTCCTTTTGTATTCATTATTATCATGCTCTTCTATTCTCTTACTTCTGTAGTTAATTCCTCACCCATGGAACAGAAGAATGGTAGGCAACAGCAAGTGTGATACTAAGAGAAACTATCTGATATGCTCATTATATTGCCTCTTCTTTCTCTATTGTTTATAGCTTTAGATATTCAATTCAAGTTTCTCTTAATTCTTGTATTTGAAAGTCAAATTTTATATTCAGCTCTGGTCTTTTCTTTAGGAATGCTTGAAAATCCTCTACTTCATTTAATTTCCATTTTCCCCTGAAGGAATATACTCAGTTCTGCTGGTTTGGTGATTTATGGTTGTAATCCTTGGTCCTTTGTCCTCTGCAATATCATATTCCAAACTCTGTGATCCTTTAAAGCAGATGCTGCTGAAGCTTGGATTATATTGACTGCAAATCTGTGATACTTGAATTGTTTCTTTCTACCTACTTAAAATGTTTTCTCCCTTACCTGGGATCTCTAGATTTTGACTATAGTATTCCTGGGAGTTTCCATTTTAGGATCACTTTCAGGAGGTAATTGGTAGATTCTTTTGATTTCTCTTTTACTCTCTGGTTCTAGGATATCAGGTCAGTTTTTCCTGATAATTTCTTAAAGATAATGTCTAGAATATTTTTATCATGATTTAAGTAGTCTAAGAATTCTTAAATTATCTCTTCTCGATCTATTTTCCAGATCACTTATTTTTTGAATAAGGTATTCAAATTTTCTCCTTTTTTCTTCTTTTGATTTTGTTTTATGACTTCTTGATGTCCCATGGAGTAGTTAGCTTTCATTTGCCTGATTCTAATTTTAATGACATTTTCCTCAGTGAGCTTTTGTGCCTCATTTTTTCATTTGGCTAATTCTACTTTTTAAGGAGTTCTTCTCTACAGAGAATTTTATTATTTTTTTTTTATCCATTTGGTCAATTCTGCATTTTTGCAGAAAAAATACATGCTTTGTTTTTTAAAGCCTTTCACTGATGTTGTTCTTTCATTTGCTGCTTTAAAAAAATAAAACAAGACAAAAAACATGGGGACTTATGCTGTAACTGTGATTTGTACTTTGTTAAATTATATTTCCACAGTTAATGTAGTGATCAGTTTGAACATATCATTCAAAGAACTGTGTGTGAATTATGGTTGCTGTCTTCATATTTTATTTTGAATTATCTGGGACCAGTAATGGTTTTAAATAAACCATGTGAAGTTTTGTGTGCTTTTGATACTCTTGGTAAATGTCCTAGATTATACTGATTTGATTACAGAATGTGATTGCTTGATTTAAAAAAAAAATTCTGCTTGCAACATATGCTATAATAGGACTTTTTAAAAAATCAGCTCTCATATCTGAAAAGAAATTCATTGGATTTCTGTGCCTCCTTTACCATGTGGCCTATTCTGTTTTTAAGATGTTATTTTCTTCAGTGTTTTTTTTCCTGCCTCTTTACCAAACTATTGACATTTTTTTCAATATTTTTGTATTCTCTCATATCTTTCCACAATTTTTACTCTACATCTCTTATTGATTTTTAAAATCCTCTTGTAACTCTTTTTCAAGAATTCTTTTTCGGGCCTGAGACCTATTCACATTTTTCTTTGAAGCTTTGCGTGTAGCAGTTTTGACTTTCCTGCCTTACTCTGAATTTGTGTTTTGACCTTCCCTGTCACAGTAACTTTCTCTTTAGGTTCTTTTTTGTTATTGTTTATTTATTTTTCCAGCATATTTCTTGACTTTTAACTTTACATTAAAGTTGGGCTCTGCTCCTAGAATGAAAGAGATACTCTCCCAAGCTTTAGATGTTTTGTGCAGCTATTTTCAGAGCTAGTTTTGAAGGTCTTTAAGTTTCAGTTCTTCCAATATTATTCCATGGAGAACCCTGTTTACTACTCTTCTGGCCTGTGCTCTGGTTGTGAGCTCCCGCAAGCACTCTTTGCTACCGTTGAACTGCTGCTTAATAATTTACTTTGAGGCAATTATTTGAAGTTATTTTGTGGTGAATTTGGAGGTGCTCACATGAGCCCTTGCCTTTGCTCTACCATCTTGGCTCTCCCCATCCCCTCCCATGCTATTTTCCATATGTGATTTATCCCTTACTTGACATCTTTGGCCTCTATACTTTTTCATAGGATTCACCAAATACCTAGAAATTCTCCCTTTAACCCTACCTTTTGAACTTCTAGCCTTGATTGTTATTGCACTCCAAATTCCTATTGCAAATCATTTTTTGCTTTTTTTAAATTTTCATACAATATTTTCTTATCTGGGAATAAATTATACTCTCCAAATAGAACAGAAGTTCATAGAGGGCAGACTGTTCTGTTTTTTGTATTTATTTCTCTAACACATAGCTTAACACCTGGCATATAATAGATGCTTAACAAAAGCTAATTGAATGCTTTATTGAATTAAAATTATGAAAAATTATGAGGAATTAGAATCTACAAAAAACTTAATGTGAAACTCATTTTAGATGTATTATTTCTGACAAAAATTTGACAATGATGATATTGATAGCTAACATTTATGTAGTACTTGATTATTTGCAGGGTGCCTTACAGATATTACCTGATATAGTCTTCATAATATCCCTATGACATGGATGCTTTCATTCTCATTTTGCAAATAAGGAAAATAAGGCTGAGAGAGGTTAAACCATTTCCCCAGTGTCATATAGCTAATAAGTGTCTGATAAAAGATTCAAACTTGAGGCTTCTTGATTCAAAATCCAGTGTTCTGTCTCCATATGGAATTGAGAATGTGGCAAAGACATATGAGAAAATAAAATCACACAGAGAGATTGGAAGTGAACAAAAAACTACTGAAATATAATAATAGTAAAGTCATCATCACCATTGTCATCATAATAATAATCATTATCATCTATGCTGGAGGCCATATAATCTGAAAGAAGTTTTTTGGAAATATCAATAAGGAGGAGATTCTAAAAGTGCTACATAGATCACAGAAATGGCACTATTGCTCCCCCTCCCAAAAAAAAACTGTAGTTGAGAGAATATCAACAATCATTGACCTATTTATTTATTTTCTGTTTTTGCTATGGCATTTTTATGTGAATAGTCTATGCACTCATCAACATACTCTTGATGAAAATGAAAATGTATCAGGAATGACATTTTAAGACTGCTAAAGCATCTTTAGTCACATTTATATTATTAAAATGGGTGCTTTAAGCTCATATTGTGTCCATGGTTTGTTGATTAGAAAAAAAAAACAAAAACAAAAATAGAACAAAATAAATAAACACAGGTATGATTCAGTAGGTATAATTTAGAACAAAATGAAACCTTTACGGCTCTCTATTTGATGTCTCCCAATCTTATATTAAGAACCTATAACAGATAAAACCATAGAATAAATTTACTCAATGATTTTATGATTATTGACATCAAATAAGGCATAAAATAGGGAAACACAAACTTACTGGAGTCCATAGGTGTGCATATAAGATGAGTGGGGTATACTGACACAGTCTCCTCGTGTTCTTTGCATTCCTATGTGACTATCATAAAGGAAGATCTGGTTAGAATATAATTCCAAGAATCTAATTGTTAACCAACGTTTCTGTTTACAGAAGATGTGTTTATTGTGTTGAGCACCTGAATACTACACAGTATCCTCATTTATCCGTGATCACTCAGATGATTGGTTACTACATCCAGATGAGAAAAACAGTGAATGAAGAACATATTTTGTTCAAATTATCATTTGCAGTTGGTTTGGAAACATGTTGGGATATTCTATCCATATATATGCCTTTGGCAGGCACTATGATTGAAAATGAAGTGAATCAATTGAATAAGAAGAGATTGGACTAGATATCATTCTGGGAACATAGATAAACACTACCTAATACAAATTTGCTCACTACTTTCATTGATATCAAACTAACTTCATTTACAGATGCCTGTTGTTTTATTTAAAAACCTTCTTCTAATTATGCCTTATAAGTACAAATCCCTGAGGCTCCTAATCTTAGAATTATTATTATTAACAATAATAACTAGTTTTTATATAGCATGTGCTATGTGACAAGCACTGTGCCTGAAAAATATATCATTTGATCTTCACAATAACTCTGGGAGGTAGGTGCTATTATACTTGAGGAAACTGAGGTACACAGAGGTAAGTGACTTCCTCAGTGTCAGCTAATAAGTGTCTGAGGCTAGATTTGAATTCAAGTATTCTTGACTCTATGCTCAGTGCATGATCCACTGTACCACCTGGTTACCTCAAATCCAGTTTAAAGTGTATTTAAACCAAAGGATAACATGAAGATATATAGTGGACAGGATATTATCAATGATATCCATAAATGAAATCATCTAAGACATCAAGAATATATATGACTGAAAAAGAGATGGGCTGCTCATGAAATGAGAATGAAAGACAATAAACAAATACATATACACATTGACATCTTTGAGAGATTAAAATAACAGGACAAAGCCTGTAGTAGATTCATGAAGGAAGATATAATTGAAAATGTGTGCATAAGTTGAAAAGGATAAGGTTATCTGTTGTCTGCATTGATAGAACGCATATCAGTACTAATGAAATGGGAGACCCTTCAAACTATTGGGAAAAAATGAGGGCTAACATAAAAAATACACATTTAAAAATATTTGATTTGGTAGTCTCATAAAATCACACCTTGTGTTTTAAGATTCCAGTATGCTTACCTCCGACATTTCCTAACTTGAGTTGCTGTCTAAATATGTTACTAGTAGCACAGGGGGAAAAAAGTTAACACGGAATACTTTTTACTCTCAATTAAACAAATCCTTTAGAGACTTTTATGTGGTGGAGAGTAATAAACACCACATCATTATACTTCAGTTTGATTTTTATAAATATAATTTTAAGTAAAAAGAAAATTCTTTGAACAATAGAATCATCTAATAAGATTGATGAAAGAAACATTTAGTTCTAGGGTATCATAATTTCTATGTACATTTCCTAGAGGACAATTAATTTTAGTATAAGCAAATATTGCACATCTTTTGCTCTACAGAACTGTTCTGTAATGGAAGATCATGATTCAGGCTCAAGTTTCCTTTTCCCATTTTATGACCAATCATTTAGTTTTAAATGATTCAAAACGTAAAATTAATTATTTTAAACATTATTTACTGGCACTTTTGGTTTTTTTCTAATCACATTTAATTGGTGACCTTCTTCTTCACCAACATTGAGTGTTCTGACAGTTTTTCTCTCACATGTTTTGTAATTTTTTTCGGTTTTCTTTTCTTCAGGCAATCAGGCAGCAGTATTGTGAGAATTCTCATAGAATTGGTTTTATGCCATGCATAAAAAAGAACATTAACTCCAACTAGTTCGCATTTGCTTTTCAACCATTTTAATTTGTTTATTCATCTGACCCTAGAGCTGTTTACATTCTTACTCATTTGTTTAATTATCTAGGTTTTTATTTCATCATTGTGTATCTTTAATTGTTCTGCATTGGCCTTTGCTTCATTTAGTAACTCACAACATTCATAAACATCTTGCTGGTCACTAAACATCTAAGGGCAAGGAGATTCATTTTGTTTTGGAAATTATAGGGTTTTTTTTCCTAGTAGTCCCCAAATACCCAACCTATCTTTGTAAGTGCTTTCCATAACTCTATAGACTAGTCATAGCAGAAACTCCCTTTTTGTTAGCTTCCATTAAAATTATACATGTATCAAATACTTTATATTTGTAAAGTGCTTAGTGGTAGCCTCTTTTAGAAGTATTAGTATTATCTCCACTTATAGAAAACTGAGGCATAAAACCAAACATCTTTGCCTGATACCAGTCTAGAAATAATGAAAATAAAATGGATCAGTTTTCAAGTTACCCTACTGATATGCCCTCCAAAGAATATAGGATGCATGTTCATTTATCAAATTGATTAGTTTCCTGTCACTATGTACCTCTCTCTCTCTGTCTTCTTCATTCTCTATAGTTTTATTTTTCCAAAAATGGACAAACTGATAATAATACCTGACATTTATGTAGTATTTTAAAGACTGCAAAACACCTTATATCAACTCTGTTGAGGGGGAAATGGAAGATAAGAAAGTTAAGTGACTTTTTCAGGGTCACACAACTAGTAAGTATGAAGAAGGATTTGAAATCAGGTTGTCCTTTTTCCAAGCCCAGCACTCTATCCATTGTGCCACCTAGCTGCCTCATAAATCATTCCAAAAAGTTGTTATAACAAATACTCCAGCACCATTTAGTTTAGAAGCCCTGTGCTAAAGGCCTTCTAGATGAAATGGTGCTAGAGTATTTGTTTAATTTTCTCGGAATATCTTCTATTTCCCCTAAACAAAAAAATTAATTAAAAATAATTTTTTATGGAAACTTTCCCATTTTCATGTTCTACTATTCTGAGTATCAGCTTGACTATGTTGTAATTCAGATAAAAAGTAGGGAGAAAAATTGTGCCTGATGAGGGGACTTTAATGAAACAGTGATTCACAGTATTTTGGCCCAGGCATACAAATATCCCCTACGAATAGAACATGTGGTCTATCCCAAACTAGTCACTTGACCTTTTCTCCATTAAAACTGAACATAATTAAAGTCTAGGATGGGGTCCCCTTTAATTCTTTCCTCTATCTCCACTGAATTTCTTTAAGGCACAGATCTCTTCCCTGAGAGATTAAGACTTTTGAGGTAGTCATGATAAAATGGAGCTACCTCTATTCCATGGAAACTTAACCTGATATCTATGGGTGGATGTGAAAGGGTTTGTGAACTTGGATGTAATATAAATTACATCTTTATTTTTACCAACATCTAACTGAAATTTGACATTTCCTTCAATTATTTAAAAACTTTATTTTGAGAAGGACTACATGGTGTATACCTGATTGCCAAAAATGTCCATTTCACAAATAAAGTTAAGAATCCCTTCCTCTAGTTCCTTCTCATCCTCCTAGCCCCTTTGGATCTTTCTGGTGTTTTTTTTTTTAATATCCTTTATTTCAAAACATTCCCTAAAATCTCCTCCCTACCCCTAGCCTGAAATTCAGGGGCAAGTCATATGTGTAAGCATATAAGGCTTAAACACAGAGGCTTAAGAAACACAATGCCTGGCACTTGTAATAACTTAATAAATGCTTGTTGATTAATAGGTGAACATTTTTGTCATATTTTGTCATATAGGCAGGCTCCTTACTTTTTATCCCAAAGGCCATCTTAGAACATTGATTTAAATAAGTTTTATTCTCAAGTAGTTTATACTCTACTGGAGGCAGGTGGATAGGTGGGAGTTGCAACATTTTACACAGATAGCCAGCATGATACCACAGAAAATCTTCACTATTTAACTACCTCTAACCTTTCTGTGCTCCATTTTTCTCTTTCATAAATATGGGGTGGTGGACTAAATTCTAAATTCTATACATTTATTAACCAGTTATCTTAAAGTAATTTGAGTAGAGAGAGAGTATTAACTACTAAGGACAGCAAGAAAACAAAGAAGCTTCCCTGAGGAGATAACACCCAAGCTGGTTCTTGAAGGAAGTTAAGACTTCTGAAGTAGATGTAGGGAGGAATGATTCAGGCATAGGAGAAACTGGCAAATGCAAAGAGGTGGAAGATAAATAATGATTTTGAGGAATAGCTAAGTAGTCAAGGATTGCTGAACCACAAAGTGCATGAAATGGAGTAAGGTAGGAAAAAAATGGAAAAAAAAAGTTGTAATCAGATTATGTAGGGACTTAAACACAGTGTGAGGAGTTTATACTTTTGTCCTACAGTCAACAGGGAGGCTCTGAATGCTTTTGAAAAATAGAATTTTCATGGTCAGAGTTTCATCTTAAGATTATTTTGGAAGTGTTGTGGAACATAGATCCGAGAAGGAAACAAGAGAGAAGAATAAGTGGACTTACCTCTAGTGAGGCAAAAAGTGGCTACAGTGGTACCTGTGTCAATGGGAGAAAAAAAAATGTACATGAAAGCTGTAATGGTAAAATCAGTCAGCCACTTGATTGGGGGAGGGGTGCAGCAGAGAGAAGGCAGTTTGAATGCAGATCAAAGCACTGTTTTCTCTCTTCTGTTTTGTTTTGCTTCTTCTTTCTTATGGTTCCTCCTGTTGGTTCTAATTCTTCTTTACAATATGACTAATGTGAAAATATGTTTAATAGGCATGTATATGTAGAGCCTATGTCAGATTGTACACCATCATGATGAGGGAGATGGGGAGGAAAGGGCAGAAAATTTAAAACTCAAAAGCTTACAGAAGTGAGTGTTGATAAATCAAAATAAATTAATAAAATAAAATACATTCCAAAAGCAAAAATTGATTTCTTCTCTTTATCTGTACTTGAAAATTGTCAATATCTGTACTTCTCTCTATTGTCATGGCTCTCTACTGTCATGAACAATATAGGGTTAACTAGCATATATGCAAATAGCAATTGCATTAATTTTACAGTCACATGTTCCATATGCTGAATATGAATTCCTATCTGTCAAGCCATACCTTTAATAATTTTGGCCTGGTGCTGTCACTAGTAATGCTAATATGTTCCTCATTAATAAAGAGCAGTTCAATCTAAGGCAACAATAATTAATAGGAAGAGACAACAGTGAGGAGAAAAATACTAGAAACCGAGAAGCTAAATCCAAAGGAATTTCTTTTACACATCATAGCAGCTGTGAATATAGGACTGGTCCAGTCATGTAAGCAATGTTTTCTCCTCCAAGCTTTTGTCATATAAAATCCAAGTGTGGCACAGCTTATTGGCCAGTTCAATTAATATGATGATAAATTAGTTTCCCCTATATTGCTCTTTTGAGATAGTTTTTTTTAACTTATTAGTCAAATTTAAGAGCAGAACTGGTTATTGCTGTAATTATGTGCTGTAACTTCAAAAAGGCAAAACTGGTAAATTAACCATTTATCAGAGAATCTGCCTTTACTGATATAAGGAATTAAGAGGATCTATCTATGTAGTTGGGGCAGCAAGGTGGTGCAGTCAGTACAGTGCCAGGCCTAGAGTCAAGAAGCCTCATCTTCCTGAATTCAAATCTGACCTCAGACACTTACTAGCTGTGTGACCCTAGGTAAGTCACTTAACCCTGTCTGACTCAGTTTCCTCATCTGTAAAATGAGCAGGAGAAGGAATTAGCAAACTACTCTAGTATCTTTGCCAAGAAAACCCCAAATGTGGTCACAAAGCATCAGAAGCTATGAAAATACAACTGAATGAAAATGGCAAGATGTAATTCATATTGGGAAAGCACTGTCCATATCCTCAAAATCTAACCAAGCAACAGTTTGAAGATAATTCCTATAGTAATATCACTTCTGTTTTTTTTTCCACTGCGCTTTGCATCTCCTGCTTTGCCTCCTCTCATCTCCACAGAACAAGATAAGCCCCTGTCCCACTCTCTCCTTTCCAGCTACATATTGTCTCCTCCATTAGATTGTAAGCTCCTTTAGGACAACGACTGTCTTTTGCTTATTCAGATCTCTAGGACTTATCACAGTGCCTGTAACAGAGTAGGTAATTAATAAATGTTTATTGAATTTATTGAATTTTTCTCTCCCTTCACCTCTCTCTTCACCTTCACCTCTCTCTTTTTCATCATACTTCTCCATATTTGTGTATATATAGCTATTCTTGAATTAACTGTCATTCTCCAGCCCATTCTATAATATTTCTTTCTTTTTAGCACTATCTTCATTTTCATTTCCATTTTATAGACATGAGACATCTCACTAAGTTGTAGTAATACTTATAAAACTACATTTACATCTTTGTTTTAAAACATGAGGTGTGCTTGCAGTTTTATTCTTTATTATCTCCTCCTGAAAATTGCCACTTCATACTTCTATTATAGTCTTATGGCAATCTCCTAGTGTTATATCCAGTATCCTTCGTGTTATTGTATTTCAGCACTTCTTTGTTCCAGTCACTTTTCTTCCTCCCTCAATTTTTGAAGCCTTTTAAATAAAGTTAGTGAGTCTTCTGCAACATATATGTGAATTCATTTTTTTTTATAATGAACTCTCTCCTTTTCAGCCACCCATTGTACTTATTTTAAATCATGTTCTGGAAAACATGTAGGCTTCCATTATTATCTGTGTAGTATACCATTCATTTCTCAAATGTCTTTTCCAAAGCATTTTCCAACTAGATAGAAAAAGCTAAGAAGCACCTCTTCTGTCCCCAAATTCTTTAATTACCTATTCAGAAACTTAAAGATACTATAGATAAAACGAGTTATTTTATTCCCTTCTTCCCCATGGACAGCATTCATCCCAATGTAAATCAGCAGAAGGGGAAGATAATTAGAGGATTTCTTTATTAACTTTTCTCCATCTGTATAGAGTTACTTCCATTGACCTAAGAAAGAAATCACTACCCACTGCTAAACAACTCTTTTTCTTAGGTTTGGAAATAGGATTCTTTGAACATGCTTTTTTTTTGAGTCTTCTTTAACTTACCATGAAATGTGGGATATACTCATATTTTCAGTCTAAGTTAATCCATTGACAAATTAAATCTACTATAGAGCTCTATATATTTGGCATTTCTTCTCTCTTTTTTCCCTTTTTTTTTTTTAACATTTTCTGCTTATAAGTCACTTGATTGCCTGTGATTGCTCCTGCCTCATAAACATTTTTTTCTCAAGGGCTTCTTCTACTAGGGCTCAAAGAAATTACATAACTTGGTCAGAGGCACACAGTGATAGCAAATCAAGCTGTTTTCTTATTCTCTGCCTCAATGTTCTCTTTACTATACAACATAGAAGATGTAAAGAGTAAACAAGTCACAAGTGTCTAACATAGTTGGACAAAACTTGCTTCTCCTTTATGTCACCCTGGCTAGCAGTGGATACCCTTAAGTGTGGGGGAGGTACACCTAACATCCCAGGTTGGAATTGGGAATATTTTTCTCTCTCTTTTTTAAAATAAGTTTATATTGATATTTTCTGGGGTTTTTTTTAAACATCACTATAGTTATCCCATGGTGGGGCCATCTTCAGGGTGTCCTGATCTATTTCTTGCCACTGGATTCAGATAGCTCTGGAGGAGAGAATGAGGCTGGTGACCTTGCACAGCCATTCCTCCCTTGAACTGAATTCACTTGCAAGTCATGGAATCACCTTTCTGATATCACGGTCCATAAACAACAACTTTTTTTTCCCACTTATTTAGAAACTTTTTACATAATAAATACAAAGAAGTGTGTTCCTCAAACCCACTTTTTAAAAACTCTTCTGAGAAGCAGGCTTATATTTGCAGTATACATAACTTGTATATATAACCTTAGGCAAAGAAGGCAAGTATAGCATACACCCTATATTTGACTGAAACACTGTATTTGGTATCCATATTTTTGGAGTCTCAAGAAAAACTACAAAACTTTGTGACTATTACTGGCAATTCTACCTATAAACTATCACAGTGAAATGTCTTTTGGGATCCTTATTACATGATAACTCTAAAGAATAATGCTTTTTAAGCCTGGCTAGTTTTTTACTTTGTCCTTGCTTCTAACACATGTTAATCTGATGATTGCTATTCTTACTGATTTGTACTAGTTAGTTTTCGACCATAACCCACTTCAGCAGAGAGAATTTTATTTAAATGTATCACATATCTCCTACATCCCCTCTCAAACCCTTGACAGAAATAAAGCAAATGTCATCATTGTGACACACACACACAAACACACACACACAATTTTTTTTTCCATCCATCCAAGACTTCTTTGAAGAGAACATTGAAGCCTGTTCTCTTTCCAATTCAGTGAAGGTCCTTATTATAGAAGAACGTCAGCCTAGACAATTAGGTCAACATAGTAATGTGCAGATATTTATTTTTAATTCTATTCAGTAATACTGAATAAATATTTTGTTTTTAGGGGAAAAATAAAACAAGATGTGTATGTATAGTCACCAGAAGGCAAATTCTTCCCACACAAGACAGAAAATATCTGACAATAGCATGACATGAGGTTCATCCCAGTTTCTATACTGTCACTATTTTAGGTTCCCAAAGGAGATCGGTGCAAAAAGATCATTGGAGAGGTAGCATAAAATATAAGAGTAAAAAAATATTAACCTATGTAGCATTGTTTTATAAAACCTTAAAATCAGAATCTCTTCATGTTGTAGTTCAAAAATAGGATAGAAGTTACATTGTTAAAAAAAAACAAAAACAAAACTGGTGTCCATTTTTAAAAAAATATCAATAATATCATCATTTGATTATTTGTTAATAAGTTATATATCTGGAGGATATCTTATAAAGCAAGTGAGAAGAGGAGGTAAAAATGGGAAAGACCCAATCCAACAAGTTATTGAAAGTATATCTCTATGACAAATTTTGTCTCTGTGTGCCAAAGACTAATGTATATGCTCTTGTAATTTTTTTGTATTTAATACCTCCCCATTCCACTTCCATTAGTTTAGAAAATGGAGAGCTTATTATACCTGTGAATATCTTTAGGCGCAAATGAAAAGTAACATCACTAAGTGCTTTTGTTATAGAATTTAACCTACAAAACACCAAGAACTAATTTAAATATTTTTATAATTCAAAACGTGCTCTTAGAATAAACATATTTAGCTATAGTTATTAGTAATTGTATTGTAGATTTAAAAGAAAGTCTAATTGGCCAAGATTATTTCTTGTCCAGTATTTCCTAGTCAAATCCTTTATTTCTTTTAATAAATTATTTATGAATAAATAGCAAATAGGTGACCCCATCTCTCTCTGTCTCTCTTTGACACTTCATCCTGTCTTTCACACTTATACACATACACACAACACACACACAACACACACCAGAAGCAGTGTGATTTACTGGACAGGGAGCACCAGCTTTAGAATGAGAAAATTTTTGTTCAAAGGCTGCCTCTGGAACATAATGGCTACGTAATTCTGGACAAGTCATTTAACTATTCAGGGCCCATACAACTGTCCAAAATTATAAGTTGTAGAAAATGAGTAAGATTGTATTGTTAAGGATTACTGAAAATAAATTCATAAGTCTAATAAAGAAACAAAAATAAAACATTACTTTTGCATCCAATCATCCATTTATTTATTTATTTACTTGTTTACCTATTTATTTGCTTACCTGTTTATCTATATAGCACTTATTCATTTATTCCTTTTTTTCAAGCCAGAATGGTCATTTCAGAATTGTAGGGAGCTCCAGACCAGGAACTTCCTGTCTCAGTGAAGACTAGCATCTGTCATTGTAATTTATATTATGTATATGGCATGCATATGCATATATATACATATATATGCATATGCATATATATACATATATATGCATATGCATATATACATACACACACATGTAATATGTACTCATGGGTATATATACATATGAATATATTTGTCATACAAAATTAACACATATAAACACATACACATATTAAAATTTTAATGAAATTACAAGGACATTATCTTGATTTTGTTGTTTAGTTGTTTCAGTCATGTCCAAATCTTCATGACCACAGTTGGAGTTTTCTTAGCAAAGATACTAGGATGGTTTGCCATTTCCTTCTCCAGCTCATTTGACAGGTGAGAAAACTAGAGCAAACACAATTAATTGACTTGCCCCCAGTCACAAAGCTAGTGTCTGAGGCCAAATTTGAACTCAGATAGATGAGTCCTCCTAATTCCAGGTCCAGCTTTTCATCAACTTTGCCACCTAGCTACCTTGATTATGTGTTCCTAAATTGGGGTCTGTGGATCTTCTGCATCTGTTGTTAGATTTCTGGGGGTCTATGAACTTGGATAGGGAAAAAAATTAGATCTTTTATTTCAATAATTGATTTCTTTCATAATTCTATCTATTTTAAAAATGCATTTAAAGCATTATTCTGAGAAGGGTTCCATACACCTCACCAGATTGCCAAAAAGTTCATCACACACACTCACACACACACACACACACACACACACACACACACACACACACACACTTAAAGTTCCCAAATGCCAATGTAGGTGGATATTTCAGTTCAAAGTAGTTTTGCCTACCTTACATAAATAATTGATTTAGTGTTTCACTTGACTCTGCATACAAAGGTAAAGCTTCTTTTTTAGCTCCTTAATTGTGGAGTTTTTAATGCCAAGTAAGTCAAGTCCAGGACATTCTTAAAAGTATACTTTCTTCACCTATCAAATTGGCTAACATGACAGAAAAGGTAAATGCAAATGATGGATGGGATATGGAAAAAAAAAAAACAGGGACCTCAATGCACGGTTGGTGGAGTTGTAAACTGTTTCAGCCATTCTAGAGAACAATTTGGAACTATATCCAAAGGGCTATAAAATTGTGCATACCCTTTGACCCAGTAATAGCGCTACTAAGTCTGTATCCCAAAGAGATAAAAGAAAAGAAAAAATACCTATATGCACAAAAATATTTATATCAGCTTTTTTTTTGCAGTGTCAAAGAATGACTTGATCTTAACTGACTAATATGACTACTTTTAGTTTATTCTCAATTTTTAAAACCACCAGGGGTGTGGATGAAACTTTAGCTACCTTATGGCTAGCCTTTCTAAGATTCCTTCAACTGGGTTGAAGAAATTTACCTTTGGATATTAGTAAATATGTGTAATTTTTTATACTTTCTTATATTGGCCCATAAATTTCCAAAAAGGTTGAATATTTTATAAGATGCAAATACACAGTTTTCCATCTTACATCTGTTACTATATGTGAATAGGTCCCTCAAGTTGTGACCCACACAAGTTTGCATGCCTTTATCAATCTGGGAATATAACATCAGCCTTGCACTATAACTGAAACAATGTGTTGCACTAAATAACTTCTAAGATCTCTTGTAGCTTCAAATCTGTCATAGTATCATAAACTTAATCACTTATTTTCCAAATAATTTTTAACTTTATGGTTCAAGTCTTTCTTTGAAGCTAAATGTGGGAAAAAGTATTTTAAAACAATGGACCAGATATGGAAGCTCTGCTCTCCTCTCCTCTCCTCTCCTCTCCTCTCCTCTCCTCTCCTCTCCTCTCCTCTCCTCTCCTCTCCTATAGCAGAAAAAGCACTCAATTTGAAGTTAAAAGACCTGAATTCAAATCCTGACTTGGGCTCCACTGACTTGTGGGATCTTAGTTATATCCCATTAGCCCTTTGATCACGAGTTTCCTTGTTTGTTCAAATGAGTATAATACTACTTGTACTACCTTCACCACAGAGGACTGCAAGGAAAGAAACAAAATAATTTCTGTAAAATATTTTAAACATTTTAAAGCAGTATATAATATGTCAGCTCTTATTGTTAAATTATATAATATTCAGAGGTTAGAATAAAAATATTTGATTTCTGCTTTTACAGTAAATATGATTTGTGTGTAAACAACTCCAGTACAAAGCTGCATGAGTTCCACATGGATGGTGCAAATAGTAAGTGTTGTTGGATATCAGAAAACACTTCCCGATATAGGGGAGAGGTGAGAAGAAGGGGGCTTGAAGGATATGTGTCATGTTAATTTGAATGGGAAAGAAAGACAAAAGACTATGTCATTATGGACCAGATCTTTGATTCCATTTGTACAGGAAAATTCAAATGAAGAAACTAATATGGAATAACAGTTTGTCTGCAACCTACAACCTTAAGGAAATAATTACCTGCTGCACTGTGAAAGTTTATGAATTAATTACCCAGGGTCATAAAG
Source organism: Phascolarctos cinereus (assembly GCF_003287225.1). Taxonomy (NCBI): domain Eukaryota; kingdom Metazoa; phylum Chordata; class Mammalia; order Diprotodontia; family Phascolarctidae; genus Phascolarctos; species Phascolarctos cinereus. The sequence goes on along the minus strand of NW_027555847.1, from coordinate 427,830,242 downwards.
ACATTATATTTCTCAAGGCATGATTTGAATGCAGGACTTGTTAACTGCTAAGTACCAGGCTATCCATTAAACCGTGCTGCCTCTCCATGCTTCAGTGTTATGGTATTACTATTTAAAAGACCCCCATGCCAGATTTTTCTTATTCAATTTCTGACTTTATTCATTTCAGCTGAGAGGCAGTGACATAAATAAGATCAAGGAAGATTGGTAAGGGAAGGCTTGCTGAGCTTATGCCCTAAAAATACAATCTTTGAGACATTACTTTCAAGAGACTTTGATATTTCAAGTTAACATCTTATTTGGCAGAACTGCATTCTCCCCTATTTTGTTTCAGAAAAGTGTGGAGTTTAAGGAAATGGAATTTTTTATACCCTCTTTATCCCCTTAGCTACTGATATGCTGATATTTTGGCACTCCTACCAAGATCTCCTAGCATTCTATAATGTTTTTTTTAGTATTCTTTTTAGAAAACTCCAGTGGTTATATATTCAACACAAGTGACAGACAGGGGGAAAAAATCCCCTTTTCTTGGACTGATCCTCAAAGTTTCCTTTTTAAATATAGGAGAACTGAGGGTTCAAAGCCCTTATCTTCTGAAGAGATATCAGTTAACAAACAGCATGATTGAATATCTTTTCAGAAAACACTGGATGAAATGTCACAGAAAATCATTTGAATAGCACTACCTCATAGGAACTTGGGCAATATTCAATCATTTAATTCAATAAACTTTTAGTAGGCACCAACTTCACAGTAGAGACACTGTGGTAGACTCTGAGGAAGGTTAAAAGAATCAAATAGGATGTGACTTCTATATTTATGGAATCTCTTTACAAAGCCCTAGTCACCGTCACTGTTATTATAATTTTTGTGTTGCTGTCTTTATAAAATGTTACCTTCAAACCTCTTACTTGCTATTACATCATTTTTTATTCCCAACCATATAATTCCATTTGATAACATGAGAATCTGAGAGATTGGCTAGATTAAATGATTTGTTCCAACTCATATTATCATTTAGTGATAGAACCTAAGATGAAGCTCACTTAGTAAGCTCACTGGTTTTATTTTCCATTAAAGTATGTGGCATTCTACACCCTGTTCTCGAACTCTAATGCAAATGCAAATAAAATAGTTTTCAAACATATGTAAGCATATGCTATGACCAATTTTTCAGGACACCCATGTGGCACCAAAGACAGAGGACTAGGTCTGGAGTCAGGTAGACTTCTGAGGCAAATCCAGCCTCAGACACTTGCTAGCTAGGTGACCCAGGGCAAGTCACTTAACCCTGTTTGCCTCAATTTCCTCATCTGTATAGTGAGCTGGAGAAGGACATGGCACACCACTGCAATATCTTTGCCCACAAACTCCAAATGAGGTCACGAAGAATTGGACATGACTGAAATGACTGAAAAACAAAAACAACAATTTTCCATTTTTGTCTGCATTGTTTATCCTTCAAATGAATTGCTTGTTACATATGCTATGAGTCACTAACAAAATGTGTCTATAAGAAAAAATGGTAAAAGTTAAAATATCAGTTATTTGAGTTGTTCAATGGGGTACACAGAAAAGGCTACTTTATTATGTGCATTTATGTTTTCATAGAGATGAAGTGATGATTGTAATAAATATTCTTTTCCTAAAAATAGTTCCATGAGAGTACCTGGGGGGGGGGGAGCAGGGCAGGAAACCTATGATAAAAATGCAAATTTCCTGTCATCTGAACCTCATTATAACAAGTTAAAGTATTTTTGGCATATTTTCTTTCAAGTAACAATGCTATCTTCAGCCACAATTCTTGAAAATGTATTTCTTATTTACTTCACAGAGAAGTTTTATAATGGAACAACTAACAACTTGCAAACTGTTAATTCCTTATTGATTTGGGACCATCTGTTTTCACATTCTATACTCTTGGGTGGGATTTTAAGTATCCCTCCCTCTCCAATTCCCAGTTAAGTGCTAATCAGCACTTAAACTTGATGCGAAATAAATTATTCTATTTTCTGTCATGGATCCACTTTTCAGCAAAGTTTTCTGGGTTGCATTTTTTTTAAATTGGGAAGTATAATAGAACCTCATTTTATTGCTAGCATCAGTGGGAAAAGATAAGGTCTCCTCTACAGCTGCCTGTATGATTGTAAATCAGTATCTCAGTCAATAAACATTTATTAAGCACCTAAGTTGAATATTTGTTATTGTTGTTGCTAGGTGGCACAGTGGATAGAGCACTGGACCTAAAGTCAGGAAAACTCATCTTCCTGAGTTCAAATTCAGCCTCAGATGCTTACTATCTAGGGGAAGCTAGGTGGCATAGTAGATAGAGTACCGGCCCTGGAGTCAGGAGGACCTGAGTTCAAATGTGGCCTCAGACATATAATACTTACTAGCTGTGTGAAAAAAAAGAAAGAAGAAAAAATGCTTACTATCTGTATGACCCTGGGCAAGTCACTTAACGCTGTTTGCATCAGTTTCCTCATTTCTAAAATGAGCTGGAGAAGGAAATGGCAAACCACTCCAGTATCTTTGCCAGGAAAACCCCAAAATGGGGTCATAAAGAGTATAATACAACTGAAACTACTCAACAACAATAACAACATCAATAATAATACAGCAGTTTAAAGTTTCTTCAAGTCTCTGACCCTTCTCACCCAAGGGAAAGGGGGCAATTGCCCTTTGCATTCATCTTTACCTCAGCAGGAGAGCCAAACAACATGCCTTGACCTTTTGAGTCCTGGGAGCTTAAGGGTGCCTTAGTGTCTTAGCACTAACTTTACCCAGGCACAACTTTACCCAGGTAAAGTTGCTGAAAGGCAAGGAAATTAGGACTCAAGAGCAGGAGTAGGCCATTGTGTGGTGGGGGTTGAAGTTTGCAATAGAAGATGCTGTGGGAAGCCAAAGAAGTAGTAGCTTCCAGTTCCAGGCCAACATCCATAGTTAAAAGTCAGAATCCCACAGAATGCTTAATAGTGCAGTGAAGGTGGCCATAGCTAACAGCTTCCACAGTGCCTCTGCCCATCGCCCTCCAACCTCTGGCATCTGGGGGCTTTAGTGTTACTCCAGAAACCCAATGGAAGAGATTGTGAAAGTGGGTGGATGCAGAAGAACATAATACCAGAATTGGCATGTGGAGGCTGGGGGAGGCAAATGCAATGCTCAGATGTTCTGAGGGGGAAACATTGGGATAGGACAAAGGTGGAACCAAGGCACCCTTACTCCTCACTGCTGGACCTATAGGTGTACTATGTATGAAATTTCCCTAATGGTTTCTGCTCCAGCAGGGCCAGTGTCTCTTCCAGGGAAGGAGAAAAATGAGATGTATGAGTTGAGTTCTCTCCTTAAATGAAAATTTAGACTTCATAACTCCATCCTCCAATCAGAGAGGCAGTGGGTAGTGATGAGGTGAAGTACCAAGGCTAATGAGATCTCATGGCATGATGAGGTATCACAATTAATGTGCTTCCAGGGGCATGGTGGAGGAATCAGTCAGAGGAATGCCAGAGTAGTGAAGCCAGATGAGAAATACAACAAATCTGCTTTTTTGAAACTTTCATTGCTCCTAGTTCTGTCCTCAGGGGTCAGGCAAAACAACTTAATTCTGCCTTTCACATGACATTCAAATATCAGTGTCAGCTATAATGCTCTCTATAAATCCTCTTATGAATGCTAAACATCACCAGCTTCTTCAACTGATGCTCCCATGGCATGATCCTCATTCTTACAATTTTGATGTCTCCCTCTTTCCTCCACCCTCATTTTCCAGTGTGTCAATGCTCTTTCTAAAAATGAGTCCCAAAACTGAAACACTGAACAGAATTCACTTGTTGTCTACCACCCAAGTCAAAGCAGAGATACTAGGTTCTTTTTCTCTGAATTATGTTCTATGCCTTTGACCTAGCTTTCTAACTTATAGCCCATTTCTAATCACCTTGAGACAGTTATTGTGGTTATTATCACAAAAACTAAGGATCTAATAACTGACAGTTAACTTTCCCAGGTTAACTTAGATTTTAATAGTTGGACTAGTGAGGATTACAATGGTTTAACACAAAAGAATATGTTGGAATGATGGAATTTTTAGAGTCAAGCAAAATAAAAGGAATCTTTTTGATTGAGGAGAATCTTCTCAAAGTTAAAAAGGTTTTCTGGCTTAGTGGGAAAAGCATGATATTAGAAGTCAAGACATTTGTTTTCTACCACAATAGCAATAATTTTGAGTAATTAATTTCCTCCATCCAGGCCTCAGTTTCATCTCCAAAATGGATTGGAAGTTGAAATGAATGAAATTTTTTAGGGTCCTATAAAACTCTAACATCTTACGATTATGTGAAATCATGCCACTAAGACAAATGTCTGCACTACCTTTACATACTACCATCACGTCTATTTTTTTTTCCACTGTATATTGCCTTGGGCTATGTAGTTTCAGATTTTTTTCCTTAGATATTTCAAAACATTTTACATTTATAAAATGTAGATATAATGTCTGTACAATATTTTTTCTTTAGAAATGTTTTATTCTTCCTGCAACCAAATATAACAAAACTTGTATGTTTGTTTTTTTTTCTTTTTTGGAGGATAGATTTCTAAATTTAAAATAATGGTTTTAAAATAACTTTTCCTTAAAGTTAGGCTTCAAATGTGTCATCTTTAAATAGTTTCAGTTTTTCCATGAAGTTTATTTTTTTTGGAGCAAAATCTATCACTTTTGTTTTTAAATAACTTAATTGAAAATTATTTTTCCCTATAGGGTATTTTGTTGAAATTAAAAGTCTGTCTTCAAATAACATATTTTATTTTGATTATATATATAGTATGTATCACAATTGTAGAATAAATTATTTTTCTTCCAAGTCTGACTTGTACAAAATCTGAGTCTTCCAACTATACCTCTGAATCAGAGAATAATAGCAAAATGACAAAGATGAAGTGATGATAAATATGAATGAAAGCTCTTTCTTTGAATTGAAAGAAATGCTTAAAAACTTTCATGGTAAAATTTAATATGGCAATTTTCTGTAGTTATTTTCAGTGTAGAATATATTCATATATAGCATAGGTTCTGAACCACTATCCCAATACCTCAGTCTCACTGGCAAGCTAAGTCCCCAGAGGACTAGTAGTTAACTCTTTCCTCAGTGCTCTAGAGGATGCAAAGAAGTTAGTAGGCTTTTCTCTAGTACACTTATAGCTCATGAGCTCTACTGGTATACCTTCACAATGAATATCAGTTGATACGAATTACCCAGCCATTTGTTTTATCAGCAATTAGAAATGAGTATTTAGGGGGCAGAGCCAAGATGGCAGGATAAAACCAGTAACTTGCTTTAGCTCTCCCCCCAAATCCTCTAAAAACCTGTAAAAATGGCTCTAAACAAATTCTAAAGCAGCAGAACGCACAAAAAGACAGAGTGAAACAAGTTTCCAGCCTAAGACAACCTGGATGGTTAATTAGAAAGCTCTATGGCACTAGGTGGGGAGAGGAATGCAGTTTGGCATAGGTGTGCAGACAAAACAGGCCTCAGCGAACCTGAAGGAGCCCTCAGAGGACTGAATTACGGGCACCTGTGGTGGTTTCCAGACTTCTCAACCCATGAAGCCAAAGACAACTTAGAAGGTCAGTAGGAAAAGTCTGTCTGCAGTGAGAGATAAGCTCAGCCCAAGACCCAGTTCCCCGCGCACCACCCCAGGGTGGCGGCTGTGTCCAGAGCTTCTGACCCACAGACTGAGGGGGAATCCAGTGGCTGATCAGAGGTGGATTGCAGGGGTCTCTCTGCTGGTGCAGGATTCTCTTGCTTTGCTTGTGCTTGGATCTGGGTCACAGTTCTGGGTGGCAATCCTGGGTGAGGAGGAGTGCTGGCTTGGTGGAGCTTGTGGTGGCGATGAAGAGAGAATCCTCCTCACAGTTCCAAGGCAGAAAAGAGGGCTTCTGGTCATTCACAGACTAGAGAACAGGCCAGGAAAGGAGTAAACACCTGGCCCTTATCATACCACCTTGAAAGAACTAAAAATTTCAGGTCCCTAGAAGTATCTGTGAAACATTCTCCACACTGGAAGCATACCCTTACCTGAACAAAGAGTTTATAACTCAAATAATTGTCTGGGATCATGAGCAAACTATGCAAAAAAAAAAAAGTCAGACCATAAAATCTTTCTTTGGTAACAAAGAAGATCAAAACATACAACCAGAAAAAAACAACAAAGTCAAAGCTCCTATATTCAAAGCCTCTAAGAAAAATATGAATCAGTCCCAGGCCACGGAAGAGCTAAAAATGGATTTTGAGAAGCAAGTAAGAGAAGTAGAGGAAAAGCTGGGAAAAGAAATGCAAGAAAATGATGAAAAACAAGTCACTAGCTTGCTAAAGAAGACCCAAAAAAATACTGAAGAAAATAACATTTTAAAAAACAGCCTGACCCACATGGCAAAAGAAGTCCAAAAAGTCAATGAGGAGAAGAATGCCTTAAAAAGCAAAATTGGCCAAAAGGAAAAGGAAGTCCAAAAGCTCACTGAAGAAAATACTTCCTTAAAAATTAGAATGGAGCAATTAGAAATTAGTGACTTTATGAGAAATCAAGACACTGTAAAACAAAATCAAAAGAATGGGGGAAAAAAAGATGACAAAATGAAATATCTCATGGGAAAAACAACTAACCTGGAAAATAGATCCAGAAGAGAGAATTTAAAAATTATTGGACTACCTGAAAGCCATGATCAAAAAAAGAGGCTAGACATCATCTTTCAAGAAATTATCAAGGAAAACAGCCCTGATATTCTAGAAACAGAGGGTAAAAGAGAAATGGAAAGAATCCATCTATCACCTCCTGAAAGAGATCCCCAAAGGAAAGCTCCTAGGAATATTGTAGCCAAATTCTAGAGTTCCTAGGTCAAGGAGAAAATATTATAAGTAGCCAGAAAGAAACAATTCAAGTATTGTGAAAACACAATCAGGATAACACAAGATTTAGCACCTTTTATATTAAGGTACTGAAGGGCTTGGAATATGATACTCTGAAGGGCAAAGGAGATAGGATTACAGCCAAGAATACCCAGCAAAACTGAGTATAATCTTTCAGGAGAAAAAAATAAACATTCAGTGAAATAGAGGACTTTCAAGGATTCTTGATGAAAATAACAGAGAGGAATAGAAAATTTGACTTTCAAATATAAGAGTCAAGAGAAACATGAAGAGGTAAACAGGAAAGAGGAATCAGAAGGGACTTATTAAGGTTGAACTTTTTATATTCTTACTTGGAAAGATGATATTTGTGACTCATAAGACCATTGTCAGTATTAGCATAGTTGGAGGAAAAAATATATGGATAGATAGATAGATAGACAGATACAGAGAGAGAGAGAGAGAGAGAGAGAGAGAGAGAGAGAGAGAGAGAGAGAGAGAACAGGATGAGTTGAAGATGAAGAGGTGATATCTGAGAATAAAAGTAAGGGGTGAGAGAGGATTATACTGGGAGAAGGAGAAAGGGAGAGTTAGAATGGGGTAAATTATCTCACATGAAACAGACAAGAAAAGGCTTTTACAGTGGAGGGGAATGTACTTAGTTTTTTCACAACATAACTACCATGGAAGTGTTTTGCATGACTACACATGTATAACGTGTATTGAGTTGCTTGCCTTCTCAATGAGTGTGGGTGGAGAAGGAGGAAGAGAGAAAATTTGGGACCCAAAGTTTTAAAAACAAATGTTAAAAAAATATTTTCATATGCAACTGGGAAACAAGATACACAGGAAATCAGGTATAGAAATCTATCCTGCCCTACAAGAAAACTGAAAGAGAACGGGATAAGAGAGGGAGGGGAGATAGAAGGGAGGGCAGATTAGAGGAAGTAGTATTCAGAATGCATGCCACCTTGGGGTAGGGTGGAGAGATGACACAGGGAGAAAATTTGGAACTCAAAATCTTGTGGAAGTGAATGTTGAAAACTAAAAATAAATAAATTAATAAAAAATATTTTAAAAATTAAAAAACAAGAAATGAGTATTTAGTAAGATGGTATATGGTAAGAACATTAGTACAGACATTCCAGTGAAAGTATGAAGTACATTTCCCCACAAGTACATACAGCATCTGAGTAAAAGTGGACTCAAGCATAGAGCAAATGTGTTCCAGCTTCTAGAATTCCTTTTGATGGAATTCCTTTCTCCCCCTTTATGGAATCCTCATAACATTACACATAGGTATTTGTGTCCCTTTCTTTTGGGCTCGGGGCAAAGTTTCCTGAAGTAGCCTTGACTCAGTGTGTGCTTGTATGTTTATCCTTGATTCTAGATGCAGGTAATGTTGCAAGTCACTGCTTATCTAGCTATAATGCCAATGAAGAGTTCTAATCCTCTGACTCTACAAAGTTCAGAAGGTCATCTAACAATAAAGATAGGAGCTTCAGGGAAATAGTTAAGGCAGAGGCTTTTTCCTCTTCACCCCTCCATAGAAGCTTTTCCCTGTCTGTGCCTTGGCTGAAACTGCTGGTCCTACCTTTGAATTCTCATTATTTGGAACCAGGCAACTTCCAATTGAATGTTGGCCCTGTGTCTTATTACCTGTATAACTCAGCAAGTTACTAAGCTCAATGGGCCTCAATTTTGCAATCTGTCAAGTGAGGGTATTGGTCTACAAGGTCTCTGAGGTCCAGCTTTAAATCCATGTTCCTGCAATACTATGATCAGACCAAAATCACATATGATTATGTGTATATGTAGAAGAATAAAAAAATTGTTAATGAAAAAGCAAAGAATTTTAATGATTTATTTATTTATTTTTAGTGAAATCCTTGGTATGATTCTACTTTTCATCACTTGAAGGTGACGTGTCTGTTGGTAACCGACCATTTGAAATCATTCCTACAATTATTGAATTCATAACAGATTTGCCACTTTTGGAAATTCCAATTACATCAAAGAAATATCTTAACAACTCCCTAGGAGATACTTCCCTAGTCTGTGGGGTTAAGTCATCTAAACCCATCTGATTTTATGTGGCTAGAGGCAAAGAGAATAAGGTGGACCACAGCTGCTACAAGTGGAATATAGGTCTCATTAAGCAATTTTCTCAGTAGGAGTAAAAAGAAAATTGAAATTCATGATTTTTTAGAAGACTGGGGCAACAGAGCTTTCCTAATAGGAAAAGCCTGGTGTGAAGATGTGTAATTTACTAAGAGTCAGAAAGAGATTTAATGATTAAAAAATCCTTTCTCATATTTCTTTAACTTTCATATTATCAGATAGTCAACAACATAACTAACAGCAATACTGTACATTCCTCTGACAATGTCCATTCGATAATAAGGGATTTGGATCTAAAAGTACATGTTCTGAGATTGTATTCTACTCAACTTAAATCCTGAAGTTGTAATAATTAATGCATTGTGACAGTCCTCAAATATATAAAATGAAATAGAGAATTAAGGAAATATTCTTGGCACAAGTGACTTTTTAAAGTCACATTTTAGTATTGTCTATCATTTTTCCTGTGTAAGTTCAACCCTAGATATAAGTGTATTACACCAGATTTCCTGATGAAAACTGAAGCAAAATAGCCAAACCTCCAGATTTTCTAAATAACTTAATAGTTGGCATGTGGAAACAATACTTTTGTCTTTTAACTTTTTAGTTATATATAGTAAACTAATTATTTTATTAATGATACATGCTGTAATTTTGTACTGCTTTCAGCCCATAAATATGTATGAAGTACACAAAATTATAGGAAGTTTGGAGATGTAGGAAGGTATTTGATTCATCTAGAACATAGTTGTCCTTAAATTAGGCATCCCTCCATCCCTTTTACCCCCATCAAAAAAGTACTTCAGTGTATTTCAATGTACTACAGAGTGCCCTGTATTTTGCCTTCTCCTGATTCCCAGGGGAGAAAAATAAAATTAAAATATAATGAATAATTTCAGTAAAACAGCAATCTGTAATATCAAAGTCAAGAAACATTAATCACCTACTACATCTGAGGCACTAAGTTAAGAAATGATAATACACAAATAAATCAAGACAGAGTCCTTGTTTTCAATGAATTTAGAAGGTAGTAGCTTAAAATCTAACATATAAAGAAATAACTAAAATGTGTTAGAAAATGATTATTTGCAAAGAAGAGCAAAACATGGTTAACGAAAAATTTCAAAGAAAGAAGAATGTTGTGTAGTAAAATAATGGCTTTTGACCTTAGCCTCAAAGGGAAAAGATTTCAATAAGCTGAGATGTAAAATGACTCTACCTCAGGCAGGGGCATGAGGATGAAGAAAGCAAACTTCATAACTATATGGAAATAGGAGAGGGCAAGACACAATCAGTGCCTGGCACATGGTAGACTTCAAATGCTTGTTAGCTTGATATAATATTAGGACATTTATCTAGGACATAGAGATAAACTTATTTAAGTGGCCTGGGAGCTCACTCATTTAAACCCCTTTGAAAACTTATGGTTTATGATCAAAGATAGACTGGGTCAAATGGATTGTTCATAAAAGTATACTTTATATCTATTGTGATGAAAATGTGGTTCCATGATGAATTAAATAATATGTATAAAAACCATGTGAATTTAATGCTGAATTGTATAAATCAGTCAATCAAAGGGAGGAAACATTGAGTCTTAAATGTATTTTAAAGATGTATAAAGCTATACTCTATTTCACATCAATAAATTTAATTTACTTCAATATATTTAATTTACATACCACTCTTCTACTTTGGTAGCAGTGCAAGGAATGCATTGAAGATGGAAGAAACTAGAGACAAGTTATTAACTATCATGACAACACAGGATGTCACGAAAGAGTGAAAGACTCCATCATATACCAGTTTCTCTTTACCACCTCAAAACCTTAAGAAATGAGCCAAATGAAGTGGAAAAAATAAAGAAAAGATAAAGAAAAGATGCTTCTTATATTGTAAATCCTACAGAACCATTTAAAACAAAATAAAGTTGGGAGGTGACTGCACTATAAGCTCCTCACCCAGCATTTTACATGACATTCCTACCCACCCTTGTACTCAGGCCCCTAGACTATCAGCTTAGTCATTCAACAAACATTTATTAATGTCTATTCTTTGCCGGAGTTCCAACAGCTCAGGAAACAAAAGAAAACAGTGGGACAGCCATTCATCAAAATTCTCTAACTAGCCACCCCAATATCAATGATATTCAAATAGGATTCTTTCCTAAAGAGTGATCCAACCCCCTTCCACATCTCAACATGTAGAATTTCATTGAGTTAAACCCTCAAAGGAAAGCAAAACAAAACATCAGAGAGACTAAGGAAATTAGCAAAGGAAATCTATGAATAGAATGAAGAGATGCTATGATATAAGAGAATACTGAGATAAATTTCCAGCAGAAGAGAATCATTCAGCAAGATCTACTATTATAATAGCCAGGCGAGAGGTAATGCAGGTCTTAATGACTAGGTTGTAGTGTAAAAGTAAGGAACAGAATGGACATACAAGTTTCAACATATTTTGCCAATTGAATAGATGGCCAATAGGGGAAAGGAAACAGTCAAGGTTCTCTCTGGTGACTAAGAAAATGTTGGTACTATCAACAAAATATAAGAAACTTAGGAGATAGGGACAAGTTCAGGGAGGAAAAAAAATTATTTTGGATTTAGGATGTTGATGTTGAGATGTCAGCAGGATGTCAGGTTAGAGTTGTCAGAAGGGAAATAACGAGGCAGGACTTAGAGACATCAGGGGAGAGCTGAGTCTGTTACAGCCTCCATTTACTCTTCCTTCCTTCTTCACATATGTATATACTATGTTCTTGGTCTTATTTCCTCTCTGCTATGGCATTTTCATTAGCTCCCATGACTTCAGGTACCACCTTTAAGCACAGGATAATCAAATGTAGTGGATCACCTTTGGCAAAGAGCAGGAGTGCCCTATCCTCTGAAAAGCAGCTAGGTGAATTTGTGGTTAGAGGACTGGACCTAGAGTCAGGAAGACCTGAGTTAAAATTGAGCCTCAGATACTTACCAGCTGCTTGGTAAAATAACAACTACCTCAGTCTGCTTCAGTTTCCTCCTTTTTAAAAGAAAGATAGAAATAGAACCTTTCTTGAAGGGTTGTGAAGGTAAAATAAAATTATATTTGTGAAATGTTTTGCAAATGTTAATGCCCTGATAAATGCTAGCTAGCATCATCATTTTCAGTATTCCTAATAAGAAACTGGAAGGAAAGAAAAGAAGAGCATAAGGAATTTTGATGTGTAGAACAGTAGAGAAAGACGGAGTTCAAATCCCATGGCACTAATCTTCTCAGAAAAGTTTAAAGAGTTACTCTTGGGAGGTGGGAAGAAAACATAAGGTTACAAACAGCTGCTATGGGGAACATGAAAAGAAGCCAATGAAAGATGAGTAAAAGGATTTCCACACAGTTATAGTGACTCAGCTCAGATTAGCTTCCATATATTTTTATATCATCAGCATTGTTTCATGACTTCTTCCAGAAGTCTGACTAAATCACTGAATCAGAGTTGCAAAGGTCCTTAGACGTCATCTTGTTCAATTTATACTTGAATAAGAATCCCAATTTCACCTTTCTCATTGAGCTGCAATCCAGATATGACTTGCAGACCTTCAGGGACAGTTAATCCACTGCCTCCAGAGACAGCCCATTCCACTTTTGGACCCCTAACTTAGTTATTTTTACTTTAAATTGAGCCAAAATTAAACTTCTACTCATGAGTTTTAATTTTGCCACTGGAACCAAACTACATAGTATAGTTGGCACAGTAGATGCAGTGCTGGGCCTAGAATCAAAAAGATCTGAATTGAAATCCAGCCTTGGACACTTACTAGGTGCATGACCCTGGGTAAGACACTTCACCTAAGTCTAGCTCAGTTTCATGAACTGTAAAATAGGATAAGTATTAGCATGTTCTTCCTAGGATCGTGAAGATCAGCTGAGAAAATTTGCAAATCACTTAGCCCAGTGCCTAACACATCATAGGTACTCTCTATATTTCTGACAAAGATAGCACCAAATTTTGTTTGATTCTTATTGAAAGCAAGGCAAACTGTATCTATGGTATACCCTTGACCTAGGAGAAGAGTGTAAATGAAGTTAGCTTGATCAAGACAAGCTGGCTCCTTGTGATCAGTGTTACCTTTCGTAGATGGTCACCACAATGCTATCTTTTTAGAATGTTGCAAGAAAACAAGGACAAGATTACAGGCCTACATTTTACTGATTCTACTTTCATCCTATTTTTGAAATTTGGGGCATTTGTGCTTCCCTGATGTATTTCTTATATTTACCATGATCTCTTAAAAATTGCCATGAATGGGTTAGCAATTACTTCTTCCAGTGTTTTCAAGAGTTTTCAGTAGATGCTTTCAACTGATCCCAGACCTGAGAACAGTACTTGAATGGTGGAGATTATCCAGTGTTAGAATTTGTCAGATCAGTATATAGAGCACTGAAATGGGAGTCAAGAAGACCTGAGTTTGTATCCTGCCTTGGACACTCGCTAAGTATGTGAACCTAGATAAGGGCCTTAAAAAAATCACTATTTGCCCCAGTTTATTTATCCGTAACATGGGGCCAATAATAGCACCTATCTCCTAGAAGTATTGTGAGGATACAATAATCTCATATTCTTAAAGTACTTCACAAACCTTAAATCATCATGTAAATGCTATTATTATTGCATAGAGTAATCATTATTGTTGTTACTGTTACTATTGAATGTGAAGAATACAACTTTGACAGGGCTTTCTATAAAGTACAGATATCAAAAAGGGAAATGAAGTGTGAAAAGAAGATGTGGACTAGAATAGAGAGGGGTTGAAAAGCCATACAACATTATGATGTCCAAAATTATGCTCCAGGGAAGTGATGGTACTGGAGAGGTTGGAAAACAAGAGCCTGTGGTTATAGCAGGGATTCTCAGAGTTCACGATTTTGGAAACTGAGAAGTTTTCAGGGGTGGTAAGGTCTGCCATGAAATGGGTATCAAGAATCTAGCATAGATACATGAGTTAAGCTTTTTAAACTGAGCTGATAAGGTGTTAAATGAAAGAACACAATATGAATGCAGTAGTTGTTGAGGAAGGTAGACTAATATCTTGAAAGTCAAAAGGTGATTATTGCAAGGATCAGAAGAGGGTGTTACGATCACATGGCATTAACTTCAGAAAAAGAGAGAGGCGTTGCTGATGGTGGGAGGACAATGGCTTTAACTCAGGAGGTGTTTGAGGGATAATTTCATAGTCTGTGCCTCCACATGGTTTTAGCATGGTTTATAATAGGCATTTCAATATTAATATTTCAGGAGCTATTTCTACATACCAAAAAGCTGAATTGCCTAAGTTTGCGGATAGCAAGTAGCAGAGCTAGGATTTAAAAGCATGCCCTTTGACTCCAAATTCAATGCTTCCTACTGCCTCAATTAGTACATGTGCTATGTGCTTATAATTGAATATGCTGACCAAAACCATCTCTTTAAAGTTCGTATTTCAGAGCCAGCATAGTGGGATGAACAGAAATTGTTCTTCAAGAAGATCTGGGTTTAATTCCTACCTCTGACATACATTGGCAGTGTTACTTTAGGCAAATCACTTAACCTGTCATAAACAAAGCTAAGTGGCACAGGATAGAGGATCTGCCCTAGGATTAGGAAGTTCCTAGTTTAAATTCAGCCTCAGTCATTTACTAGCTGTGTGGCCCTGGGTAAGTCACTTAACCCTTGCTTGCCTCAGTATCCTCATCTGTAAAATTGAAATGATAATAGCACCTGCCCCTCAGGATTGTTGAGAAGATGAAATAAGATAATAATTGTAAAGCACTTCACACAATATCTGACCTATAACTATATAAATGTTAGTTGTGATTATGGTTATGTATACAGTGACTTTTCTAATTCTATCAGTTGCAGTGAAATTACTTATCTGACTTGGGTGGGGAAACTTTATTGCAATGAAATCACAGGTCTGAACAGAAAAAAAAATAGATTTAGATTACTTAATAAGAGTCCCCCCTCAGCCCCAACCCAGGCTTAATTTTTTTATAATTTTTTTTTTTATAAAACACTTATTTGTACCTAATTTTCAACCAATACATAGAGGCAGCATTGATCTGTGAGTTGGTTGATTCAAGCTTTAGTCTCAGCTGCCACTACTTGTCTATGTGGCTATGAATGGTTCACCTGTTTTTTTCTGGCTTTTTGTTTTCTATTCTTGAAAATTTTAGGCTAGATGGTCGCTAAAGTCTCCTAGCAATCTATGAGACTGTGATTTAATGAGAAGTGTTTAGGTGCTGTCATTTAAAGATTTATCATGTAAATTAGGAATCAGACTTCTGTTATTGTTCTAGTTGGGAAAATTGAGATTTATGAGTAGAGGTGGGGGTTTTTTTGTTCTTTTTTTGGAAGGAATATTTCATCTTTATGAAAGACAAATTTACCAATTAGATCTATCCAAAACAGAATGGGTTTCCTTGTGACAAAGTGATTCCCTATAACTAGAGATGCTTTAGCAAAGGCTCAATAAGCTCTTTCAGTGAAGTTGTGGAATGTTTGCATGTGTCTTGAAAGAGGTTGGACTAGATGCCCTTTAAACCACTTTCTACTTGCTCAGAATGATTCTAAAGGGTATTATGCAACATTATGCATTAAACAAAAAATAATCTCATAAAATTACAAATGATATGTGATCTATTAAGATGGGGGAAAATATCCTAGAAGTATCAAGACAGTAGAGTCAAATGATGATTGATTCAACCATAAAATCTTGATATGGAAACTTAGACTTACCTGAAACTCAAGATGCTTCTGAGTGACTTTAATAATCTTTAATGGATAATCAAATTGGGAAGTGGCATGAGATTGAAGTTCACTGTTTATACAAGAGATTAATTGAAACACTGTGGTTGTCTCACTGACAAAATAGATGTTATTAGTGAAATGCCTGAATATATGGCAATCATACAATTTTTGAAAGCTACCTTCATACCTCATAGCATTTGGCTAAATGTTTGGTGTTTTCAGTGAAGAAACCCTCAGGGACTGGTTTGATGATATTGCACATCCTGGTTTCCTTTTTCAGACACCAAAAGCTTTTTTGTGTGTGTGGAGTAAGTACAAGAGATGAAAATGAATGGATAGGAAATAAAACCATAAAGTAAAGCCGGGCAGATATTCAGATAGTTGATAGCTGCAAGTCCTAGGGAAAAGAATGTCAATATTCACTGGGGTGATAGATGAAAACAGATTTGAATATAGTTCAGTTTCATCCTGTATTTTCAACAGTTTGCATTTCTCTGAGAGTTTTAAGAAGGGTCTGACTGAGTGTGTAAGTTTTAGGCCTTTTATCAGTCCTAAACACTATTAGTTTTCCTTGAGTATAGATATGGGTAATTTACATGTATCTAGGCTGTCATTTCAGAAATTGGAAATATACCACTAAATATTGTTTGTAATGTTCTCAAGTGTGCTCTTGCAAGATTGTATGATTACTGCCCCTCTAGGACCTCACCAAAAGTATATGCATATTTCATAAGGTTTATTAACAAGCAAAGTTATGACCCTCCTTGGTGAGTTCATAAACTGTGTTTATGAATGAAGTTTAAAGCCACCCAGAGATCCTTCTAGTTCTCCTGTCATGCTATTTGAATATATAAACTGTAGGTTTATGGATTTCAAATGTTAGGAGATTGGCTTTGTACAAGTAACATCTTTACCCCAAAGAAAATCAGCCAAAATTTCAAGGCTATAAAGTAAAATTGCGACAATTAAAATGGAACAAACAAAAAAATGTAATTTTCTAACTTCTGAATTCATTTCCTCCTTGATGCTCTCCACCCCCATTTTGTTGACTATGATCGAAAGGAGTTCCCTGAGTCAGTCAATGGGGAGGTAGGTAACAGAAAGGAGAAAAATGTGAGGTATATTCATAACTATTGTAAGAAAATAAAGAAATCAATGGCCCTTTGCTATCAAACTATTACCACTTTGAAAATTCATCATGGGAATTTAAAATGAAAGTTTATTCTGAATAAAGACAAGATTTGTTTGTAGCTGATGTTCAAACATAAAACAGATTTGATAATTTTGATAGACTTGAATTATCCAATTGATTGGAAGGGGAAAAGAGCATCATTCTAATGGCAGGATTTGGAGGGCCAATGAAAAGATGAGAAACTTTAATTAAATTGAGGCCCTGGATGAAGAGATGCTGTAAGAAATAAAGTTTTAGATGTACTGTTGTGGGATTCAAAGATTGTTATGGAATGAAGTATTAGATATATATGTTACGGAATGAAGTATTAGATATATATGTTATGGAATGAAGTAAATTATAAAAACTGTTATGTCATATGTTGTATATTATAAATCTTCTACTATCTGGCAATGTTATTTGTTATTGTTTTATCACATTCCATATTTTTGCCCTTGAAGGTAGAGACAATGTCTCTTTCTGCCCCCAGTTCTGACGCAGACTCTTTCTAATTGCCATGAGGAACAGCACCATACACACACATATACATGCACGCAGGCACACACACACACAAATATATTGTGTACATCATATTACATATATATTATATATATATATTATATACATTTTATATATGTATATATCTATATATATATATATAATAATGTGTTTATAGAGAGAGAGCTACACACAATTTTTGGCATTCTTTTTTCCTATTTTGTTTTTCTACTCAGAAATTTGTAATTGTTTTAAAAGTTACTTTAAACTCTAATATGCCTCCAATGATTAGTGAGCAATGGACTGGAAAGGGAGAGAAAGACAGTGCTCCTACTAGTAAAATGAGAGAATCAATTGGAGCTAATGGTGGTATTTCATGAATACTTGTGACATCATATTAGTGGAAGTTTATTTTCCTTGTTCCATTAAAGTGAAGAATCATGCCCTACCCCTCTCAGAATGTGCAGATCTGCAAAAGCATCACATCAGATGATATGCCTTGTGGCTGGTTAGGCAGTGATATTATGATTCTTTAAAACTATGAAGCAAAATCACTGGTTTCAAAAAATAATCTCTTGCAAATGCTAGGTTTATTCCACTGTCCAAGGTGGAATCTATGTCCCTTAAATCTGTAAAGATGTGTGACAGTGTCTCCTTGATGCATTATTTATCTTGTGTTGACATTCCTAAACTGAGACATTTCTTGTCTTATAGTTCCCTGCAGTGCCTCTCAGAGAAGCTGGGCATCTGATTCTGCTTTCCTGATGTTGCATATCTGTCATTGAATATTGACCTTCTTGGTTTTCATCTCAAGTAAGAACCTGTTCAGCAACCTGAAAATGGGGCTGCTTAAGACTGACTGCAATCATCTCTAGTCTATGAAAAAAATATTTTTAACAGTAATGAGTGGCTTTTCTTTGAGACGCCAAAAGAAATTGTGTTGTCAGTGATGTAACTAAAAGCATTTGGTTTACACATGTGGCATGACTGTCTTAATCTTTTAGTTCATCCTCTTCCAAAGAGTGAGCAAAAGGCAGAGATTGTAGCTCTAGCTGCCAAAGAGAGTGTGAATCATTTCAGTCATTTCTCCTAAGATTTTAAATATCCATTTTAGCTTAAAGGCATAAAGCAACCAACCTGAATAAAAACAGTCTCAGGCTGTGACTACAAGGCAAAATTTAACCAGCATATGCCAAAGTGCATTACTGAGACAGAAAAAAAAAAAAGTTTCTATAGATTCCTGAATCTAGTGTTTCTCCTCTTTCACATAGCTGCCAAATTTATTTTCCTAAAGTATAGGTCTAAAAATGTCATTCCCTTAATACAGAAGCTTCAGTGGCTCACTATTGCTTCAAGAATAAAAGACATACTCCTCAGTTTGGCAAGTCAAACTCATCATGATCTGGCCCCAATCCCTTTCCAGACTGATTTCTCATCATTCCTCACAGGTATTCTATATTCTAGCCAATAAAGCTTAGTTCATATTCCTCATACACAACAATCCATTTTTTGTTGTCATGCACAAATTGTCTCCCATTCATTGGATGCTCTTTGAATCCCTAACTCCATTCAGTTTCAGTTCATATCCTAGAATAAGCCTTCTCTGAGTCCTCTAGTTGTTACTTTCCATCCACCACATGCTTTTTTATTTGTTTTGTAGATAATTTACATTTTACGTCTTTGTACATATTTTTAGTGGCTCCTGCCTCTACCACACACAAAGTAAGGATAAAGACTTAAGGGCATTTGTTTTCTACCACTTAGCACATATATTCCTTATTCCCTTATCCTCCAAGAGATCTATTCATTATAACAAAAAACAAAAAGAAAGAGAAAACAGTTAAGTAAAATAAAGAACAAATATAAAAATGCTGATATTATATACAGTATTCCACACTCATAGTCCCTCACCTCAGGAAAGAAATGCCTTCTATTTTATTTGCAATCAATATTGGTTATTCTTTTTTAAATTTGTTTTCTCTTCTTCCCACATCTCAATGTCCCCAAACCTTGACCTACTGTGTATTCAGGGAGAGGGGATATGACAAATATGACTAATTAAACAAAATAAATCTCCATATATTCCATATTAAAAAAGAAATATATCTTTTTCTGCATCCTAGGTGAATCATCTGTCTTTCAGGAGGTGGAATACATGCTTCATCATTAGTCCTTTGGAAATATATTGGTCACTATACTCATCTGCATCCTCATCTGCATCCTTCAGTCTTTTAAAGTTGTTTGTCTTTGATATGTTATTGTTATGGTATACAAATGTTTCATTCTATTGGCTCTACTCTCTTAACTCTGCATAAATGCATGCAAGACTTTCCAGGTTTCTCTGAAACTATAGCATTCTACTACATTCAAATAAAAAAAAAAGTTGGCATTCTCAGTAGATGGTATCCCTTAATTTCCCCTTCCTTGCCACTACAAAAGAGTTGCTTTTTATATTTGTATACATATAGGTCCTTGGGATCTCATAAATTAGTATTTATTTATCAAATACACAGTTCAGCAGTCAGGTACTAGAAGTCATTGACCTGCATAGAGAGTAAGCTGAGTGATTATCTTTGATTATCTGGTTTGTTTTTTTTCCCAATAGACTATGAAGCAATATCTATTTATCCATCTCTATATGTATGTATGTCTACATTTACAGATATATGTATATAGATAGATAAAAAGATGTAAGTGTGTATTGCAGACCCATATATTAATTCTTCATATGTCTTTATGTTTGAAGTGTTTCTTGTATGAAGAAAATTGGATTATATTTCCTTAATCATTCTGAAAACCTGTTCAATTTTATTGTTGATATTTGACTGTTACCATTCAATGTCATAATTGTTAGATTTGCCTTTCTCTACAGAAATGTCTATTAAATAACATTAATGTAAAAAAAAAAAAAGACTAAGTACAGGCAGCTTTTTAAAAAAATGAAACAATATCTCCATAGTCTTTAACTCTCCATCATTTGCATATCATTTAGATGTGGGGGATGAGGAACCTTCAGCCTCCATGCCACATGTGGCCTTCTAGGTCCTTGGGTGTGGCCTTTTGACTGAGTCCAAGTTTTATAGAGCAAATCCTTTTCTCTAAGTGGTTTTGTTCTATGAAGTTTGGATTCAAAGGGCTGCACTTGAGGACCTACAGGGCCACGTGTGGCCTCAAGGTGGCAGGTTCCCAACCCTAATTTAGATGTTTCATCTTCAAAATAAGCATGTTTATGTATGACCCCTTTATATATGACAACCTTTTGTTCTATGTAGCATCTAAGATTCTCTTTTTTACTACTTCGTTTTGGCCTTAATATTTTACTTTTTCTGTTACGTTCTTTGCATCCCATCTCCTCATTGCAGAACTGTAAATTATCATTCCTCTGTGACTTATCTCCTTTGTTCATTGGTCTACAGCTATTATCTATTTAACTCCTAAGACTATGCACCACAAAACAGGAATTAAATGACTGTGAAAACATCCCAAACAGAGAACTTGATTTTCAGTCTCTGTTCCATTTTTCATTTTTTTTATCAGGTGTTTAGTTATCATCAAAGAACTGGTTGTAAAAGCCTGAAATCTTCAAAAGAGAAGGTGGAAAGTGGGAAAATGACATAATTCCCTCATGGTATAGAAAAAAAAAGAAATGTGGTACTAAGTTCTGTGTAATAACACTCAACATAGTAAATCATAGGTCCATATTTCACTAATTAAAACATAACGCTGGAAAGAGTGTTTTGAATAATCCAGTATAATAATCCAGAAAATAGGATCACAGTTTCAAAGAGTTCATTTAGTAGCAGAAACAAAATTACTATACAATTTGCTTTCCAAATATTCAGTGCTTATAGTGGTAGTTTGATTGTTTGAATATTACGTATTTATTATAACTCCTCTTCATCCTTTTTTGTGTCATAGACTCCTTTGGAAATCTGATGAAACCTATGTACCCCTTTCATCTTAAATATAAAAATAATATGCATAAACATATAAGAAAATTCAATTATGTTCACAGTTATCAAAATATAAAAAAACTCTATTAAGCCTATATTAAAAACCACTGGTTTAAGATTACAGACATCCTAAGGCTGATAAACTCATAAATAATCCTGAATTCTGAGTTAGATATTAAGTGGTCTAGCATGCTTAATGAAGGTAGAAAGGTTTCCAATGTAGGCATACATAGGTATGACAACATATCAGCTCACATATTTTGCATTTCTTTGCAATACCTCAATTCAATATGAAATATATAAGTGTTATTCAACCTAAGTTCGGGAGAGTACTTCCCCAGAAAGTTAGTCACCAATTAAATAGATTTTTTTTCTTCCCATCAACTTATAAACATAGTTCTAGAAGGTTGACATCAATTCAAAATACATTAGTGGATTTTTTTATATTTGTATACATATAGGTCCTTGGGATCTCATAAATTAGTATTTATTCATCAAATACACAGTTCAGCAGTCAGGTACTAGAAGTCATTGACTGTTGGATTCATGGATCCTTTTAAAATTTTGTAGTCTATTATGTCTGAGTATGTTTATGTTATAGTGTGAAGGATGTTTCAAAATATCCTTTGAAACATGTGAAACTATGTTTTATGAAATATGAAATTATGAAATATGAAATATTTAGCAGCATGGAAAATGACTCAAATATATACTTATATGTTATATAACAAAGTATATATAATTTTATTATATTTATTATATATTATAGTATTATTATAAAATATAATGATGTTATTCTAAGTATAACATTATGCATATTATATAGTAAGTATATATTTATATTTATCACTGTACAAGGCAGTTTAGAAATGTCAAAGTATCATTCTATTAGACATGTTCAATGCAACAAATATAATCAGTAATGTAACAGAGAAAGTCAATAGTCAATAAAATGCTTTTTAATTTATAAATATGAATATTTTATTTTAATCTTATTATTTCAGTAATTCTTGCTAGGACTTTGAGCCAATCTCTTGCTCCTTTGGAATTGTGGCTACTTGATTGAATAGATGAATAAATTGCTTATGATCATAATGGTCTAGGAATAGCTTAGAGTTAAATTACTTCAATACCTCTTTCTTGGGATGTGTTGAAAAGATTGCATTGCAGATCATCTAAAGATATATCTTTCTTTCTTTAAAACTATTTTCCCTTCAAAGCTAACCCCATCATTTAAAAATACAGATAGCAGAATTTATGGACCATAGATGGTGTCAGGAATAGTGCTTTTCATTACCTATTTCCTTTCAAATCAGCACCAAGGACAAAACAAAGAATAATTTCAGATGCTAGAGTTGGAAGGAACTTTATCTATAAGAAATAAGGTTTCACATTATGAATTTGTATGCTTTTTCTTTTTTCCATTAGGATATTTTCGAATATCTCAAAAATGGATTGAGACAAAAAAAAAAACAACATATAACCTTATTTAAAATGATAGCTTAAATTAAATACTCTAACTTTAAATCTAACACATCTTATGATGATTAATTCCATATTGTTTCATAATAGCTATACTTTAACTTGGAATGGAAAATAATGAGGAGACTTCCAGCATGTCTCTGAATATAAAGTAAGTAGAAGAAACTACTGAAAATGTGCTTTAAAGCAGCAGGAGGATGGAGAAATTATGCTGAATGGAAAATCAGTAGCAACATATTCCAAATAGTTTAAAAGAAAACTGAACTCACCATTTCATACTTTTTTAAGTTTTAATACCTAGTTTAATTACTTAGTTTTAACTCTACAGGGAAGACAACACATACATAAGAAGGCTTATTAAAACATGTTACAAAATAGGTACCAAGTGATTTGAAGGAGAGGGCATTAATCAGGTGGTTTGATCAGGAGAAGCCTCACGTCGAAAGAGGCACTTGAGCTGAATATTGAAGGAGACTAGGGATTCTAAAAGGCAAAAGTGAGGAAGGTGTACTTTACAGACAAGAGGTACAGCCAGTACAAAGACAAAGAACCTGAAAATGGAGGATTGTGTAAGAGGAACAATAAGAAGGCCAGTTTGACTAGCCTGAAAGATGTGTGACAACCTAGTAAAGCCTGCTTTTCAGAATATGCTCATTCATGAAATTACTAACTTTTTTTTTTTTAACACTATACCTGACATTGATAGTCTAAAGGGTGGGAAACCTGCAGCCTCGAGGCCACCCTGTGCATTTCATATTTTTGGCTTGTAAAAATTTAGCTACTGTTTTTCATGTTTCATCTTGAATAATAGAGCATCAGTAACATGAAGAAACTGAGGAAATCTATGGTATTTCCTTTATGAGCTACATGTTCATACAGCACTTGATGTAATCTCAGCTCTTTACTGTTAAAGGCTTTGCCACCTATTGCAAGGTTCTGCTGCCCAAACCCTACAACAACACTGATGCCAGGGCCATCTATTACAGGTTATACAGGAGTCATACAAGGCTCCAACCAGGTCCTATCCTTCCCATCAGAGCTACAGGTTCTAGAAACTTATCTGCTTTGCAGTTAGTTTTCTCATGAAGGTACTTTCTCTGAAATTAGAGCTTCTGTCCAGCACCTCCTGGCTCATAGAGAGGCTTATGCTTTAAGGATATCAGAATTCTAACACCAGAGAGGTATGGGATTAGATTCAGCACTCAAAACTTATGAGTGTGACACAGACCATAAATTCAGTACTGAGAGATTTTCAGAGTTTAGAAGGACTTAAGGATTAGAGACACCCAGTGCTAAGGCTGCTGTTCCAGTTATACTTTAAGTTAAACACGTGTTGGAAATAAACAAAACTACTAGTTAATTAGCTAGCTACCTTTGGCCTATGAATCTCACCACAACTTATAACATTGCTTTAATTATAAGGCACACGGCTTCACAAAGTAGTTTGTTGAACTTGGACTCAGACAGATTCGGGTCAAATCCTGATTCTAACATTTCACAGGATCATAGATTTAGAACTTGGTGGGAACTTAGAGGTTATTGAGGTTAACTTCATCATTTTACATGCAAAGAATCTGAAGCTCGAAGTGTTTAAATAACTTGCATAGGGTCACACCTATCTAGTAAATGCGTGAGGCAGAATTTGAACCAAGGGTCTTTTTGACACCAAGTCTATCATTCCATCCACTGTTTTCTGCCACAGTTTAACAGCTGTGTGACCAGTGACAACTCACAACAAACTCTCTGAGCTTTAGTTTACTAACGTGTAAAATGCATATGAAACCTGTTTCACCAACTTGTCTCATATGGTTTCTGACAAAGTCAAATAAAATAATATTCATAGAACATATTGCAGAAGTTAAAATATCGACTAAAATGGCATCTAGTTTTTATAATGTGTTCTGAGTTCTAAATGAAATTTTAGAACACAACCAAGTTCGAAGTTGGAAGTTGACTTTTCTTCTTTCTATTTAAATGCTTTACTGAAAATGACAATGAAAATTATGTTTTATACCTAAAACTTACTTTCTACTAGTTGCAACACTTTCTCTCCTGATTGGCAATGCTTCTTAAACATTTTTATACCTCAACAAAGTATTGGTAATTTAATTCACATTTTATACTGAACTACTTGTTCCGCTAGCAGTGATGGAAGGCTAAATAAGCAGAAAGGAATTCACAAAGAAGGAAGAGTTGCTGACAGAATCAGCATGGTGTTTGGTTAAGGGGACAGATTTAGAATTAGGAGGTCTCAGTTCCAATTCCACCTGGCCTAAAATCAAAACACAACTACTTTGAACCTCAGATTCCTATCTTTCAGTTGGGGTTAGATTAGGTGATCTTGAAGGTCTTAATTGCGTATACACTGTAAAGTGGAGTTCAATGGATTTACCTGGTTGGTGGAAAAGAGGAAAACCAAGAGTAATGCACTTCCCAATATACTTGATTATTATGGGCCAATACAAAAGGGCTTATAGTAATTTGGCATGAATTACTTACAAACAGCTTTAGGAAGAAGCTCCATATTCCCTGGACTCTGTCCTCTTGTTTTGAGATAAGCTGCATTTCTTCTTTATTGAATCCCTTCACCAATTACCCTTCTCTATCTTAAAGATTCTCTTATTGGGTTAAGTCCCACCTCAGATCCTAAGCCTAAAGTTCCCCACCCTTCACCCACTGTAATTTCATCCAAAGGGAGTGATTCTATGATATTTTCCACAGGGACTACATCACATCCATCTAAGATCCTTCTTCAGTATACCTCTTTCTTTAACTCAACATTCACTGAACCACTCAGAGGCTAGAGGCTGGAGTCAGGAAAACCTGAGTTCACATCTGACCTTCCACACTTACTAGCTGTGTGACCCTGGGCAAGTCACTTAACCTCTGTTTGTCTTAATTTATTGGAGAAGGAAATGGCAAACCACTCCAATACCTTTGCCAAGAAAACCCTGTGGACAGTATGGTTCATGGGGTACTGAAGAGTCAGCCATGAGTGAGCAAAAAGATATAATTCTATGCCCTAAAGTTTCATACTTGCTCAGGATATTCCAGGTCACTGTTGTCCACCTGTACTCCCTATTGGGGGGGGTGGGAGAGAGAGAGGAAGAAAGGAAGAAATAAACAAAGGAAGAAATAAACAAAGGAAGGAAGGAAGGAAGGAAGGAAGGAAGGAAGGAAGGAAGGAAGGAAGGAAGGAAGGAAGGAAGGAAGGAAGGAAGAAGAAGAAAGAAAAAGAAAGAAAGAAAGAAAGAAAGAAAGAAAGAAAGAAGAAAGAAGAAAGAAAGAAAGAAAGAAAGAAAGAAAGAAGGAAGGAAGGAAGGAAGGAAAAAATACTCGAGTGGTTTGCCATTTTCTTCTCCTGGAATATTTATTCAAAGAAGACTGGCTAGTTGTTGTGAGGACTACATCTGGCAATCTGGTGAGGCTTATATACCCGTCCTGATAATAATATTTGTTGCCTACATGCAAAACTGGGGGCAAAAGACACAAATTTCAGTTGGAGGTAAGGAAAAATTATTTTGTGAAATCTTTTTCCCTATCCAAGTCCATACATAACTTGAAATTTGTCCCTTTGAGGCCCTTGGATCCTAGGTTAGGAATCTCTGGAATAGACAATCTCTAATATTTTTCCAGTCCTAAATTTTATGAACCTATGAAATATCATGTGATACTTTCTTACCATTGTCAAGGCTACATGAGAGGGTGTCACACAATTACAGATTTAGAACTGGAAGGGTGCTTATTTCATCAAGTCAAATACCTTCTTTACCAGAAACTGGAGAAGTTAAGTGACTTGCCAAGGTCACAAGGCTACTAGGTGTGAGGAAGAATTCAAAGTCATAATATCCTCACACTAAGTCCATTGTTCCATTCACCATACTAGGTGGGAGCCAAATCAGGCAAGATCTGGGAAGGGTGAAGTCTATTCTTTTGTTTTGTTTTTTACCTTTCTTGTATTCCCAAGTTTAGTACAATTACACACACACACACACACACACACACACACACACAAATAACCCTTAACTAAATGCTTATTGACGGACTATATTTTTTTGTTGGGTTTTTTGGTTTTTTGTTTCTTTGTTTGTTTTCAAGTGAGGCAATTGGGGTTAAGTGACTTGCCCAGAGTCAGACAGCTAGTGAGTGTTATGTGTCTGAGGTCAAATTTGAACTCAGGTCCTCCTGACTCCAGGGCCTGTGCTTTATCCACTGCGCCACCTAGCTGCCCTTGACTGGCTATATGATTGTGGTGACTCAGGTGCTTAAACTTCCTGGCAAGGTGATTACAAAGTTATAATCTCACTATAATCAGAGGGATGGACTTAGGGAGGGATGTGGAGGACTGCATAACAAGGCCATTTTGCAATAGGAGGCCAACAATCCCCAGGATCCTTTATAGCATTAGATACAGGAAGGGTTCAAAATTTACATCTTAAATTTATATACTAGTTCTTATATCCCCAGAAACAAAGGGAAGGGCTGGATTCCTTATTGCTATAACTTTAGTTCAAAAGCACATCCTCAGTAAGCATAAATGTTAGAAAGAACCAGAACAGGATAGCATAGACTCTTACATGCCACCTCCATCTCCCAAATCTTCTGTGATCCAGTAACATTGGCTCCCTTGCTGTTTGTCAAACAAGACTCTCCATCTCTCAACTCCAAGCATCTTCACTGGCTGTCCCCAATGCCTGGATTACTTTCCCTCTTCTATATCTCCTGGCTTCCTTCAAGTTCTCAATAAATCCTGCATTTTTAAAAGAGTCTTCAGGGGTGGAGCCAAGATGGCAGAGTAAAACAAGTGACTTGCCTGAGCTCTTCCCCAAACCCTCTAAATACCTATAAAAAATGGCTCTAAACAAATTCTAAAGCAGCAGAACACACAAAAAGACAGAGTGAAATAAATTTCTAGCCCAATATAACCTGTGTGGTTGATTGGAAAGGTACATCCTGCTGGGCCAGGAGAGGAACACAGTTTGGCATGGGCACGCAGGCCACAGCAAACCTGGAGCAGGCCTCAGAGGACCGAATCCCGGGCAACTGTGGAGGTTTCCAGACTTCTCAGCTCATGAACGCCAAAGACAATTTAGAAGGTCAGTGAGAAAAGTCTGTTATTGTGGTGGTGAGTGAGAAGCGTGGTGGGGTTCCAGCCCTAGTCCTCAAGCTTGGCCCCAGGGCGGCAGCTGCCTCCTGAGCTTCTGGCCCACAGATTGAGGAGGAATCCAGTGGCTAATCAGAGAGAGATTGCAAGGATCTCTCTGTGGGTACAGCTTCTCTTGCTTTGCCTGTGCTTGGATCTGGGACATAGTTCTGGGTGGCGATCCTGGGGCAAGAGGAGTGCTTTCATGGTAGAGCTTGTGGTGGCAGTGAAGGCAGAATCCTCCTCACAGTTCAAGGCAGAAAAGAGTGCCTGTGGTCACTCATAGACCAGAGCACAGGCCAGGAAAGGAGTAAACACCTTGCCCTTCATCATACCACCTGGGAAGAACTGAAAATTTACAGGTCTGTAGAAGTATCTCTGAAAACAGCTGCACAAAATCCCTGAAGCTTGGGATAGTACATTCTCCACACTGGAAACATACCCCTACCTTAACAAAGAGTTTATAACTCAGGTAATTGTCCAGGATCATGAATAATCAGAACAAAAAGAGTCAGGCTATATTATCTTACTTTGGTGACAAAGAAGATCAAAACACACAACCAGAAGAAGACAACGAAGCCAAAGCTCCTATATCCAAAGCTTCCAAGAAAAAAATATGAATTGGTCCCAGGCCATGGAAGAGCTCAAAAAGGATTTTGAGAAGCAAGTAAGAAAAGTAGAGGAAAAACTGAGAGTGATGCTAAAGGAGACCCAAAAAAATACCGAAGAAAATAATACCTTAAAAAATAGCCTAACCCAAATGGCAAAAGAGGTCCAAAAAGCCAATGAGGAGAAAAATGCCCTAAAAAGCAAAATTGACCAAATGGAAAAGGAAGTACAAAAGCTTACTGAAGAAAATATTTCCTTAAAAATTAGAATGGAGCAATTGGAAGCTAGTGACAATTTGAGAAATCAAGGCACTGTAACACTAATCCAAAAGAATGAAAAAATAGAAGAGAATGTGAAATATCTCATTTGAAAAACAACTGACCTGGAAAATAGATCCAGGAGAGAGAACTTAAAAATTATTGGTCTATCTGAAAGCCATGGTCAAAAAAAAAAAGCCTAGACATCATCTTTGAAGAAATTATCAAGGAAAACTGCCCTGATATTTTAGAACCACAGGGCAAAATAGAAATTGAAAGAATCCACCATTAACCTCCTAAAAGAGATTCCCCAAAGGAAAACTCTTAGGAATAGCATAGCCAAATTTCAGAATTCCCAGGTCAAGGAGAAAATATTGCAGGCAGCCAGAACGAAACAATTCAAGTATTGTGGAAATACATTCAGGATAACACAAGATTTATCAGCTTCTACATTAAGGGACCAAAGGGCATGGAGTATGATATTCCAGAGGGCAAAGGAGATAAGACCACAACTAAGAATCACCTACCCAGCAAAACTGAGTATAATCCTTCAGGGTTAAAAATGGTCATTCAATCAAAATGGGGACTTTCAAGCATTCCTGAGGGAAAGACCAGAGCTGAAAATAAAATTTGACTTTCAAATACAAGACTCAGAAATCATAGGAGAGTTGTTAAGGTTGAACTGTTTACATTCCTTCATGGAAAGATGATATTTGTAACTCATGAGTCCTTTGTCAGTATTACGGTAGTTGGAGGGGGGAAAAATTGTATGTATGTATAGATAGGTAGAGGGCACAGGGTGAGCTGAAGATAAAGGGGTGATATCTGGAAAATAAAATTAAGAGGTGAGAGAGGATTATATTGGGAGAAGGAGAAAGGGAGAAGTAGAATGGGGTGAATTATCTCACATGAAACAGACAAGAAAAGGCATTTACAGTGGAGGGGAAATGGGGGAAGGTGAGAGGAAATGAGTGAATCTTATTCTCATGGGATTTGGCTTAAGGAAGGAATAACATACACAATGGGGTATGGAAATCTATCTTACCCTACAGGAAAATAAGGGGGGAAGAGGACAAGAGAGCAAGATGTTGAAAGAGGGGAGGGCAGATTGGAGGAGGGGATAATCAAAAGCAAACACTTCTGAGGAGGGACTGGGTCAAAAAGAGAGAATAGAATAAATGGGGGGGTAGGATAGGATGAAGGGAAATATACTTAGTTTTTCACAACATGACTACTATGGAAGTGTTTTGCATGACTACACATCTATAACGTGTATCGAGATGCTTGCCTTTTCAATGAGAGTGGGTGGGGAGGGAGGAAAGAAGAAAATTTGTAACCCAAATTTTAAAAACACATGTCAAAATTTTTTTTAAAAATTAAAAAAATTAAAGTTTAAAGAGTCTTTGCTGATTCCTCTTATTTCAAGGGCCTTTACTCTTGATTATTTCCAATTTAGCTTGTATATAGTTTTTTGTACCTAGTTGTTTTTGTGTTGTCTCTGCTATTAGACTTTCAGTTCCTTGAGAGCATGCATAGATTGTTTTGTTGTGTTTGTTTTATTTTTACCTTTCTTTATAACCCTAGTGCTTAACCATGTGCCTGGCACATAATAGGTGCTAAATAAATGTTCAGCCAACACTCCTTAGGGGAAAATTTATATTTCTAAAGATATATGTCAATAAAACAGAGAAAGAGCAGATCAATGATATGGGCATGCAGACAAATACTAAAAAAAACTAGAAAAAGAACAAATTAAAAATCTCTAATTAAACACAAAATTAGAAATCTTGAAAATCAAAGGCAAGATAAATAAAATTTCAAACTAAGAAAACCTTTGAACTAATAAATAAAATTAGGAGTTGCTTTTATGAAAAAAAACATTAAGACAAGTAAAACATAGTTGAATTTGATTTAAAAAGAAAGAAGAAAGCTAAATTACCAGTATCAGAACTGAAAAGGTTGAATTCCTGCCAATGAAGAGAAAATTAAAGGAATTATGTGGAACAATTTTGCCCAATTATATGCCAATAAGTCTGACAATCAAATAGAAATAGATAAATATTTACAAAAATATAAGTTAGTCAGGTTAACAGAAGAGGAAATAGAATACTTCAATATTCCCTGTTCTTAGAAAAAGGAATTGAACAAGTCATCAGTGAGATTTCTAAGAAACAATCCCTAGGACCAGATGGATTCACAAGATAATTCTACCAAACATTTAAAGAACAATTAATTCTAATACTACATAAACTATTTGGAAAAAAAATACACTTTAATCTGTACGTATGTTTTGGTTTGGTAATATCATTATTAAGTCTGGACCTCAAAAATATTGAAGAAAAAAGAAAAAGGACTTATACATACAAAAAATATTCATAGCAGCTTTTCTCATGGTGAAAAAAAATTGGAAATTGAGGGGGTGCCCCATTAATTGGGGAATAGCTGAGCAAGCTGTGACATATGATTGGGATGGCATTTGATTTCCCTATAAAAAATGATGAGCAGGGGCAGCTAGGTGGCACAGTGGATAGAGCACCTGGATTCAGTAGGATCTGAGTTCAAATCCAGATTCAGACACATAACACTTACTAGCTGTATGACCCTGGGCGAGTCACTTAACTCCATTGTCTAGCCAAATAAATAAATAAAAATTAAAATAATAATAATCTTAAGAAGGAAAAAAAAGACATAAAAAATGATGAACAGTATGCTCTCAGAAAAACCTGGGAAGGCTTATATAAACTGATGCAACATGAAGTGAGTTGAACCAAGAGAGTGAAAGCAATATTATAATGGTAATTATAAAGTGAAAGACTTAGCTATTCTTAGCAATACAATGATCCAAGACAGTACTGAAGGATTTATGATGACAAATTCTATCCACCTCCAGAGAAAGAACTGATGGAGTATTAATGCAGATTAAAGCACACTTGTTTTACCTTTATTTTTCTTGTGGGTTTTTGTCTATTTTCTTTTGCAACATGGCTAATATTGAAATTTTGATGACTGCATATGTATAATCTATATCACATTGCTTGCATTCCCAATAATGGGTTAGGGGAGGGAGAGAATTTAGAATTCAAATTGTGTCATGAAGTTTTAGACGCAACTTTAAAAAATGCTTCAACAAAGTAAGTTAATAAATTGTATAAAACTGAATTTCCTAATTCAAGTTATAATCTCCCTAGTATTTCAATAATAACATGTCATAGGCTGGTAGGTAAAAATAAAACAAAGAAAGAAGTAGTTGCTGATTGGATAAACAGCATAACCATCTACCTGCCATCTACCTGGTTGGTGGAAGACAATCCCTGAGGCAATGACTACAACTTGATCATTTCAGGCAGTATATAAACTTCTGGCACTTTGACTATCTATCCCTACTTAGCTGTAAACAGTTATCAAATATGCTTTTGCTTTATGAAGCCTTATGTGGTATCTTAGGTACTGAGTCAGGTTGATATAAGCTCTGTATAACCTATTCTCATAGCAATACGGAGTCCCATGGTCAATAATGCTTGCTGTGATATCTAATTAGAAGACTGAATGTTTTCAATATTCTGAGAACCCAGGGAGCCATGAGCACCAGATAAGTGTGTCCCTGGGGTTAACAAACACAAATGGACCCTAGTTTATACCTTAAAGGAACCCTACAAAAAGAGAAGGAAGTGTATTCTATTGTGAATA
The DNA here is from genome assembly GCF_003287225.1 of Phascolarctos cinereus. Lineage (NCBI taxonomy): Eukaryota > Metazoa > Chordata > Mammalia > Diprotodontia > Phascolarctidae > Phascolarctos > Phascolarctos cinereus. The sequence continues at coordinate 427,797,653 of NW_027555847.1, read as the reverse complement.
ATCTCCTTTTAATTTATGTGTTCATTATATTAGACTTTTTTAAACAATATTAAGTTTTCTTAAACTGTGGCAAATCTACATTAACGCTATTGATTTTCCCCTGTTTTTATTAAAATGTTGCATGACCACTCTATATCTGTAATAAAAGTTTAATATGTCATCACATTACTTATATGGTGACATGTCTTTAAACATAATAATGAAAATTTGTAAGTTAATTATTCAAATTGTATTTATCCACGTGGAAAGTTGCACCATAACCCTGCCTCTAACAATAGTGTTTGGTAGTGTTCCATTCTTTAAATGGCTTTGAACCAGTTTCCTCACATCTAAAATGGAAAAAAAAATATTTGCACTAAGTCTGTAGTGAGAAAAATGCTTTATAAACAAAAAAATAATAATTTTGGATCATTAAAAAACTAGTCTCTATTATTAATAAAAATTTGTATAACACAGGTTACCAGAAGAACTTTTGCCAATTTTTAAAAATTCTTCCCAATATAATTCAAGAAATTATCTGTCACAGGCCTTTGTCAGAATATTGGCATCTCTCATAAAGTTAGAGATGTTTATTAATTCTATGAGAGGTCATAGGGAATTCTGAACTGATTTCCCGCGAGCGGTGCTGTGTTGATCATTGTAGGCAAATGAAGTACAAGAGAAGTATCTCTAATTTGTAGTTTAAAAGAGTGAACTATAAAATTATTTCACCCACTTTTTTCCAGTAATTTCTCTTCCTTGGACTTCTAGAGTAGAATAAAGCAAGGGAGAAGTATGTGTTCCCATCCCCCTCAGAAATATATGGCAGCGGAAGACATGTGCTGATCAGTCTAGCCTAAAATTGAAGTACCTTGACCCTACAAATTCTGATTGCCTTCATTAATTCCATATTTATTTTGTTTTCTAGGAGCAAGGCAACATGTAACATGTTGAAAAAAAGAAGCACACCTTATACAGTCCATTTTTTAAAATCCTATTGTAAGCAAAGTTTTAAAATAACTTTTTCTGGTAACATGGGATAATGATGTGTTTTATATGAATTCACATATTGATATGATAGATTTATTTTTATAACCTATGATCTATTGCAAGGCCTGACTTCAGAAATCTCACCAAGTTTACATTAAAAAAAGATACTCATTCATTCAGTAAAACGTACTGCTGACTATTGGATATGTTAAATTCCTTGGCTTGAAATTCCTTACCGAACATGTTCTAGGCAATATGAGGGACAGCCTTAGAACCTTGAGTAGATCAGTCTGACCTAAATGCTGAGATTTTTAAGAGAAAAATCACATGTTAAAGCAAAAAAAAAATACACTTAGAGTTTATATTTGGTTATGACTTAGTAAAGGGAGAGAAAGGATGCCGATAGCATAGCAAATAGAACACTAGGCCTGAAATCACTAAGATGTAAGTTAAAATTTGGCATCATACACTTGTTAGCTGTATGACTTTGGGCAAGTCACTTCATCTCTATTTGACTCACTTTCTAGGGTTGTTGTGAGGACCAAATGAGACAATATTTGTAAAAGTATTTATCATGGTGCCTGGCACATAGAAAAGTGCTATATAAACACTTATTCCCTTTCCACTCTCCCTAGTAGAGGCTAGAGGCAAAATATGGTAAATCTATAGAACTATATGTTTGAAATCAACAAAAGCTTAACATATCTAAAGGAAAAAAGAATAATTGGAGGTCATAAAATTGAGTCAGGCCAGGTGGAGGCAAGACCAATATTCCATTTCCATGAGGAACAGATGGTGTGGAGAGGTATGGAAATTGGTTCTTCCATGGAAGAAAGAAAATAGTTTGACTTAGCAATCTGTTTGAATGAAATGTACTTTAAACGAAGACTGTTCAGTCACAGTAAGAAGCACTCCCCAACTGATATAGTTGATTAACATGTAATCAAAACAACACAAGTCTGTTGGAGAACATCTAGACATCCCCGTTCCTTCACCTCAGGTCATAGTACCTCTCTGGCCAGCTGGATTTATGAGATTTGCCTGCCATTTTTCAGTTAGCTACATTTATGGAAGGAAGGAAAGAAGGAAGGAACAAAGGAACGAAGGAAGAAAGAAAGAAAGAGAACAAACAAACACACACACACAAAAAAGGAAAGTTAGTTATTGCCCACTGCTATGTGGGCAAAACTACAAAACTAACCACTCAGAATAATTTAAGCCAAAACCCAGGAAGGGCCATACCCAAGGTTCTTTTTTGGACAATGCTGGATTTGTTTGTTTGTTTTGTTTTTTAAAGAGAATCCAAAAGCATATGTTAAAATGCTGTCAGCCAGAGATTTTTTGCCTAAGGTGCATGTCTTGGTATGCCCAGTTTTGTGGCTTTAAAGTAGTAGCTAGGAAACTCAAAAGCTTTAAAGCTAAATTTTGAGGGAAATGGAGAAAAACAGCCAGGTAAGTGCTACTGTGGGAAACAGATGTGTCACAGAAAGAACCATAGTGGAGGGAATCTAAAATTATCCTCAGGAGAAAATAAACAAGAAGAGGATCAGAAATAATACTTATGGCCTTTTATGTATACACACCAACATGCATAGTTAGGAAAATAAGATTAACCTGAAGCTTTAACCAAGATAAATACAATCTTACTGATAAAACTGAGACTTGGTCAAATAGAGTTCTTGACTGGATTAAGATGATGGAAGAATTTAACTTACCCAAAGAAACAAACCTAAAAGAAAAATAATGGAAGTAACGTTGTAATAAAAATGTCATTTATATGTACAATACTTTAAAGAGTGAGGTGCATGTTACATACAATTTTCCCCTTAAACCTCACTGCAACCCTCTGAGAATGCTATTTGTGTTATATGTAATTAGCTACATTGTAAAGAAAGGAAAGTGAGGCTCAGAAGAAGTCAAGTGACTTGCCCAAGATCACATAGCAAGTCAGTTGGAGAGAGAACCTGAGCTTATATCTTCCCAAATACAAGGTCAGCACTTTATTATCTCTAATTTCCTTTTTTTATATTGTAACAGTATAATTCATGTTATTAATATGAGAATTTACATTAAGACAATATGTATAAAACATAAATACCAAAGAGTTTGAAACAAATGTGGATTTCATTTAGGTGAAGCCAGGGAAAAAAGTGCCATTGTTATAGAAATGTGCTGCATACCCTGCCCTCCAAGAAAATGAAGGGTATAAGATGATACTTCTTGAATACAAAATATTTTTTTTAATTGGAACAGAGAGAAATCAATAGGATAATGTTACTATGTCTGATAAAATTTCATTATGACTTTCATTCTTACGAAAGCAGAGTATATGAAAAAAGAAGTAAACAATGTTTGCCAAACTAAAAACGTCATCATAGAATGAAAATGCTAAATGATGACTCAGTGATTTTTGCTGCAAAGAATGAAAAGGTATGGTAGAATACAATAACTTTATTAAATAGGAGGTGGAGCCAATATGGCAGAGTAAAACCAGTGACTTGCTTGAGCTCTCCCCCAAACCCCTCCAAATACCTACAAAAATGGCTCTAAATAAATCCTAGAGTAGCAGAACCCACAAAAAGATAGAGTGGATCAAATTTCCAGCTCAAGATAACTCAAGACAACCTGAAAGGTTGATTAGAAAGGTCTATCATGCTAGGTTGGAAGAGAAAGACAGTTTATAGTGGACACACAGGCAAAACAGGCCTCAGCAAACCTGGAGCAGGGCTCAGGGGACTGAATCATGGGCAGGTGTGGTGGTTTCCTGACTTCTCAACCCACAAACATCAAAAACAACTTAGAAGGTCAGTAGGAAAAGTCTGTGACCACCATGAGAGAGAAGTTTAGTCCCAGCCCCAGTCCTCACAGCACGGCCCCCAGAGTGGCAGCTGCTTTTGCGGATTCCAGCCCACAGACTAAGGGGAACTCAAGTGCTGATCAGAGGTGGATTGCAGGGATCTCTCTGCTGGTTCAGGATTCTCTTGCTTTGCTTGTGCTTGGATCTGAATCACAGTTCTGGGTGGTGATCCTGGGGCAAGGAGGAGTGCTTGCATGGTAGAGCTTGTGGTGGCAGTAAAGAGAGAATCCTCTTCACAGTTCCAAGGCAGAAAAGAATGCTTGTGGTCACTCATAGACCCAAGCACAGGCCAGGAAAGGAGTAACACCTCGCCCTTCATCATACCACCTTGGAAGAACTGAAAACTTACAGGTCCCTAGAACTATCTCTGAAAACAGGTTGACAAAACCCCTGAAGCTTGGGACAGTACATTCTCCACACTGGAAGCAGACTTCTACCTTAACAAAGAGTTTAAGACCCAAGTAATTGTCTGGGATCATGAGCAACCTCACAAAAAATAGTCAGACCATAGAATCTTTCTTTGGTAACAAAGAAGATGAAAATATGCAACTGGAAGAAGACAACAAAGTCAAAGCTCCTACATCCAAAGCCTCCAAAAAATATGAATCAGTTCCAGGCCATTCTCAAAAAGAATTTTGAGAAACAAGTAAGAGAAGTATAGGAAAAACTGAGAAGACAAATGAGAGTGATGCAAGAAAATCATGAAAAACTAGTCAACAGCTTGCTAAAGGAGATCCAAAAAACTACTGAAGAAAATAACACCTTAAAAAACAGCCTAACCCAAATGGCAAAAGAAGTCCAAAAAGCCAATGAGGAGAACGCTTTAAAAAGCAGAATTGGCCAACTGGAAAAGGAAGTCCAAAAACTCACTGAAGAAAATACTTCCTTAAAAATTAGAATGGAACAATTGGAAGCTAGTGACTTTATGAGAAATCAAGACACTGTAAAACAAAACCAAAAGAATGAAAAAATAGATGACAAAGTGAAATATCTCATGGGAAAAATAACTGACCTGGAAAATAGATCCAGAAGAGATAATTTAAAAATTAATGGACTATCTGAAAGCCATAATCAAAAAAAGAGCCTAGACATCATCTTTCCAGAAATTATCAAGGAAAACTGCCCTGATATTCTAGAAGCAGAGGGCAAAATAGAAATTGACAGAATCTACTGATCACCGCCTGAGAGAGATCCCCAGAGGAAAACTCCTAGGAATATTGCAGCCAAATTCCAAAGTTCCCAGGTTAAGGAAAAAATATTGCAAACAACCAGAAAGAAACAATTCAAGTATTATGGAACACAATCAGGATAACATATGATTTAGCAGCTTCTACATTAAGGTACCGGAGGGCTTAAAATATGATATTCCAGAGGGCAAAGAGGATAGGATTAAAGCCAAGAATCACCTACCTAGCAAAACTGAGTATAATCCTTCAGGGGAAAAAAATAGATATTCCATGAAATAGAAGACTTTCAAGCATTCCTATTGAAAAGACCAGAGCTGAATATAAAATTTGACTTTAAAATACAAGACTCAAGAGAAGCATGAAGAGGTAAACAGGAAAGAGAAATCATAAGGGACTTATTGAGGTTGAACTGTTTATATTCCTACATGGAAAGATGATATTCTTAACTCATGAGACTTTTGTCAGTTTTAGGGTAGTAGTAGGGAAAAAATTATACGTATAAATAGATTAATAGATAGGGGGCACAGGATGCATTGAAGATGAGTGGGTGATATCTGGAGAGTAAAATTAAAGGGTGAGAGATTATACTGGGAGAAGGAGAAAGGGAGATGTAGAATGGGCTAAATTATCTCACACAAAACAGACAAGAAAAGGCTTTTACAGTGGAGGGGAAGTGGGGGAAGGTGATAGGGAAGGAGTGAATCTTATTCTCATCAAATTTGGCTTAAGGAGGGAATAACATACACACTCAATTGGGTATGGAAATCTATCTTACCCTACAGGAAAATAGGAGGGAAAGAGATAAGAGAGTGAGGGGATGACAGAGGAGAGGGCAGATTGGGTGAGGGGGTAATTAGAAGCAAACACTTCAGAGGAGAGACAGGGTCAAAAGAGAGAGTAGAATAAATAAGGGGTGGGATAGGATGAAGGAAAACATAGTTTTCCCCACCATGACGACTATGGAAGTGTTTTGCATAGCTGCACAAGTATAACCTTTATGGAGTTGCTTTCCTTCTCAATGAGGGTGGGTGGAGAAGAAGGAAGTAAGAAAATTTGGAACCCAAAGTTTTAAAAATTTTATCAAATACCTACTATTGTGCCAGATACTGCCAACAGCTGAAGTGTCTCCAAATTGGATTCTGCTGTTATGGGCAATGATTCCATATAACCTTTGTTTTCAGTACAGCTGCAAAAGTTTACTAATTGTCAATCAATGTCAGCTATCTCAGGGTGATTAAGCTAAAAGACATGTGGAATCTCCTGTAAATAGGTAATACCTCCATCAGAAACTGAATCTAAAGCACAGAAAGCTTAATTGGAAATAGTTCACCAAGAGAGATGGGAGTAAGAGATGCCAATAGGAATCAGAAAGAATATAACACAAGGTGTCCTCAGCTCTTTCCCCTCAGCTCCACTCTCCCTTCTAACGCCACATAACTCTTGATAACCTCTTACTGAATAGGTATAAGGACAGCAGGAGGGCCTATCCTTGCTATAGCTAGTTGAGATAATCACTGTTTGTGTGTCAGGGATTGAAGTGGCCAATTCCTATCATAGATATAGGAAGAGACACTTGATTCAACATTGTGAATGTTAAAAAAGTAGATGCATTTTATTCTCGCTCCCCTCCCTTTTGTTCCCAAAGAAATTTCATCCTCACACAACTTCCAATACAGATCAACGTTGCCTGAGTCACAAAGGTGGAGTTGGGATGTCAATATGATTATGATGACTCCATTTGATCAGTGGTAGCAGAGTGGGTTTATGGAGTTTTGCTCTGTATCTTGCTTTTTTTTTTTGCACTATCATGATTACTAGTTAGTGGTCAGAAGGCCAGAGTCACTATTACCACTTTTCTTTATGATAGTTCTGGTGGTCCAGGTAAGCTCTGGTATTCCATTTCTTTTGGTCTTGTTTGATGTTCTGGCAGTAGCAGAGATCTAACTTTTTTCCCCTTCACTCCATTTCCCTATTTCTTTTGCCCTCCTTTCTTGTCCCCCCTCTCCAACTCTTTCTTTCCTTCTATTTCTTCTTCCTTCTCTCTTTTCTCTCTCTGTAGTAGTTTGTCTTTCTCTCTCTTCCTCTTTTTTTCCTCTCTCCCGCACTTTCTCTTGGAGGTGAGAAGAAACAATAAGTTTTCTCCAGTCCAATCTGGCCCAACTGGATTCAGGACAGGTATTAGTTGCATTATCATCTTAACTTTTTTAGGAATAATTGTATACCTTCTAAATTTCACATTATTGTTAAAAGAACCTGTAAAATCATTTTCATAAAGGCCAGTTTAGTGCCAAAAAAAGAACCAAAAAAGTACTTTTTATAAAGTAAAAGTTTAAATCAGTTGCAAAGGCGGTAGGATATTAGTGCTTTAATATATGATTTTAATGCTTTGTTTTAATAAAAATCAATTAAAATATGGGTATCAAGAAACACGACTTTCAGGTTCTATTTTAGTATATTTTAGAGATATAATGAACATATGTATCATATATGATATATATGTATATATATATGTGTGTGTGTGTGTGTGTGTGTGTGTGTGTGTGTGTATATAGATATACTAGTCACCTTGAGAATGATGTAATGTTCCTGCTGCAAAGGAGGAATATATTTGGACAAGTTTATCAAATTCCGAATAAGTGAGGCAATAGTAACAGAAAATCTACTTGACTTCCAGAAGTTCAAATAACCAGATCTGGAGAAGCCACACTAGATCAAAAATAACTAACTCATACATTTGCTGAGCTCCTGTCAATTATTTTGAAAACTCAGAGTGAATAGAGATTTAGTGTAACAGTGGATGGGAAAAAATATTTGAATTTTCAAGAAATGGAAAGAGATAGCATCTTTAAATGTAGGCTGGTGAGCTAGCCTACTGTTCTTGGAAAAAGTATAGCAGATATTATTAAAGACATAATTTATGAGCTTTTGAATGGGAATTACTGATTATAAAGAGCAAGCATGGCTTTAAGAACAGGACATGTTGCAGCCTAATTTAATTTCCTTTTGTGATAGTTTTATGAATGAATGAATGATAATACATTTATTAAACACTTACTATGTTCCAGGTACTGTATGCTTGCTCACTTAATAAAAGGAAGAAAGAAAGTTCCTCAGCTCAAAATGCTTGCATTTTAATGCAGTGAGGAAACATATACAGGGAGAGGTACGTGGCTAATCATACAGTTGAAAGGTTTTGTAATGCCTAGGAAGTGACACAGAGGCAATGGTCTAGGCAAAATAAGGTGAAAGATCACCTATCAGAGCCAAGTATTCAAGAAGCAGATTCTAAGATGAGGGGTTGTGAGGAAAATGAGGAAGATGGTCAGACTATAGGCATGGTGTTTGGAAATATCTGGGCAGTTTATATGACTGTCAGAATGAAGAAGACTATTGAAATAGTATACTCATGTAAGAAAAGCATTTCTTTGTAAGTTAAAAAGTAGAAGAGGTAAGAACTGGTTAAAACACTTCAGAACTGGTTGAGTGATAAGAACCAAATGGGTTGATAACTACTTAGAGGGAACTGTATGAATGTTCTAGGAATGTGTCCATAGTTCTACACTAGGCATTTTTATGAATTACTTGGATGAATAAATAGATGATATAATTATCAATGTCATGGATAACATGAAAGTAAAAGCAATTTCTTTGGATCTTTGGTTGATAACTTACAGAAGGATCAAAAGCTAGGTCAATGAGAAGAAACTAAAAAGATGAAATTTTGTGGGTCAAATGTAAAGTACCACATGAGGGTTCAATAAATCAATGAGATAAGAAAATAATTGTGAGGCATAGTTAAGCTAGAGATTGTGAGAAAAATGATATGGGGGTTTAAGTGGATTTCAAACTCAAGATGAGTCAACAGTGAAATATTTAGTCAGAAAAAAAATAATTGCAATATGACACTGAATGTAGAATGCAGGATACAGGATTTTATCCAGGATAAGCTAGCTGGGTAAAAACAAATAAGTCATCTGGAGTGCCATGTTTAGCACTAGGCACCACATTTTAATAAAGTGGCACATGTCTAGAAGAAGGTGACCAAGATGTTGATGGGATGAAAAAAATATGTCACAGAAGGATCAGTTATAGAAAGCAGGTATGTTTCACCAAGAGAAGAAGAAAGGGCTTGGGAAAAATTATATTTATTTGGGAGGTGGTTATAGAAAAAGGGAATAGACATTCTTGAAGATAGAACTAGAAGCAATGGGTAGGCAGGGAGGCAGATGTAAATTCAATGTGGAATAAAAATTAATGAACAAAATACTTTCAAAAATTAGGAGTGCCACAAAGTGGAATATGCTTCACAAAGTAGCAGAGGTCTTTACTAGAATCTCCTAAATATGTCTATCTACTTGCCAGAAATGTTTTTGAAGGGATTCCTGTCCAAGTATTCATTAGGTCCGATGACTTCTGAGGTCTCTTCCAATTCTAAGATTCTGTGTGATCTATGTGGGAGGTAAGCTCTGAAAATATTAAATGTGTTATATAAATATGAGTAATTTCAGTAAAGAAAAATGGGAGCCACTTGTACCCCATAGGGAATTGTGCTAAAGAGTTTAAGTACAAAGAGATTAAATAGATATCTCTTGGTTTCAGACATGTAGTAACCTTTATCTGAGTCCAACCATCAGAATCTCCTTATTTGGCCTTCTGTGTTGTATAACAGTCAAGTGCTGAGCCATTGGATGACACCTGCTATGCAAGATCCAATTGCTATGAGATTCTCAAAGAGCCAAGTTTCATCTAAAATGCACTACTGAGGACTAGGTCAGCAAGACTTCTATACAAATCAAACTCAGGATTCCAGGAGCTATCTATTCAGCTGCCCCCTTTGCAGGGATGTTATTAGGACCTCCCTCTGCTATTAGGAATATAAGCTCCCCTTCACTCATCCTTTCTATCACTTTAATAAAATTCATTTTATTACCCACGTTGTGGTTCTCATTGCCATGCTGTTCCTCATGATCCCCAAACTTAGAATCCCATGGTTACACTACCAAAAGAAACCAATGTGTCTCCACATGGAGCTGGCTAGTTGAAACATAAAAAGAATAGATATAAAATACAAAAGAACACATAAGTAGGGAAAACTTTTTTTAAAAAATCATACAATTCTAATAATGATACCAGGAAAAAATAAATTTCAAAAATAAGTTAAATCTCATGGAAAATACTAAGGAACAAAAGAGAGGACTTCTTTTAAACATTTCTGTGTCATGATGGAATAGAAAAAATGGATAGAATACTACTTAGTAAAGATTATGTAATATTGCTGATGACAAGAAAGCAAAACAACTCAACTTTTTCTTCCATATTTTCTCAAGGAAAATGATCTTTAATCTTATAAAGATGAGAATAAACCTAGTCCAGAAAGAGTTGATACTAAAGATAAGTTTCAAAGCAACATTCATAGAAATACAGAACATAGAACCTAGAAACACAGTATTCAAAACCCTTCATAAATTGTTCCCCTGTCCCACCTTTCCTGTCTTCTTATACCTTACACCCACCTCACCTGTATACCTTTACACTTTCAGGATGAAATATGAAATCCTCTGGCATTCAAAGGTTATCACAAGTTAATCTTTTCCCTACCTTTACAAACTTCTTACATCTTACACAAACCTCACCTTTTACTCTTTGATCCACTAACGCTGGCCTCTTTGCTGTTTTTCAAATAAGATACCCTACCTCCTGACTCCAGGCATTTTCACTGGCTGCCCCTCCATTCCTAGGTGCTTTTCTTCATTATTTGTACCACCTAGATTCCCTGGTTTCCTTCAAGTCTTTTATTCTAGTGACTTCCCTCTGTTGATTATGTCTAATTTAACCTATATATAGTTTGTTTGTACATAGTTATTTCATGTTGTCTCCCCCATTAATTTTGAGTTCATTGAAAGTAGAGATTATTACCTTTCTTTGTAACCTCAGTGCTCAATGCAGTGCCTGCCACATAGTAGTAGGTGCTTAATAAATATTTATTGACTGGTTGAGATAAAGACTTCATTGATTATTTCATTTAAATCAAAAATGATCTGAAATATACTCTAGATCATTCTTGAGAAAGGCATACAGGTTCCATTTAAAAATCTTCAGGGATGAGAGGCTCACTGGATATTGAAGGGTTTTATTGAAAAAGATTATATCTCTTATTATGAAGTGTATGACTCTCCCTCTTACCCCATAGAGATAACAACTGTATCTATAATTTCTGAAGCATAGTGAACTCTCATATATTACACTGCCTCTAACAATTCAAGGTGATACTTTTCCTGCAACATGTAGTCCTATAGAGTTGTCTATAGTATTTTGATTAAATGATTTGCCCAAGGTCATGCAGCCATGTCAGAGATAGGACTTGAAATCAACTTCCTGGCTTCAAGATCAGTTTTCTATCTACTGTGCTGCATGCCCCTTATATCATTCGCAATTCAGGGGTTTTTTTTTAATTTATTATTTCATTTTTCCCAATTACATGTAAAAACAATTTTCAACATTTTTTTTCAAATTTTGAGTTCCAAATTCTCTTCCTCCCACCTGTCCATTCTCCTTCTTTGAAAATGCAAACAATTTGATAAATATCATACATATGCAATCATGCAAAACATGTTTTCACATGTCATTTTGTGAAACAAAATACAAACCAAAACAAAACAAGAAAAATAAAGTGAAAGAAAGTATGTCTCAATTTGCATTCAGACTCCATCACATCTTTCTATATAGATGGATAGCATTTTTCATCATGAGTCTTTCAGAATTTTCTTGGATCATTGTATTGTTGAGAATGGTTATGACATTCATAGTTGATCATCATACAATATTGCTGATGCTGTGTACAGTGTTCTCCTGGTTTCACTCATTTCACTTGGCATCAGTTCATGTACGTCCTTCCAGGTTTTTCTGAGGGTATCTTCTTTGTCATTTCTTGTAGCACAATAGTATTCCATCATAATCATATAACACAACTTGTTCATCCATCCCCTCAACTTCCAATTCTTTGCCACCATAAAAAAGAGCTGTTACAAATATTTTGGTAATATATGTTCTTTTCCTTTTTTATCTCTTTGGGATACAGACCTAGTAGTGGTATCACTGGGTCAAAAGGAATGCATGGTTTTAAAATTCTTTGGGCATAGATCCAAATCACTCTTCAGAATGGCTAAATCAGCTCACAACTCTATTAACAATACATTAGTGTTACAAGAAAATGATAAATTCTGGAGAAGATATGGGAAAACTGGAACACTAATACACTGTTGGTGGTATTGTGAAATGATTCAACCATTTTGGAGAGCAATTTGAGGCTATGACTAAAGGGCTATGAAATCATGCATATCCTTTTACCCAGCAATACCACTTCTAGGTCTGTATGCCAAGGGGATCATAAAAATGAGAAAAGGACCCACAAGTACAAAAATAATTTTAGCAGCTCTTTTTGTGGTGGCAAAGAATTGGAAATTGAGGGAACACCCATCAGTTGGGGAATGGCTAAACAAGTTGTGGTTTATGAATGTAATAGAATACTATTGTGCCATAAGAAATGATGAGCAGGTAGGATTCAAAAAAAACTTGGAAAGACTTACATGAACTGATGCAGGTTGAAATGAGCAGGACCAGAGGAACATTGTACATAGCCACATTATGAAATCACTGACTTTGATACACTTGGATCTTCATAGCAACACAAGAATCTAAGACAACTATAAAAGATTGATGATGGAAATTGCTATCTACACCCAGAGAAACAAATAAGGAATCTGAATGCAGATGGAAGCATACTATTTGCTCTCTTTTTCCTGTTGTTTTGCTTTATTACTTCATTCTCATGGTTCATCCCATTAGTTCTAATTGTTCTTTACATCATGATTAATGTAAAAATGTGCTTAACATGAATGTATATGTAGAGCCTATATTGGATTATATGCTATCTTGGGGAGAGGGGAGGAAGAAATGGGAAGGGAGAAAATTTAAAATTCAAAATCTTATGGAAGTAAATATTGAGAACTAAAAATAAATAACTTTTTTAAAAAAGAAAAAAACTACATTAGTATCACAATTTTCCTACATCACCCCCAACATTTGTCATTTTCCTTTTCAATCATGTTAGTCAATCTAATAGGTGTATGGTGGCACCTCAGAATTGTTTTAATTTTCATTTCTCTACTCAATAGTAATTTTAGAGCATTTTTATGTGACCATAGACAACTTTTATTACTTCATCTGGAAACTGCCTGTTCATATCATTTGACCATTTATCAATTGGGGAATGGCTCCTCTTTTTTTTTTTTATAAATTTGACTCAATTCTGTATGTATTTGAGAAATGAGGCCTTTATCAGAGAAACTTGCTATAATTGTTTTTTTCACAATTATGATTACTGTGTATTTCCTTCCAGCTAATTTTCAGCCTGCCTGTCTCTCCCTCTCTCTCTCTCTCTCTCTCTCTCTCTCTCTCTCTCTCTCTCTCTCTCTCTCTCTCTCTCTCTCTCTCTTTCTCTGTCCATACTCAAAAGTGCTTTGATTTTGACTACCACCTTTTACAAACCACCTCCCTTCTATCACTCCCCCTTCTCTTATTCCTTTCCCCATCTATTTTCCTTTAGGGCAAGATAGATTTCTTTTAAGTGGGCATGCCATTACCAATTTGAGACAATTCTGATGAGATTAAGTTAGGGTATATACCCACCCAACTTCCCCCATCTTCTCTTCCACTGTCAAAGCTCTTTAGGCTTCTTTTAAGTGAAAGAATTCTACCCCCCCCCCTTTGCCTTTCTCCTAGTGCATTTCTCTTTCTCAGTCCTTTATTTTATTTTTTATAGAAATCACCCCATCACATTCAATTCACACCCATCCCCTCTGTCTATGTATATGCTTTCCTAGCATAAACAATGATACAGGTCTTCAGAGTTAAAAGCATCCTATTTCCATGTAGCAATGTAAACAGTTTAATCTTATTGAGTCCCTTACGATTTCTCTTTCCTGTTTACCATTTTATGCTCTTCAGTACTGTATTTGAAAGTAAAATTTTCTATTCCATTCTGGTCTTTTCATCAGAAATGCTTGAAAGTCCTCAATTTCATTAATTATCTGTTTTTCCCCTCAGGGATTATACTCAGTTTTGCTGAGTTGATGATCCAACCCTTTTACCCTTCAGAATATCATATTCAAAGCCCTTTAACGTTTTCATGTGGAAGCAGCAAAATCTCGTGTTATCCTGCGACTGGCTCCAGGATTGTTTCTTTTTGACTGATGCAGTGTTTTCTCCTTGACCTAGGAGCTCTGTGATTTGGCTATAATATTGCTGGGAGTTTTCATTTTGGGATCTTTTTCAAGTGGTTATTGATAGATTCTTTTAATTTCTATTTCACCCTCTAGTTCTAAGATATCAGGGTGGTTTTCCTTGATAATTTCTTGAAAGATGATGTCTAGGCATCTCTTTGACTATGACTTTCAGGTAGTGCAATAATTCTTAAATTACATATCCTAGATCTATTTTCCAGGTCAGTTGCCTTTCCATTCTTTTTACTTTATTTTATCATTTCTTGATGTATCATGGAGTCATTAGCTTCCACTTGCCCAATTCTAAATTTCTAAGGAATTATTTTCTTCAATAAACTTTTGTACCTCCTTTTCCATTTGGCCAATTCTATTTTTAAGGAGTTCTCTTTTTTTCAGTGAATTTTTGTACCTCTTTTGTCCATTTAGCCAATTCTACTTTTTAAGGAGTTCTCTTCAGTGGATGCTCCATTTCTGGTCTCCCTTTAGATTGTAAGGTTCTTGAGGGCAAGGACTGTCTTTTTGCTTCTTTTTATATTGCTTAACATGGTATCTAGAACATAGTAGATGCTTAGTGAATATTTATTGATGGTCTTGGAGACTCAATGCATTTAGAAATGCATCCCCTTCAAGCCAATCAGGTGAGGAGCATCTCCAAAGTTGGCAAGTCCACTCCCCAGACAAAACTGATATCTAGTCCATGTTCTGACTAATCCTCTGTCCAACAAAGTTTGAAATTATTTGGAGAATAGAACACATGCCACTGTTTTCAAGTTTGTAGATAAAACAAGGATGGAAGAGAGAGCCAACATGTTATATAACAAAATGTTGAATTTTTCCTTTTAAAAAAAGATATGTGTTATAATATATCAAACTCAATGTGAATCAAAAATACAACATGGTATTTTAAAAAATCTGAGCCTATCTACCACAGTAATAACAGAATCAGATTGCCTAAAATAACAAGAACAAAAAAAGACAAACCTATTTTAGTCCATCCTTATCAGAATACTTCTGTAGAAATTTTTTCAATACTGAACATTATGCTGCAATAAAAACATTGATTAATTGATATTTAGAAAAGTTTAACCAGCATAGTGAGAGGAAACAATAGAAATAATTTCATGTATGGATCACTTGGAGAATTTGGAAATATTTAATTAGTCAAATGGAACACTTTAACAGGGGGCATGAAAGTGGTCTCTCAATTATTGAATGACTGTCTGGAGAAATAGAATTGGACTTGCTCTGCTGGAACCCAGAGGCAGAGCTGGAAGTCTTCAAGTGTAGAGCTATAATTAGGCTACAGTAAAAGAGACTTTGGCTAGGGAAAGGTAAATATCAAGGGTGTTCAATTTGTCCCAATGGTAGACATTTAAAGGACAGATGAAAGTAATTGTTCTTTCATGAAAAAGAGCTTTAGATTAGTTGTATTTGTGTAATGTTGCCTAGATTGTCAGATATATACATATGTTAATTGCTCTTACTTAACTGCTTTACTTTTTTAAAAGAAATGGGTCATTTGGAGAGTATATCTGGAACTGATTGTGATAAAGATAAACATGATCAATAAAACTGATTTCAAAATAAATAAGTACATTTCTACACTTATTTTTTCATCACAGAATCTCAGTTGGAAATTATCTTAAAGATAATTTAGAACAATTAGTACCTAAATAATACAATACTAATTGTTTTGCATTATATTGTACTGAATTCATTTGAATACAATTCAATTCATTTGTTTATCCAGCATAAGCTATTTGTGAAACATTGCTAAGCCCACAGGATATAAAGACGAAAACTGTGTCTGTCCTCAAGGATCTTAAATGCTATTTCTTGGGTAATTCATGATTCTGTGTGTGTGTGTGTGTGTGTTTATGAGCATCTGTGTGTGTGACACAATTTCTTAAACACAATAACAGTCCATCATATTCCACACTATTTTCACCCATTCTATAAATAGGGATCACCCATGATCTCTCTAAAGAAAGATAATGTTTTCTCCTCAGTGCAAATGTTTAGATCATTAATTTCTTTCACTTGTTTCCTTCCCATCAATAGAATTTATATACCTAAGTCAATTCATAGTGAAGAGATAGAGCACTTTTTTTCCCCCTTCCCCTCCTCATTTACTGGGAATGTTTACTTATTTTTCTATTTCAAATAATGCTGTTTCTTGGTTTTAGACATGTACTCTTGATCATAGGCTATTCCACAACTATGATTTTCAACATATGTGACCTAAAATTTCTCCAAGGCTCTAATCTAGATCCATTGATATAATCATGTGTTAATCTTGATATACATACATACATATATATGTATGTTCATATATATAACTATGCTAATTTTTCCTGTGTTGAAACTTGCATCTCTGATATATACCAAACTTAGTCTACACATACACAGTGTGTATATGTGTGTATGTATCCATGTGTGTGCATACATATGTGTATGTGTATATGTGTTTAGACATACACTGTATGCATATATACACATGCATGTATAAACACACATTTGTGTGCATATGTGTGTGTATATATGTGTGTGTGTGTGTTTAAAGTTTATGTATTTGCAAAAACATTCATTACTTAGTGCTATGAATTGGAGTAACTATTGGAGAAAGCAATTTCTTACCATTTCCCAACTCTACATACTCTTTTGACCTAGTAAACCATTACTAACCAATACACCAAAGAACTTAGAGAGGAAATATTTCTAGGACCCATAGTAGCCAAAAATTGAAAAATAAAAGAAACTTCCATTCAATAATAAATAATCATATAGTAAGATGATAGAATATTATTATGCTATGAGAATTGATAAAATGGATAGTTTCAGAAAAAAATGGAAGACATCTAGGAAATGATGCAGAGCAAAGGGGGCAGAACTAGGAGAATAATTTATACAATCACAACAACATTGTGAAGGAAAAAATAACTTTGAAAGGCTTTAGGACACTGATCAATGTGATGACAAATCAGGAGTCCAGAAGACTGAAGATGAAATACTACACTCATTTCTGACCAGAGAGATATTAAAGTTAAGATGAAGAAAGACATATTTTGAGGCACGGAAACTGGGGAAATTAATTTTGCTGGATGTATGTTTATGATGAGGTGATTTTTTTCCTTTACATTTAGTTGAGATGAGGTTAGCAGAAAGTAGAAGAGTAGTAGTAGAAAGGACAGATTAAAATTCATGCAGAATAAATAAGTTTATTTTTTTTAAAAAATTTTTTAAAAATCAGAGATAGTAGAGACAGACAGACTTGATAAAGCAATGTATCTCTGAAAGAGACAATGGAGGTTAAAGAACTTAAAAGTACACAAAATACATAGCTGGACCCTCAAGCATAAGAGTAAAATTGTGACAGTAAAGAACCATTGGGTTTCTATAATCCAAAACAACTGAACTTCAAATAGAGTTTGGTAAAGCAATTTGAGAAATATGAGTCTTCAAAAAATGATGAAATGAAATACTATGTTTCAGGAACTCTCAGAAGAAAATTTTCTGGAAGTATTCAAAATAAAGGGCAAAATACAGTGATATAAGCTAAAATCCTCAGAGAGAAATCCCAAATTTTACTGCATTCAACCCATAATGTTTTCTCTAAATTCTTGTGTCACTGTTAAGGAAAGCATCTTATGAATTCCTGGGAAGAAACAATTCACTTGTTAAAGAACACTAATTTTAGTCAGTGTGAGAAATGAAAGAAAGAACTAGAATATGATTTTTTGAAAAGCAATGAAAATAGGTTTGTTCCTCAAAATGATATCCTAAAAATCTGGGCACACTCCTTCAAGAGCAAAATAATAAATCATCTTCTCCAGTATCCCAGACATTCAATCACTCTTCCTAAAAAAAATGAGTTGTGCAGGTCTTTTGAAACACATACTCAGCAAACAATGCTTGCCAAACTAAAAGGAGTCACCATAGAATGAAAAGGCTAAAGAATGACTCAGCAGTATATTGCTGTAAACAAATGATAATACTCTGATCTCTTAAAAGTCTGACTTTGTCTGAAGGTCATTGTCATAACTAAAGCTAAGAATTTAAGGGAGTAAACCAGAAAAATGGATCAGTTAAGAATAAAATAACTAAGAATGGAAATGGAGTGGGAAAAGATGTTTTTATATATAGTAGGTATATGTGTGTATATGCATATATATATGCATGATGTATTTAATTGGCATGCCAAAACTCAATGCTATATAAACAAAATGGTGGAAGGATGGGTAGGGGAATTCCTAAATTCAAATTTTTATGTACCTCAGGAGAAAAAGAAGTGCAAACACCGTCATTTCCTGGTTGTGGTTAACAATCCTGTAAAAATTGTACTATTGGCATAGTAAGACTGAAAGTGAATTGGCTTAGAACATTCAGCAAGTAGACAGATCTCTGTATTAAATGGAGCTAGTGACTTTAAGAGCGAAGAGAATCTCACCTAATGGGGATGTAGGCTAATAGGCAGCAGCTAGGAATCCACTGTAAGGACTCCAGCCTACAGAGATTCCTGTTTCAAAGGTTGAACTTCTATTCAATTCAGATGAGACAGGAGCCATAATAAAAGAGAATAAGAGGGGAGGTCAAAAAGAGGCCTTGAAACTACCATTGGTGCAAAAAAAAAAAAAAGCCCTGGAATTACCTTATTGCTTCCCTTGGGAAGAGAGAGATTCTCTGTCCCTACCCAGAGGGAGCCGAAAATGATTAGGCCTTTTCTAGTAAAGAATGTAGAAAGATGCAAGAGAAGTTAAAACAAAACAAAACAAAACAAAAAAACCTTGATGAATCAACTAAACTGTGGGTCTCTACCTCATAGTTTAAGAAGCACTGAAGAGAGGAGCAGCTAGGTGGCACACTGGATAGAGCACCAGCCCTGGAATCCGGAGGACCTGAGTTTAAATCCGGCTTCAGACATATACACTCACTAGCCCTGTAACTATGGGCAAGTCACTTAACCCTAATTGCCTCACCAAAAAAAAAAAAACCACTAAAGAAGAGATTAAAGTGGAAAAAGTTTAAGAAGCCCTGAACTAAAGGCTCCCAAGGGTGTGATCTGATGGAGTCAATCCTGAAACTTCCCATTGCTAAGTTAAATGAGATAGAGATCTATCTGAGGATTGGTTGTTACAGATTCACCTAAATTCATCAGAGCTTTGAGATGGGGGCCAGCTTTGATCCATTTTTAGGTGGATGAGATGGGGAATTATTTATACCTGGACCCATAAAGATGAATTTTATTCAAATGCACCTCTCCTATGGGGAACTGAAAAGGAGGAGGTGAAGTTCCTAAAAGAAATGGGTGTGATAGATTGGATTTAGATGTCCCTTTCAGCTTACTACACACTATGACCAACATACTTTAGGGACAATTAGATCCTACCTTCTGAAGGGAGTCTCAACTGAATGGCTTCAGATTTGATCTGTGGGTCTCCTTTGCCATCAGGCTATGCCTTCCTGATCAACCATCCAGGCTGTCTTAGAATGGAAATTTTTTTCACTCTGTCTTTTTGTGCACTCTGCTGCTTTAGAATTTGTTTAGAGTCATTTTTTACAGGTATTTGGAGGGGTTTAGAGAAGAGCTCAAACAAGTCACTGCTTTTACTCCACCATCTTGGCTCTGCCCCCAGTCCCTGCTTTTACTCTGCCATCTTGACTCCAGCCAAGAGGATTATCATTTAAAGACCCTGAAAGCATTTAAATGATAGAAAGCTTTCTACATGATCATTAAGACACTATCACCAACAGAGTAGTATGTGTAATATCTAAGAAGGTTCTTACCTTCTCTCACAACCGATATGCAACAGACATTACTTTCCCCTAAAAGGCATCCAAGCTTCTCCAGGACCAAACTGGCTCCCTGCCTCCCTTAATTCAGCTTCCTGGTCATCTAAGACCATAAAGAGTCACACTCATTATATGTAGCTGGAGTCCTTCTAATTTGCTTATTGTTTGAAGACCACCATTTACTTTATCCTGCTGACAACATGTATTTCTATATGAATAGTAAGGGGGTCATGTCAATACATAAATTCAATAACTTACAACTTTCTCATTTTATCCAAAATTGAATTTAAACAATGTGATAACATTAAGCCCACCCTCACCAGTGGATGTAACATTTCACTGATCATACATCCATCAATGCCTTGCATGTCAGAAGTAGTACTTACCCAGTTGATGTAGATCAAAAGAGTAGATTTTACATTTCAATTAAAGAAGAATTTCTTTAAATAACATATGGCGGGGAAATATGGATATATGTGTGTTTGTACATATGTATGTATCTATATGTGTGTATGTATATATATGTATGTATATATCTGTTTTCCTGAAGAAGACCTCTACATTTTAATAGTTTGACAAGTCAATATGTGTCAAAAAGGTGATATGGTAGCCTCAAAAAAAAATATGATTTTAGACAGTATTAATGGAAACATAGTGTCCAATACTAGGGTGGTCATTTTCTGCTTTTTTCATTCTTCCCTGTTCAGACCACATCTAAATTTTCATGTTTAGTTTTGGTTTCTGCATTGATTATTTGGGTAGTATCCACATTTCAACACATTGCTAAATCCAATTCATGCATGAATCAAGATATCACTCCATGATGTCATTGGTCATCTTTGAAAATGAAGGACAAACAACAACATGACAGAGTGATCAGGAGTGTGGAATTCCTCAAGATCATTCCATTTGAGAAGTAGTTTTAAGAACTGGGAATTTTGAGCCTGATGGAGAGGAGGCTGAGATGGAGGAGGAGTGAATTTACTTCTGATATCTGAAGAGTTGTCCCATGCAAGGTGGATGACCCTTGCTCTGCTTGACCTCATTATTTAGAACTAGAGTCAATGAGTAGAAATTACAGTGGATGTAGTCTCTAGTTTGATGTAAGATAAATATTCCTAACAATTAGTATTCTCCGAAAATGAAAAGGACTGCCTCTGGTAATAGTGAGTTCTCCTTTAGTAGAGGTCTTCATTGAAAAGATTAACAACCACTTACTTCTCATATATTTTCTATAAAGAGCTTGTGGGGTTTTTTTGTTTGTTTTTGTTTGGTTGGGTTTTTTTTGTTTGTTTTGTTTTTGTGAAGTAGTCAGGGTTAAGTGACTTTCTCAAGGTCACATAGCTAGTAAGTGTCAAGTGTCTGAGGCCAGATTTGAACTCAGGTCTTCCTGACTTCAAGGCCCATGCTCTATCCACTGCACCACTTAGCTGCCCCAAAGGTCTTGTTTTTACACATGGGATAGATTGGAGATTAGATGTCCTCTGAGGTTCCTTCCAACTCAGAGACTCTATGATCCTAAATTACAAAGAGCTAAATTTAAGAAAAATAAAGGAAAGAACCTAATCAGAGATGTAGCTCATTAATAATGGAATAGACTCTTTTGTTAAGTAGGGACATATTGAATGTCAAAGTTGCCCAAGCAAATACTGATTATCATCTGACAGAGATGTAGAAGTCATTCCACAACAGATGGAAGATTAGAATTCTGAGTTCAATTTCAGTTAATGGATTCTATGATTTTACAAGATAAACAATGACTCCTGCCATATGACCTTCAATATACTGTCATGTGCAAGTATATGTGTGTATGCATACCTTCTGTCCATTACTATTAGATCACTATATTACAAGCAATGCTTACTATTTGTGTTATTTTAAGTCAACCATTTTCCTGGGTCTTGTTTCCTCTTCTGTAAAAGGAAGGGGAATGTACTAGATGACCACTGAGGTCTTTTTCATCTCTAGATCCCATGATCCTAATTGCGGACCTTGAATTTATGTTTTCCATGTGATAATTTGAATAATGAAATAACTAAATTTACATAACCATTTATTTTTGCCTTCTCAGTGTGTTTCATCCTAAACCACACAGGCAATCGATTTTGAGATAAAAAAGATATCAGTATCCAGTCACAACATTTACTTAGATATACTTGCCACTGGATCATTTATTCCTAATTCTGTTGTATGATTTTAACTTCACGGGTCATGAAAAGGATTATTATAACTTATAAAAAGAAACTACCCAGAGATTTACTCTAACAAAGTACAGGAAACATACACAAATTCTGTCCCCCTAAAAGCTGAGCATTAATGTGCCTATCAATGACCAAAGCAGGAATCAAACTTTATAAAGACATCATTTTACAATTTATAATTTAATGACTGAACTAAGGAGAAAGTATGAGCATGTTAGAGAAAAAAAAATCTTAGGAACTTTATCTCCATATGAAAGGATTGGGAAGGATGTAGAAAGGAGCAGAGGGACCGAAAGAAATGGTGAAGAACAAGTAACTCCTATTTAATTCTTCAGAATGAAAGCTATTGTTTATACCATGGGTTCAGTGGTATTTTTAGAAAGGGTTTTCTTCTGTCTAGTGGTGATCTTGGGGGTCAAGTCATATTGAATGAAACACTTTAAGATTATCCTTTCATGTCTTAATGTCACAATCTATATTCAATGTTTCAAGAAAGCTTAAAACTTGAATACTTCAATATTGTAAGTAGAGTGGCATCTTACACTAGGGAATATATCTCTCAGTTTAATATTGAGGATTCACTAGCTATACAAACATTGAGAAACACTCACAATAAAAGGTGCTGCCCTTGTTCTGAATCCAAGAACAGCTCTGACTTCAAAAGCCTTGAGTTAAATCATTGTAAATTTTCTCTGACTTATTGAAAACAAAAACAAAAACTAATTCTTTTGAAAATCACTATGGGTACTCATTTCACTCTCTCTCCTTCAAGAATTTGGAACATGATGTTTTCCATTTCAAATCAAATTACAATCCCTTTGTTAAATGTGCCACCACTAGTTTTTTGTTTCTCCAAAAGAATATGAATTAGGCCAACATTTTCCCAAACATGTTAAAAAAAAATCTCTTAGGCACTTGGCCTGACTCCTAACGCAAGCAAAAAATCCACATTCCCAGGCCAATCTGTTCGTGACAGCATCAATCACATTGCATGCAGGGGAGATGTTCTGGAAGTGCTTGTGCATTTCAATTATCCTAGAGCATTAACTTCAAATGCAGACAACAGGCAACTGAAAAATACTTCTAAATTTCATAGATTGAAGCTACAAAGCCTATGCTATTGACTAAGGGAAATATCCTAAAAGATGAGCTATTACATTGAACAGCACCATTTTCAACTGTTTCAATTACCACAATCTCTCCAAGTTTGAGATTGTGTGTGTATAGATACATACATATGTGCACATGTATGCATGCATACGTATACATATAGATATATAGAGCTACATATATATATATATATGTCATCAAATTGTTTTACTTTTGACTGTTTTAATTCAATTTCCTCTTTATAGATGTGCTTACTTCTTTAACAAACTGCTCCTATAATTTTGGATATCTTACTGTCAAGAGACCTTCTTCAAAAGAATAAATGTATAGCAAAACAAAGTATGTTTAAAGTTAAGACGTAAATAGTTAATAGAATTCTCTCCATGAGTTAACATGTAACTCTTTACTCATTATTCTTTGAACTAGTTCTTTTTGGAGTATATTATTTTTCTTTTTAGGAGGACATGGGAATCAAAATCAACCCAAACATTAACATTAAAAGGAATGGAAGCCTGGGGTGGATTTCAGGTAAGGAGGAAAGCGGCTAAAAATTCCCAATTCTTAAAACTACTTCTCAAATGGAATGATCTTGAGGAATTCCACACTCCTGATCACTCTCTCATGTTATTGTTTATCCTTCATTTTCAAAGATGAGCAATCTGTATACTCTGTATACATATACATTTAGTTATATTGATATAGATAAATAGATATATAAATCTCTCATCATGGCACTTAATTATGTCCTTTAAATACAATTCAAAAATGCATATAGATTTTTGTTCACTAGGTGAACTATAAGTGTTTTATATTCATTGAATAAAAGAGGTGGTAGCTAAGAAGCCTACAATTTGGTTACATCCAGATATATTTGTTATCATGTTATTACTTAGAATCCCTTAAAGCTTCCGTGACCTCTTTACATTCAAGAGCATGCCACTTTTTCACGGTTTTGGTTGCAAAATATATCCGTGGTGTGAATATATAGAAGGGTATTCAATCAACCTCAAAACTCTCACTGTAAAGAATTTTTATGAGAATAAAAAACCTAACATTCTATTTTGTCTGTACCTTTGTTTGATGTTTCATCCTCACCCATGATCTGGATGTACCAAAAAATAAATACTATATATACACTGATTTTGAGATGCTATAAATCTAGGAGCTTTGATGGGCTCTGGAGTTGGTGTAATATGTAGTTATGTTCCACATATAATCTTTTAAAATGTGTCTTTGATCCTATCACAATTCACAAAATCACATAATGTCAAAGTTGGAAGGATCTCCAGCATCCAACCAGTCTAGCTAATTAAAAAAAAAAAAAGGATTATGCTGCCATGTCTAATGAGTAGTCATCTGGCCTTGCCTTAAAGACCTTTAGTGAGGGGTAACTTACTACCCACCCAAGGCAACCAATTTCATTTTAGGATACCTCAAAGGATTAGGAAGTTTTTTGTTACATCAGGGTCCAATTTGCCTTGTTTCCACTTCTATCCAGTGCATCTAGTTTTACCTTCTAGGATCAAACAGAAAAATACTAATTACTCTTCCCATGACAGCCTTTCAAATACTTGCAAAGAGGCATCATTGCCTTCCTCCTTACCTGAAATCCACCCTAGGCTTCCATTCCTTTTAATGCTAATGTTTGGGTTGATTTTGCTTCCCATGTCTTCCTAAACAGAAAAATAATATACTCCAAAAAGAAGAACTAGTTCAAACAATAATGAGTAAAGAGTTACATGTTAACTCATGAAGATAATTCTATTAACTATTAACATCTTAACTTTAAACATACTTTGTTTTGCTATACATTTATTCTTTTAAAGGTCTCTTGACAGTAAAATATCCAAAATTATAGGAGCAGTTTGTTAAAGAAGTAAGCACATCTATAAATAGGAAATTGAATTAAGACAGTCAAAAGTAAAACAATTTGATGAAAAAAGGAAAGAGATAGTCATTTCTACAATACATGCCTTCAATATTTCTAACTTTCCTCCCTCTACAATGCATATCACTTATTAAGAAATCATAGCCTTTTAAAAATTGGACAGTGGGAATCTCTTGCTTGCTGTGTTTCATGCCACAAACAGCTACGGCATATAAGATAACAAGGAAATCAGATCAATTCACCATTCTAAAAGTCAATGAACTAGAAAACCTAACTGCTTTATTCTAAATGAAAAGCTCAAAATAAATCAACTGGATAACAACTATTGGTTATTTTTTTCCTATTGCGTCTATTTTTTAACATGATTTTTTCCTATGCCCAAGATATTTTCCAAAAGAAATTTCTTGACAGTGCTTATTGCAAAGAAAAACAGGATGCTGGTAATGTAGGTCAAACAATAACACAATTCATTATTTCCAACTATATTATATCAGTACATTGAATTATAATGTCTTGTATTTCAGTGCTTTTCATCCCACAGTATGCCAAAATGCCTCAAAATTCCACAAATTGATATATAAAATATACTGAAAAATCACTTCACACTTCACTGACATTCACTCATATTTAGGCTAAAAATGGAAAACCAAAGAGGCTACAATATCATGTCAGAGAAGTTTAAGACATAAAGTGAAAAAGGATAATCTATCCAATTGAAATTTAACGTGGAATATTTTCTCCCTTCTGGAACACTACCATTTCTATTTTTACTTATTTTTTTAAACTTCATTTCATGGATGATGGATACATTCTAAGATACCCTCTGGGTTTTTTAATGTTTAAAATAATTTGAGTACTTTGTGTTCATGGATCAAAATAGAATAATAGAACTTAAAAATACATCTTTAAAAATAATATTTCTGCTTTCTCAAACCCATATTATGTTTCTGTCTAGAATCTGAATTTTTTTACAATGTACTTAACAAAAGTTATAATCTAATGCAGCTGATTTTTAAATAAATCTTAGCTGTATCAGAAGTTTTTATATAATTTTGAATATATGATGGGACTATGGGGACTATGTTATGCAAATATGGGGTAACATAAACTCTAATTTCAGAAAAAGATAAGTTTTAGAGAGGTGGTATTTCACTTACATAATGTGGATGGAAAAATATTTTTTGATTAAAAAAATTAAAGCAATTGTACATTTTCTACAGCATAGAGAAGAGCAACTTTTGGCTTCATTGAGAAATGGAGCTTCCAGGGCCCGGAAAGTGGCAATTTTACTGCACTCTACCCTCATTAAAATAAATCTAGAGTACTGTGCTCACTTCTGTTTAAGGAATAACACAGATAAACTAAGGATCATCCAGGGGTTAGAGAAGGTGAGGATGGAGGGAGATTACAGTGGTCTTTAAATATTTTTAAAACAGTCTTATAGAAGAGAGATTAAGCTTGTTCTGTTTGGCCCTTGAAAGAAGAATTAGGAGCAATAGTTGTAAGCTACAAAGTAGAAAAACTAGGCCTGATTTAGCTTCCAATAGGTAAGTATTGGAAGTACACAAAAGTGGAATGGACTGCCTTGGGAAGTAGTGAGTTTCCCCTTCCTAGAGATCTTCAAACAGGTTGGGTTACTAGTCATGTATATCATAGTGGGAATTATTTCTTATAAAAGGGTTGGACTGTTTTTACCATAGAAGTCTCTCCCAACTCTGAAATTCTATAATTAGTTTTTTTTAATTTTAAAAATGAATAGTAGCCTCCATTTAAATGATAGTTACTATGAACAACACATTTGTTATGGTCTCTTTTCATATATTCCATTGTATTGAGATTCTTTGCTGTAGTGACATTATTAATGTTTATAATTTTATATTTTTATAATCTTCATATAAATCCCTGATATGGTCATCACTAGCTCCTAATTATAAGTGACAAATATTATGGTTGATGAAATGAAATTTTTATGACATGATTAGAAATGAAAAGAGCATGTGCTATTGGCTAACATTTCAAAAAAGTGTAATTCATAGGTGGGATTTGGACTGATGCAAGCAAAGTTGAAAGAAGTAAAATCAAAGTGATGGCCAGCCCTCACGACATTCAGAATAAGGCTTGTAAAACCTTACAAACTAAGCAATGTATCTACATATACTCACAATTCTTCCCACTGTGAAAATATTTTCTTTCCTCTTGGGTACTCCTATTAACTAGATCAGTTGATTAACCAGAGGAAATAATGGATGGGGAAAGATCATGGCTGCAATTTGTTTTAAATTTCTCTACAGTACTTTGCATAATTTTCCTTACATAGAAGTTATTCAATAAATGCTGTGGACTTCTAGCCAACCTGATATTTTGCAGTATTATTGGAATTTGTAATATTTTACATTTTCATCTATAAATTATAATTTTGTTTTATTGTAATTTTAGAAGATATATTTTTATTATTAGATTAATCTAAAAGTTATATAGACAAAACAGATTTTTTAAAAATTTGCTTATATGAAAGCCAAGGTAATCGATGTTAAAAAAGAAATGGATCAATGTATATTGATGATCAATGCATTACATAATATAGGTTAAAATGTTCTTTAAAGTATTGCAATTATGCAAGCTGCTGATGTCTAAATGAATACCGAAGGTAGTATTAAAATTAGTGGCCAGGAAGATATTAAAATGTGTTCTCTATTATCCTAGAATTGTGACAATATTCATCAAGAGAATGATGTATTCCAAAAAAGGCAAGCTCAGCAATGTCTTCATAGATGGGTGCCAAAGCCCAGCCTGCCAAGGGCAAATTTACCCACAAAGGAGACAAACCGCTGCAGCTATTAGTGTCTAAGTTAATAAATGCTGAGGAAAGTGCAGGGTTTAAAGACTCATCTGTTCATTTTCTTACTCAATTTTATTATGATAATAAATTAAATAACTTTTTCAGCTCCATTTATGGAGTAGTAGGAATGAGTTTCCAAAGAACATTAAGATCAGTGAGAGTTAAGAAATGTATATATTAGAATATACAACAATTAAAAATAATTATTTAAAAATCAGAACATAGAATTTAAGAACTGGAGGAACTAGGGGCAGCTAGGTAGCACAGTTGATAGAGCACCAGCCTTGAAGTCAGGAGGACCTGAGTTCAAATTCGGCCTCAGACCAAACACTTGACACTTACTAGTTATGTGACCTTGGGCAAGTCACTTAACCCCAATTGTCAAAAAAGAAAAGAAAAGAAAAGAAAAAGAAAAGAAAAGAAAAGAAAAGAAAAGAAAAGAAAAGAAAAGAAAAGAAAAGAAAAGAAAAGAAAAGAAAAGAAAAGAAAGAAAGAAAGGAAAGGAAAGAAAAAAGGGGGGAAAAAAGAACTGGAAGAACTTCAATGGCCAATTATTCTAAAATATGAAAGAAAGAAATCTCCATAGTAAATACCGTACATGTTCTCATTCAGCCTTGTTTCTGAAGACTCTTAAGCAAGGGTAAACCACCACGACTCAGGATAGCTTTGGACAGCCCTAATACTTTGAAAGCCTCACTTCCATCTCCCCCAGAAACTGTCTAAATTTGTTTCTTTTCACCTTCTAACTCTTGTTATTGGTTATATACCTTCTAGTATCAAACAGAATAAATGGAATTCCTCCTCTTCCTAACAGTTGTTTTAAAATACTTGAAGACAGCACTCATTTTTTTCTCTTCTCCAGACTGAATCTTCCTAGTTTCTTCAATGAATCTTCACAAGACATGGATTCAAGGCATTTCAACATCCTTGTTGAACTTCACTACATATTTTCCAAATTCCCAATGGCTTTTTAAACTGTGGTACCAAGATCTAAAAAAAAAGTATCAGATGATGTATGATGAGGTCAGAGTACAAAGGGACTGTTCCCTCTATGCACCTTTCAATGCATTCCAAAGCCATTTGACCATTTTTTTTGCTTCCCCACACAGCAAACTTATATTGCCCTTGACATCCACTAAAACTCCTAGATTTTTTTTAAAGACAACTTCTGTCCATCTATACCTCCTGTATTCTATGCTTAGAAATTGATTTTTATACCTCTGTCACTTAGATTTCATACTTATCTCTGCTGATTTTTTTGTTGTTGTTTTATTAGATTCAGCCCAAAGCCTTAGTCTGTCTAGGTTTTGGATTCTAAATTTATTATCTGGTTTATTAGTTAGGTAACCACCATTCCAAAATTTCTAACATCTATAAAATCAAATATCACGTTACCAATGTTTTTAAGCAGTTCATTGATTAAAAAAAAAGTTTAACATCATAGTGTCTAGAAAACCAATAAATATGTGCTGTCAATGTCACCATGAACCATTAACATCTACTCTTTGAGTTTGGACATGGAACTAATCCTTAAACCACTTAATGGTATAATCAACTAGTCACATCTTCACTTTCTCAGCAAGAGGAATACGAGACATTTTATCCAAAGTCTTTATTAAAGCTAGATAAACTCTATCAATAACTTTTTTTCATCAATTAGTTTAGTGAACTTATCAAAAAAGGTAATGAGGTTATTCTGAAATAACCTTTTCTTGTTGACAACATGCTAACTCTTTGTTTTTCTAGATGTTCAGTAACAATTAAACAATAAACATTTGCTAAGTATCTGCTATACGTGCCAAACAATATGCTAACCACTGGAGTCTCTATAAGGATTACTTCTGAGATCTTAACAAGGTTCAAAGTTAAATTCATTAGCCAGTTGTTTGCAATCTTTATTCTCTTTCATTTTTTTTTAATATTATGGCATGTGCCTTGCTTTAATCTTGTGGTACTTCTACCCTTTTTCATGACCTTTTACATATTACTCATTAATCATGTCTTCCAGTTCTTTTTAAATAACTTGACCAAATAATGAAGCTTTCCAGGACAACCAGTATTTCCTTATTCATTTGCATTAATTCCTTTAGTCATTTTGGTTGTCATTTCCAGTAAAAAGATAATTCTTAAGCAATAGGCAAAATAATACTTGAGAAGATCTGCCATTTCTCTGTTGTCAGTTATTTTTTCCATGCATCACAAGCAAAGATCCCTTTCATTCCTTGAGTTCTTTCACAATATAGTTTAAAAATAAAATAAAATTAAAAAAATAAAATAATGAACTTTGTTGTTGCCAGTTTCCTTTGCCAGTCTCAACTCACTCTGAGTTTTGAAACACCTTATGCTAGATTTATAGGACTATGCCACATTTTACTATTCATATTGTACTATCTGTACTTGATTCCATCTTTTATACATTTCTTTTTTTCACAGCTGAGTGAGTTTGTGAGTTCCCTATCCATTAATATTGGTCTCTTCACAGAAATTATCTCAGATGACTTGGTATTGGGAAGAAACTGAAAATATGAGATAGCTTTCCTTGCCTCCTCCCCTTGCCTTGCTCTAGACTGTCCAGAAATTATCCAGCATGGCTATCAGGGGCAAAAATAATACATCAATGAAGGGCATCTCACTCCATTGCCTTCTCTTTGCATCCACCTCTAACTCTGGGGGCCAAGAAACCATGTGGGCTCCTTACTGCTCACAAAGCCTGAAAGAGATAGAAGTCATCAACTCTATTCCATTAAGCAAGATAGAGGATCATCTTACCTTGACATTTGCCCTGCCACTTCCTCTCAAGGTCATCCAAATTTTTCTATATGCCCTGCCTCTATGTCCTCCAGACCCCTGACATTATCATCTCATCCACTGATATAATAACCTAATGACCCTGGCCTTGTCATCTGCTCCTCCACTGCTATTCCTTAAAGGCTTCAAAACCATTCTGTCTGCTCTGTAGCTGAAGTTTCTTTTCCTTCAATTGGAGTCCAATTTCCTTGAGAAGAAAAAAAAATTTTCCTATTTGTGTACCCATGGTTAAGCCTAGTGCTTGGTACATAGTCAACACTTAATAAATACTTTTTTTTATTTTAAGACAGATCCTCTTCATTGGATGTGTTGCCCTTTTAGTCCACAGAATTTCATGCTTGAACATTGCCCATCCCTCTTGAGATGACTTCCCCTGAAGCATTTTACTCCACAGAATACTCCTTATCTTTCCTCTAAATCTTTTGACTTCTTCATTCCCCAAATCTACGGTGTTTTTCAAACCATACAGATTTCATTTCCTCTATCACAAACTCAAGGATTATTTCCTGCCAGGATTCTCATCATTTCCAGTCATGTAACTAGTTCCTCTTGTTAAAGAGAATCAGATCCAGAATAAAAATAGATGCCCTTTTGTTGCTTTCTCCACATTTTGAATGATGAAATTTTCACTAAGGCAAGCCAGGAAGTTGTTAGCATTTTTGATAGGGATGAGTTTCAGCATATCTCTGAATATTTGAAGTTTCCCAGCTCTGAGATACACATATATAAACATATACACACATGCATATATTATGTACATTGCCCAAAATCATGTTATCATATATAGTACACATGTGTGTATATAGCATGCATATATGTGTGTATACATACAAACAAACATACATACATAATAATTCTCCCATCACCATCATCATCTATTCTCTTTTTCTTTCCAGGTGATCTGTAATTTAGTTTTGTTGTTAACATATAACCTTTCATTACAATGGTGTAATGCCATTTTAAATATTCAATTTCATTAAAAATAATAAGGCAAAGCACGATGAAGTATAGTATAACATTTATTGTATCTATAGCTTTGGACAAATTACTTTATTCCTTGAGTCTCCAGTTTCTGCATTCATAAAGTGAATAATTTTGAAGAGGAAATTCCTGCATTCTGTCCCTTAATTCAATAATGTTCAGTCACATGAACCTGTCTCTGATACATTCTATACAAAGAAGAAAAATAAGTAACACCTCGGAAAGGATTCCTTAGAACTACTTCTCCAGTTCTGCTGGCCTTCTGCTTCTTTTGATCTCCTTTGAATTAGAGGCTTTGAACTCCGTGTCTTCCTTCTCCCAATGTGTTTGGGATTTTGCACAGGTAAGCATCTTCCTGCATAGTATTTCTGTCTGTGCTACCCCTGCCAAGTACAATGATGAACGTGAAATATGAGTTGGCAAAGAAAGATTCATATCAGAAGTTGCCTAAATACACAACTTCTGATTGGCCCCCTTAGGAGAGGCACAAAAAGGTTTTTCTTTTATTTCTAACAAGAAAACATTCACAAATTATATTCCATGTACATATATAAGAATTAAAAACAAAGCATCAGTCATTAAATATTATTCTTATGGATTGCTATTATTTATATTTCATATTATTATGCATATGCATATATTTTTTATTATCTATTTCTACCTTTGTTATTCATTCATCAGTCATGTCTGACTCTTAATAACCTCATTGATCATAAGGTCCATGGGGTTTTCTTGGCAAAGATACTAAAGTAGTGTGCCACTGACTTCTTTAGCTCCTTTTACAGATAAGGAAACTGAAGCAAACAGAATTAAGTGATTTGCCCAGGATCACATTGCTAGTGTCTGAGGTCAAATTTGAATTCAAGTCTTCCTGACTTCAGGCCCAGCCTTTTATACATTGCGCCACCTAGTAGCCATAATTAATAACTTACTCAAATTCAACTGGCAAGGGAATGGTAAATGCATGATGTTTCCCAAAGTCTTCTGGCTCCAAATAGATGGCTCTTTCCATTACATCATTATGCAGCTTCATAAAATACTTTAAGAGCCACCTGGCAAAGGTTTGCATAATGAAATAGTCAACAACTATTGACATGAAGTATGCTTTGTTTTACTCTAAAGTTTACTTTCTAGGTTGTAACAGAGGATCAACAACTCATGTTTAACATGCTTCTGATCACATACCAAGTACTATGATAAAAACCAAGCACATTTTCAATCATAACATAGCACTAGCACTACACTGTCACCTAGTTTCCCCAGCCACAGTGACATATTCTATTTGAAACTGATAGCAAAAAAAGTCAGGGAAATTGTTTTCTGCACAGGTGGGAATTGAGCCAGTATCCTGGAAACTTCTTGTTATCCCCAATAAAGTGGAGGTCACTCAAAAAAATGGACATAAATTCTACATAGTACATATAACCCCTTTATTTATTTCCATCTTCTATATCTATCCTTAGTGTCCTTCTTTGGAAATAGAGAATGCTTCATGATGTTATCAAGCCCTGTTTACTCCACAATTTCAATACCAGTAACTTTACTGCTATTAATATCACTCTATTTTCCCATTCGAGACATGCAACTTTGAGTAGGCAACTGATGAGAAAATTTATCTTTATCAATGCAAAGAGGATTTCATGTTGACAATGATATGCTTTGAGATATACTTTAAAGGAAAAAAAAAACAGATTCTGCAAGAAATTCTGAGTGCATGAAGAAAGAGGCTTTAGTGACTTGCCTGGTGTCAAACTGTCAAGTGTCTAAGGTAGGGTCAAGCCTAGGTCTTACTAATTCTAAATTCAGCACTAAATCCACTACCTCATATTGTCTCTCCACTAACTTGCTTCCAAGATCCTTAGTTTTCTCATCAATGAAAGGAGAGTATTGTACTAGATGTGCCTTTTATCTTTAAAGTCATTACTCTACAGTTTCACAGATTTAGAGCTGGAATGAAGATCATAGATCATTTAGTGCAATTGCTTAATTTTAAAGATGAGGAAACTGAGGCCCAGGGCCATGAGGTGACTTGCCAAGAATTTAAAGTTCTATATAAATACAAGTTAATGATATGATGATGATGACTCAAGCACATTTTTTAAATCTATTTTTGTTTTATTTTAGGTTTTTAAATTTTATTTTATTGTGTTTTTATATGAAAGCAAGCTTTGAAAATTTTGGATATGAGTAGGCTGAATCACTACAATTAATGGTTGATGTTTCAGATACATATTTTGCCTTATTTAGGATTAATGGAACTAATCTGAGAGGTTAACTTCCATGGGAACTTAGATTAATTCCGTGAAAATACAGCACAAGCTAAAGTAGGCTTAATATATACATGTGGAGGGAAACAACACAAACTCGCACATCCCAATTAACCCTTAAGCTTCTGGCGTGAGATTCTTGGGGTGATGCCCCTGAATCTCTAAGGGTAAGATCTACAATATACTTTATGAGTTAAAATAAAGCAGTCAATGTTGCATCTATTTGAAATTGAAAGATAAGAAAATAAAATAAGACGTAGTAGTGTTCTTTCACTGAAAGAAAAATGAATCAAAACTGAAAGTTTCTATTTATTTCACTTCTTCTCATAAGAAATTGTTTTTTGTTTTCACGGGCCTTGAGGTCAGCCAGGCTCATTCTTCCCCTCACTCATTATTTGTTCTTTCTAATTCTTCTGCATTTTATTGTCTTTGTGATAATGCAAACCATTTTTAAGGTTTTCTGAGGTATGTTTCTCTAATGATACCATTTCATGCATTCTTTTGAGGTTCAAATAATGCATGAATAAAACTAGACAGAATCATCTTCAACCATGAAAATATATACTGGCTAATGTGCTAAGATTCTGAAAGGAATCAAAGAGAGCCTAACAGAAGCCTGGCAGTTGTGCTAATGATAATCCGGTAATAAATTCAACAGATCTTACATGCTCAGTCTCTCCTTTTTAGTATCTTTATTTGTTTTCCATAATAATTTCCATGTATAGATAATCCTATACTTGCTATAAACATAGCCTTTTACTCTCTTAACCTAATGGGGGGGGGGGGCAGGGAGGAAAAAAAAACCAAACATTTCATTAACAGAAACACTTGCCTAAGAATTTTCTCTTTAACACAGTATTTAGCAAAGTGCTTTCAGATAGTAGGTAATCCATAATTATTTGCTGGGTTTGAGTGAATTACTATTACCTGTAATTTGTAATTAAATGCTTACCACATGAGAGTTTCATAGTACATAGTACTAGGTACACAGTACTTCATATTATGAAAAAAGCATGAAACATGATTCCTATTGAGTGCGTAGCTTATGATATAATCTTTTTGATTCATATTACAATTACTTCTATTACTAAAATACATCAATTTCACCTGTGTGATCCCAGCTCCCAGCTATTGTAAGTCACAGTTCTTACACACACACACACACACACACACACACACACACACACACACACACACACACACACACATCATCATCATCATCATCATCATCATCATCATCATCATCATTATTATTTTCACAGGTAGAACAGCCCTAGACTACACTTTGGTAAGCTTGTCCTCAGGTAAGAGATGAAAAGTCTTTCTCTAGGCCTCAAACCTAAGTTTCATCATTTATTTAGACTTTGGGGTTTTTTTTAATTTTCCCAGTTTAGTTGAACTTGCCATAGTTTGTAGTTCTGCTGGCATACCCTTCCAAAATACCAAGTCACTTCCAAACCACAATGAGGCTAACTTCAGTGTAACTGTATATTTCTTTCCATTTGTCTCTCTTCCACCACCCTACCTCCACTTCCTGTAACCTTTCTCCTAGTCTTTTCTTATTCTGAGATATCTTCCACATAGCAGCCAAAATGATATTCGTACATAACAAGTCTCACTATGACACTCCCCTGCTCAATACACCTCAGTGACTTCTTATTATCTCTGGGATGAAATACAAAGTCCTCTGTTTGGCCTTTAAAATTCTTGCTTAAAACTTATGCTTCCAACTTGGTTCAGACTCACTGACCTTTTTGTGTTCCTCAATCATAACATAAGATCTTTTCCTAAATATCCCCCCCACTCCTGCAATCCCCATTCTCTCTCTCAACTTTGATTCTTAGAAACCTTAATTTCCTTCCAAGCTCAGCTCAAATAGCACAACCTACATGAAGACCCTCATAATTTCCTCCAATTATTAGTGACTTACCACCCCTACACACACACACTTACTTTATATAGGTTGTTGTTGTTCAGTCATTTCAGTCAAGTCCAATTTTCTTCATTACCTCCTTTGGGGTTTTCATGGAAAAAATATTGCAGTGGTTTGCTATTTCCTTCATCAGCTCATTTTTTTTCAATATATGAGGAACTGAGGAAAAAGGGCTTAAGTTACTTGGCCAAGGTCACAGAGCAAGTAAGTGTCTGAAGCCAGGTTTGAACTTAGGAAGATGAGTCTTCCTAACTATAGTTCTGGCACTCTAGCCACTATGCAATCTAGCTGCCCCATACACATAAATGCATGCATACATACATGCATACATATACACACTCATACACACACACACTTACATATTTTTACATGCACATGCTGACTCCCCCTTTAAAATAAAACCACTTTAAGGACAGAGATTATTTTATTTTCTTCTTTGCCATCTCCAGTCTAGCACAGTCCCTAGAACATAGTAGGCACTAAATAAATACTCATTTGTTCACTGATTATTTGACTTAGTGGGGGTTGAAATTCAATACTAACTTTTGATAACATCTATTTTTAAAAGGGAAGACATATTATTCTTTTAGTATATTAAGTCACATCCCTTGTCACCAATCATTAAAACATTTCTTTTAAAGTATATAGTACTGTACTAAATTATGCAAAAATTAATTTTTAAAATTGAGCAAAATGTTTGTTCTATCTCTCTTAACCTATCAGATAAAGTTTTTCATTTATACATTAGCAGTATGAGAAATTTCCAATGTATTTAGAGACAAGTACCCACCATTGGTATAGGAGAACCCCAGGTAAGGAAACTTTCTCTACCAATATAGATCATTATCTTCTTTCTAACTTAAAGAGTTAAAGAACGACCTAGAGCACTGTCATGTTAAGTGACTTGCACAGGGCTGGTAGCAGCCAGTATGTTTCAGAGACAAGAATTGAACCAAGTCTTGCTGATCCCAAGGCCATTATATTATACACTCACATTTACCAAGGGAGATTACATTTGCTATTTTCATAGTTTCACTTTTATTCCTAATTTTAAATATTATATAAAAACAGTGATGATTCATTAAAATATTATAACATAGTAAATATCTCTAATATTCTTACAGAGTTGTGAACATAAAACACCAAACTATTAATTTCAGTGAGGGTAAGAACTACACATATTAGCATCTTCATTTTAAAACAATTTAATTCATCACAGTGAGAAACATTTCATCCTAAAATAAAGGCCAGAGCTATATAGGAGTATGAAGGTCAGTTGCAATCTGCCCTTGGAGACTTACATACTTCTGAGTTACCATGCTTCACAGAACAGACATTTGGATATGTGGCAATCTCTAGTTGCTTTTCTTCTGTAAGCTGGAGATAAAACATTACAAAAGCTATGTAGACAAAATCTAATGTTTTATTAGGAATACTATCAAATACACTCAACACTGGTGAGCTCTTTCTGTCTCTCTCTTTCTCTCCCCACCCCCCTGCATTTTAAGCAACACAATATTCTCTTTAAGCATCATAATATCAACTTATCCGAGCATTCTTCAATGCCCTTTTCTGGAAATATCCATATTAACCCCCTTTACTATGTGTGTTCCCTAAGCCATATTCCCTTCTCTCCCATGTCTTTTAGTTATTTCATGTGCTGTCATGTGTTTAATTACAATCTCTATTTAAATGACTTCATACAGATCAATATAGTGATTTCCCTCCCCTGAACCTTAGTACCACATCCATTATCTACTGAATGATTCACACAGTTTGTCCTGGAGATGTCTCAAACTCAACATTTCCTAAACACAACTTGTTATTTTTCCCAAACCCCAGCCCTCTTCTAAGCTTCCCGATTTCTAATGAAGGCACTACCATTATTTTAATCCTCCAAGTCCATAATCTCAGCTTTATCTTCCATACCTCACTTTCCATCACTGAACATTATGAATTTAACATCTCTTGTATCTGACTCCTTTTTTCTACTCATACAAACACCACCTAAGTTCAAACACCACCCCTTGCCTAGGATATTACAATGGCCTAGCCCAGGGGTGGGGAACCTGCAGCCGCAAAGCCACATGTGGCCCTCTAGATCCTCAAGTGACTTTGGATTCATTCAAAGGGTTGCACTTGAGGATCTAAAGGCTCCTCATCCCTGGCCTAGCCTCTCCCCATTCTGATCCATACTCTACTTGTATGCCAAAGTCATCTTCGTTAAGCAACGATTGACCTAGCTACTCCCCTCCTTAATAAACCCCAATATCATTGTTGCTGCTAGAATAAAATATTAATTCCTCAATCTTTTAATGTCCTTTACAACCTGGATCCAACCTGGCTTTCCATATGCATTTGACATTACTTCCCTTCCTGTACTCTACGGTTAAGCCAAACTTGCCTTATCTTTGATCCTTGCCAATGGCACTCCATCCTCCCAGCTCCATGTCTTTGCATCGAACGTTCCCTGGATCTGGGATACAATTCTTCTCTCACCTTGTCATTTCTGCCTTAAAGAATCCCTCATTTCATTCAGGATACAGCTCAAATACTATCTTCTGGAAAAAGCCTTTCTTCACACTCCCCCCAATGCTAGTACTGCTCTCCCTCCCCAACTAGATGTTCTTTAAACAAATATGTTGCAATTATGCTGCACCTGTTTATTCTTTATATACTTATAAAACGTCTGCTTTATAAAATGTGATCTCCTTAAAAGTAAGGTCTCTTTCAGATTTTGAATTTGATCCTCATAATATATCAGAAAGTCTGTCACATATTAGTTCTGTATTTATGTTTATTGACTAATGATAGAAAACAAACATTCCCTTTTGAAATGAATGGATGGAACATCAACCCCTTCTCAACCAAAGTTTATAACTATCATTACTGAGTGAAGCATGTTTAGTGCAAAAAGTTCTGGAATCATAAAATTGTGTAACTGTCTAATGATGGTGAGTAAGACCATCAGTGGGCTTTTTATTGACTGGAGTGGCAAGCCAAGCCTGAGAACATTATCAAAACTAGGAAGAGCCTTAGTAGAAAGATGTAGATTTCTGCAATCAGAAGGAAACCTTTCCATGTCTCATCCCAAAACTTTCTAGAGTACAGAGGATGTGGCTTTGCCAAATGCAAAAAACTTGTGGTAGGAAGAGAAACTTGCTGTGGAAGATCCATGCCATAAAAGCAAAAGGCTTGGCTTAGGACATGATGGCTACTTGGGTTAGTAAGTGGGGGCTTCCTTAACTTGTAGTTTTGCCACACTAATCAATATTTTGAATCCTATCTTACATTTCATAGGATCCATAGGATTATACAATAGATTTAGAGCTGGAAGCAACCTCAGAGGTCATCTCGTCCAAATGTCTCATTTTGTAAATAAGGAAACTGAGGCTCAAAGAAGTTAACTGAATTTTCCAAAGTGACATTAGCTAACAAATAACAGAGGTAGGATTTGAAACTCAGTCCTCCTAGCCCAATTCAGTTTTTCTTTCTAGTATACCACACTACTTCTCAGCAAAGGAATGTCTTAATAGCATGGCTAAACATACATGCATATAAGCACATACTTTTATTAGCTGTATGACCATGACAATATCATTTAAGGGAAAAAAAATAAAGTCTGAGATGGATTTACAAACATATTATATAAAACACTTAAAAATTAATTCCAAATTGCATAAATTGTTTACAAAAACAGGAAAAGCCCAGATGCTACCAAATTCCTTCAATTATTCAAATAAGGTCTTGATAACCAAATTATGGAGAGTCAGAGAAAGGAAATTATAGATCAATATCCCTGATATATATAGATGCAGACATTTTAAATAAAATATTAGCAAAGGAATTACAACAGTATTTTTAAAGATAATACACCATGTTCAGTTTTGATTTATGCTACAATTGCAAGTTTCATCTAATATTAAGAAAAGTATAAGCATAATAGACTATATTAATAAAAAATAGGAAAAAAATCATATTATATCAACAAAAACAGAAAAAAGCTTTCAATAAAATATAACAAACATTACTTAAAAAAACTAGAAAACATAGGAATAAATTGATCTTTAATATATGCAACATCTATCTAAAATGAGAAGCTAGTAGTATATGTGATCAGGATAAATTAAAGGCCTTTCCAACAGTATCAGAGTTAAAGCAAGGGTGTCCACTATAAATACTATCATTTGATATGCTGCTGGAAGTACAAGCTAAAGCAATAATTTAAAAAATTAAATTGAGGGAATAAGCATAGATAAAGAGGAAACAAAATGATCAGCTATTCCACATGATATGAGGGTTTACTTCTATAAATTAAAATCTCTGAAAAAACTTCATCATATTTACAAAATTAAAAAAATCCCCATAAATCACTGAGATTTCCTTATAATAAAAATAAAAGCCAGCAGGCAAACATAGGA
Organism: Phascolarctos cinereus; assembly: GCF_003287225.1. Taxonomy (NCBI): domain Eukaryota; kingdom Metazoa; phylum Chordata; class Mammalia; order Diprotodontia; family Phascolarctidae; genus Phascolarctos; species Phascolarctos cinereus. The sequence continues at coordinate 427,757,121 of NW_027555847.1, read as the reverse complement.
GAAATTCTATCTTAAAAAATTACAGAATGCATAAAATATGTGGGAGTCTTCTCAACAATACACATACATAACAACTCTATATCCAGCCACAAAACAATGTTTATGATAATATAAACCTGAATGATATGAGAAATATTAATTGTTCATAGATAGGATAAGTCTATATAATAAAAATGTCAATATATCCTAATTAATTTAATTATTCAGTGTCACACTAACTAACCACCAAAAGATTGCTTTATAAAGGTAGATAAATAATAATGAAATTTATTTGGAGATAGTTAAGGCCAAGAAATAAAATAGAAATGATGAAAAGAGTTAAAAAGAAGGGGGCCTTGTGAAACTGATTCAAATAAGACCAGAGACCTGTAATCATCAATTTAGTTTGGTACTTTTTTTTAACACAGAGGTCAACTTTACACATGTATCCAGTATACAGAAACAAACATACCTAGTAGACTAGTGTTCAATAAAAACAAACACCTCAAACAATGGGCTAAAGCATTACTATCTGGCAAAAACTTCTGGGAAAACCAGAAAAGTCTTTTAGATATTAGTTTTAGACCTCACAGAATATACCAAAATGAGTTTCAAATGGATATGTCTTAGATATAAAAGATCAAAATTTAAATACGTTAGGAGAAGAAAGAAATTAGCTTTCAGATCTATAAATAAAGGAAGAGTTCATGACCAAATAAGGAGTAGAGAGGATCACTGACAATATGATAGACAACTTTTATTACATAAAATTAAAGATTTTGCATAAACACAACCAATACACCTAAGATTAGAAGGAAAAAAGTTAACTGGGAAAATTCCCTTCAACATGTTTTTAAAGATCTTATTTCCAAAATATAAAGAATTTAATAACATTTAAAGAATAAGAACCATTTTAACTGATAAATAGTGAAAGGATATGGACAGGCAATTCTTAAGGGAAAAAATCCAAGTTATCAATAATCATAAAAAAAGATTTAAAAATCACTAATAATTAGAGAAATATAAATTAAAACAACTCTGCAATTTCCCCTCACACCCAGTAGATTGGTAAAGTTGACAAAAATGGAATTAAACAAATTTTGAAAGTGCTACGGGAAAACTGCAGTTAATTTGTGAACTCCTAAAGGGATGGATTGTTTTTGCCTTTCTTTGTATACCTAGTGATTACCACAGTGCCTGACACTTGTAATGGGTACTTAATAAGTGTTTACTGACTGATTGACTGACCTACCCGGCCCACCACTTTAGTGGTAAATAGAGGTGTACCCTCACAGACTGTTCTACATTTATAATATTTATGGAAGAAGAGGCAATCAACAGTTTAGTGGTCTCCTTGAGTAAAAGGTTTATCTAGAAACTGGAGTAAGGATGGAGTCTGACAAAAATGAAGACAAAAGATAAAGAGGAATGCAATAGGAGAATGTTAAGTGTGAAAAACTATTCAGGCTATTACATTTTTCTATTTCTCTTAATATATTTTTTTTTTTTTCCTCCCTCTCCCCACCTTCATTGCTGGTTTTGAAGGCCTCAGTAATATAATTCTAATCTACCTTTCTAGGCTAGATTATTCTCTTCACGCATTCATGTTCAGTCAGATACAACTAGCTTTTGCCCATTTTAGACATTATATCTCCTGTGTCTTGGTAGTCACAAAAATTATTCTTCACACCCAGAAAACACTCCCTCCTCATTTCTGCCTTTTAGAATTGTGAACTTCCTTCAAGGCTGAACTTAGCTGCCCCCTCTTCTTTGATGCTTCCCTGATATCTCCAGTTGTTGATGCTCTGCAAATTATCTTGAATGTATTTATTCATGCTATATTGTAACTCCTCAGCTGAATATTAGCATCTGGGGATGGAGAATATTTCAGTTTTGCCTATATATGTCCAATGTCTACTCTGATGTCTAACACATATGAAGAATTTAATAAATGTTAAATTGAATCACAATTCCCATGTAATAGACCAATCTCAATGTTGATCTGACTCTCCATCTTGAATGACCAAATGGAGTGTTTGCAACTTCAAAAATGGCTGGTTAAAGCAAATGAATCCACAGGTGATGGAATGTACAGGGTAGATAATTTAAAGATGAGATACTTTAAAGTCTACCTAGTCTAATCTTCCTTCTCTCCCTACTGTCCCAGACAAAATAGGTGTAGCTGTCATTACTACCTAATTTTGCCTTTCCTTTTGTAAAGGCTGTATTACACTGGGCTCAGAGGCAAAAAATAAAAGACCAGAATAGTTGATGGAAAATATTGGCACAGGAAGCGCAGACAATTAGGAATGGGAAGTCTATCGATACAGAGTATATGTTGTTTGTGAATGTGTTCTGCAATTAGAGATTTATTTCTAACTTGAAATTTTAAAGTTGTATTTTAGAAGTCTGAATGGTTCATTACTAGCCAAAGTATTTTATAATGATTCAAGCTAGCTAAATAATAAAAAAAATAAAATATTCATGATTTTAATAGGTACATCTTAATTTTAAATGGGAAACAATATGCATTCTTTTTAAAATGCTATTATTGATAGAAAAGGCTTTTAAATAGTTTTAAAATTCAAACTCCAATAAAGAGATTTTTTTAAATGTACTAAAAAGAGTTTTGTCAGAATATTGAACTGTCCTTGATCTTCACAAAAAATCAACACACTGTCCATTAGAACAGAATATAAAACATAAAACAATTCACTGAAGGGAAAAAAAACCCTACATTAATGGAACATTAAAGTTGTGATTTAAACCCACAAAAAGTCAGGAAATTCAGAATTAAAATTCCCATGACAACCTTAACTGTGACCTCTTGTGCATATAGTCTATTTAGAAAATACACCTTTGACTCCCTGCTCACATCACTATCAAGGCGTGTGCCCATGCACGAGAGAGAGAGAGAGAGAGACAGACAGACAGACAGACAGAGGGAAAGAGAGAGAGAGACAGAGAGAAGAAAGTAATGAAGGAAAAAAGAAAAGGAAGGAACAAAGGAAGGGAAGAAGAAACAAAGGAAGGGATGAAGAAAAGAAGGAAGGCAAGGAGGGAGGACACTTGCATTTTCTTGGTATCCCTTTAAATATCAAAGTTTCTAAATGAAGAAAATGAAGCACCAATTACAAATGTATATTAGAACTGTTAAATGAGTATGGTCTAATTCACCTAATTTTTTATAATAACAGTCAATTTTTAGAGTAAGTTTATGAACCATGGCATAATATGTGCAAATTTGTTCATAAATAAATTTAAATTTAGGTATATATGTCCAGTATTTACATTTTCATAATTCAAAAATTCTGGAAGATTCTATTAGCTGTGAGGGGTAGAATGATAGAGGTAGAATAATAGAAAAGCAACCTTCTTTTGGGAATCAAGAGGTACATTCTAGTATTAGACCTGTGACTGAAATGATATTGGACAAATAACTTAATCTCTCTGGATATCACTTGCTTTGTATATAAAATGAAAAGGATTACATTCTTACAACCCTTCCAAATCTAAAATTCAATAACAATACATTTTACAAGGTAATGCTCCTAGTTGGACCACAAATTACAGGAAGTATAGTGTTATCTTATCCCTTAAAAGAATATCAATGAATATTGAAGAGGAGGAGAGAAGGAAGGTTAAAGTTTAATGTATTAAAGGAAAAAGGACATTGGTGTATATGCTAAGAGATCTTCTAATTCTTCTATAACTAATTTGCTATTCCCTTATTCAGCACAGGTTAAAAACAAACAAACAAAACAAATAAAAACCCAAAGATTCCTTTTACAGATAGTTTCTCTGAGAGTTTAAGCTGAAGAGAAGGTGCTGACTTACATTAGGAGAGGTTGTTGTTTTTTGTTGTTGTCGCTGTTGTTTATTTGTTTTGTTTTGCCCAAGGTTCATGTTACCATTAAATACCAGATCTCTCTGTCCCTATCCTTATCCACCTGCCTATCAAGATGCTATAATTTTTATTTATCAGGAAACTGGGTTTTTCAAAACAGAGTGTAGCTTCTTAGTAATAGCTAGATTTCATATATTTATATTTTATATATCACTCAAATCAAAGTCAGTTGCAAGTCATGTTATCATCTCCCTGATGTCACGGTTCTCTTTGACAACAAAGGACAAACCACAAACTGTGAGCAGTCTAAACTGCCTGAATAAGGACCCAGCTGGCCAGTTTCAGTTGAGCAACTCAGCTCTTCCTTCCCTCCTTTCTCTTACCTGAGGGTGTTCTGCCCAAAGGAAGGTAAATTTTGATGGTGAAAAGCTATCTAGTTAACTTGAGGTT